>NC_139563.1:10686213-11187590 GCF_965112155.1 Podarcis liolepis | reverse complement strand
GTGTGCTTTTAAATGTATGGTGAATACGCAGCCATAGTCAAGGTGGTTTAATGTGGATTAGTTAGTTTCTTCAGTACCGTTCGTGTACATGGGTTCACAAGTGAAAGGATGTATCCCTGTCCCCATGGAGCATACAGTCTAAAATATCAACTCTTTCATGCCTGGGTTCTTAGGTCTATATATTTATTTCAGAATGTGTATTTCTCTTTACAGGGTAAACTCTTCTGAGGAGGTTCATATCAAAATGGACTATTAAAAAAGAGAGAGAGAGAGAGAATTCAACATACAGTAATTTGAAAAAAAATCAGTCAAAGCTAAAAGCATAATTAAAACAGCAACAGCATTAAAATACAGACCTACACACATTAATTAAAAGCAGTGTTAATTAAAAGGTCTTCAAGAGGACCTTTTAATAGCTCTATGGGAAAGGAAACTTCATCAGAGATAGCTTTCCTTCGCTCTGCAGCACTGTTATGACAAGTAGCATTTCATAAAATTATTCCTCTAAAAATTCTTGATTCCTGTTCTCTATGGCATTGGGTAATACCCTTTATATGCTGTGCCCTACTTGCATTTGGAGAGGGTGGTTCTAGAAGGTAAATTCATTTCTGTTCTGTCAGTACACAGTTGTGTGAAGTAGCTATTCTGAAACAGTATGGCATTGAGGCTAGGGGTGAGTAGAACAATTACTTATTTAGTAGATCAGGGACAATCCTGCAGTCTGCCCAATAGAACAGGTTTAATCTATTTCTGTATTCTTGCCATACAGAAATTCTCCCCAAGCAATTCCCGAACGAGAATTACTTATTTCCTCTCCAAGCAATTCTCATAAATGGGAATTACCTGTTTCCATAGAATAGATATGTTTTGTGTGCACAGTCTATTCTCGTTCCATGGAATAAATTTCTCCCTCCAGCACCATTAATCCCATCAGTTAGTTGCCCTTTGGTGTCGGTTGCGTTCTAAAAGTGTTCTCTCACACAGCCATCTAAAAACTGGCTAAACAGGCAACCTGCCACATGCAACGCTGAGACCTCAAAATAAACTTTTGATGTATACACAGGCCTTCCTAGGCACTATAGCTCTTTATTTGTAGTTTTGTAAGAGGGGGCAGCTCATATTGAGATTGCCAAACCTAATTGTTTTTAAAAGCAACACTTCTGAGCAGTGGTGTCGGACATGATGGATTGCTATTGTGCTCTAATGGACTGTGGTATTCTGGATTAAGGGTCAGTGAGTTAAAATAAGGGACATCTGGCACCTTCACTGTTTGCCCCCTAGAGGCATTTAGAGTACCTCTGAACAGTTAGTTCTGCAGATATTCACAGTTCTCCTGAGCAGATAATCTTCTATGGATCTCCATTAAAATACTTGTTCAAAGTGCACTGTTGTGACTGCAATCTCTTCACACAACTTCATATCCACATTTTGTTTTGGAAATTTAAGCCTCTGTAAATTTTCTACAGGCTTATTTTTCCCCAATATACTTTTGTTATAGAAGATACTATAGAGTGACTGCTATGTCACGTAAAGATGGTATAAATAACAGAAAGCTCTTAAAGGATATTTCAGCACAGAGACTCTCAAAGTCTGTTTTGTTTTGAGAAAGCCTACTTAATTAGATGGACAAGTCAACATAATGCTTCTTGCATTCCCACTCATAACTGAGCTTCTTATTTAAAAGATCTTTTAACAAAGGATTCATTTTTCTTTTCAATTTTGGGTGACTCAGTTTGTTAGACTCTTAAGAGTTATAGGCAGTACAACAATCAAAAGCAGTTTTCCAGAACATATTTACAAAGAAAAAATGCTTTATAATCAACAGAGCTGTTTTTCCCCCTAAGAACTTGTTCCATTTCCTCCTGTGATTAGCAGACTTTGAGGACAGTTAGTGGACTCAGGCTGCAATCCTAAACACAGTAGGATGTAGCTTTTGAGTAAATACATACAGGATTGTGCTGTCAGCAGCTTGATGCGACTTTGCATTGGAAGGTTTCCTGGACCACCTCATGAATGATAGGACTGACTTTTGATCATTGCTATGTGTTGGCTTGAAACATCAACAAGACCAGTTTCTTAATGGGTCTCACTATGGAATGACTGCAGAATCACACTTTAGTGGGTAGTAGAGCTGCAAGACTCTCTTTCTGATCTAATGGTTATGTTTGCTTTTATGTATTATCTCTTCCGAGTAACTGCATCTTCAATTTAAATTAGTGCTTTAAAGATGCTAAAACACTTGGTCTAAGCTTTGACTGCATTAGGAATGTCAAAAGTGTCTTCTCTTCTTCAGCTGAGCATTTTGTGATAAAGCGGTAAATGGATACAAGAGATTCTTTTTGGCCTGGCCCCCTCAAATATTTTATTCGTAGGGGGCGAAGGGACCTTGGCCCCTAGGAGTTAGCTCCTGTGGCAGGAATTGTTGTCCAGAATTTGTAGCAGAGGGCACAAGATGAGGAGGTCTTGGCTATGTTAAAAAGATTACTTGGTGCAATTGTACAAGTCTATTGTACTCAACATATTGTACAAGTCCATTGTACTCACAATAGGTTTTTGTCACCATTTCTAATCCTGTTCAGGAGCAAGTTTCAACTCTCATCAAAAGTCAGTAGTCACATTGCTTATGCCTAGCCTTTCCCCTATTGGTTGTATGAAGAACTGTGACATTCAGGGTCAGGGCATGTACCTTGTAGCCAAATTGATGCTTCGTGTAAAATAGGTTTATTTCTAAGAGGGAGGAGAACAAAAATTGCTTGATTCCCACTTAAGATAAATTAAAACTCTGCCCTGCCACCAGTACTGTTCTGTTCACACAGATAAGTTGATGTTTGCGTTCACTCGCTCCATCTTGATTGGGGGAATTGAAATATATGATCAGATGAGATTTCTGTCCCTGAGAGGTTTGTGAGTTTTAGCGCTACAGACATCTTACAAGCAGAGCTAGCCCTTAGTTTGCGCCCCCTCCAGGAAAACACCTGCAATGTTTTCCTTTGTACAAGAGATACCGTACATCTTTTCCAGTGAAATTTTACCACTTGCTTCCATGATGCATAATCATCTCCCCAGTGGCACACAGGAGATGAGCGAGAAGAGGGTGAATTAGAGACTGCTCTGGAATAGAAGTCATGAAAATTATATCTGCTCACAGGGAGAGGAACTGCTGCCTTGATTAAATGGAACCAATACATCCAACTAGAGAGCTGCTTTCTCTCTGGCCCACCTTCCCAATAAAAATGTGGTGCTCATGTCACCCAGTAGGCAACCTGTATAAAATAATTTTATAAAGCACCATAGAGATATGATTCTGAGAATGGATTAATCTGTTTACTTGAGAATAAGGTTATTACCATACTTCATAGCTGAAAATGGTTCAGTGACAAAAGTAGTACTGTTGTTAGCAACAGCTGTACTTGTCTTAGTAAGCAATGTATTTGATTGTTTTAATTTTTATAATCATGTGAAGGAAGAATTGGGAAACTGGTCCCTTTCCTTGATATCAGACTTTTCAGTTATTAAAAGTTGCCTTTATTAACGATTGAGTGTCCTGATATATTGGTTTGTTCGGCATGAAACTTTAATAACAGTTTGTTGTGTAGTATAGTTTGAACTTACAGTGTTAATGTGTTCTGAAATTAGTGTCTTTGCTTTCAAAGCAAATTGGACTAAAATTCAATTTGGTTGCAAAACCATTTCTAAGAATAAAACTATTAAGCATCAACTATATGCCTATCACTTTGGTTAACTGGTTGGTGCAGAGCTGTAAGTCTATCTTGGATAACTGGTTCTGCTGCAATGTTGGCTTTCATCCATTTCTCATCAGCACAGTTTTAAGAACAAGAAGCAGTAGACAATATACAAAACTGCATTTGTTCTTTGAGATATCTTTTTACACATTGGTGGCCAGGGACAAAAAGGTTTCTGACACTGAATTCTTGCTGTCAGAGCAATTTGTTTAAATCTTATATCGAAGAAAAGGAATGGGAGATGCTGACATCCTCTCCAAGTGTTGAAGTATAGTACTAGTACTGTAAGTCATTTTTGCCTTAAGCTAAAAACTTCCTCTTGTTAGAAAAACTTGCTATGAATTCTTAAGTGACAGGTGGGCTTTGTTTTCTCTGATTAATTTTTGAACATGACGGGACTGGCTTCCTTGGGGCTCGCTCCCAGGTAGAATTGTAGTGTGAGCTCTTTGCACTTGCCAATAACATCTTGAATACAAACATTAGACCTGCGCCGTAGTATCCAACTTCCAAAATTGGGTAGTTTATATGACTTAAATGGAAATAGTGGTCCTATTGTCTGATTAAGATAGTGACAGCTGCTGTTTCTCTTCCATTTTTTGCATGTCACAGTCACACTGTCCACTTATGTGAGTATTCACTCAAGTAGTAGTTCTCCTGATATCTACATTTGAGGAAACAATATTAAGGCAATACCCATTTACTGGAGGAAGTTGCACTGTATTTGTCTCATTACTGTTTGTTCTCCTGTCATGCAATATGGTTCTAATCTTTTAATGAAAAATAAAGACCAGTGATAGCAATCAATGGAATGTGAATATTTGGTGTCCCATTGCTTTTTCCAGTGTATGGGGAAAACTTCACCAGGGCTGAAGATAGTTGTAGGGAATCCTGAAGTGTGCCTAATAATGGTTTCTGAAAAGGGGAGTGTTGTTTGTTTGCCCTTTGTAGTCTTGTTTTGTATAAAACTGCCCTTTCGTTAAAACCATCTCCTTACTTAGATGTGAGGAGCAGAGTGCTGTAGCTTCATCTTGTGTTTGCATGAGTATTCCACCTGGACCTCCTTAGAGGAAAGGCCACTCCCAATCCCTAAATCAAGAGTGTGGAGCCTGAAACCCTACAAACATTGCTGCAAACATTGCTACAAACATCCATCACGCCAGCCAGCATGGCCAATAATTAGGGATGATGGGAGTTGTTGTAGTTCAACATCTGAAGGGCCACAGGTTCATCATTCCTAATTTAAATAGTGATTCATGCAGGCAATATGCAGTAGTGATAAGGTAACTAAACGAGATGAGATGCAAGATCTATGGTAAAGCTGCAGGGGGGCAGGAACCATATTTGACTGGTGCCAAAGAGCTGAAGGGGCAAGGATTTAACCTTTTCTCCCTGTATCATTTCCTGATTGAATTGGGAATTCATTCTGTCCAGTGGGGGACAGGAACTTGCTTTTTTCCAGGCAAGCGATGCTAATAACTGGAGCAATATTGACTGGGAGAAAAAGTTGCTTTATACCGTAAGATTTGAAAAAGGTGAGTGGAGATCTGTTGACTGATCATCCATGTCTGGCTTTGCCTCTAGAATTTTGGGTTTGAGGTGGGTAACATGTTTAGATTCCTGTTTCACTCACTAAGTTGCCTTGGCCAGTCATTGTCTCTTACCTGTACCTACCTCACAGAGCAGTTGAATAAAATAAAATGATCTCCCTCCCCATGGAGTCTCCTGAGCTTTGATGGAGGTATACAAATGGAATACTTTCTTCCAGGCTGTTTTCATGGTATTTCTAGTCTTAATGAGTAACCAGTCACAAGTCATTGAATCTTCATTTATGGATTAATGCAAACAACAATTGCTGTAATGTTGCCCTGATTTATACTTTGGATTATATATAAACTCTTCACTTCATTGGTATATTAACCAATGTTTATGCAGATGTGTCTATACTGTTGACTACACAACTTACCATAATTGCTTTTGCAGAAGAAAACAGAAAAGGCATGCATTACATGGCTTGACTAAATCCAGGTTCTACTGTACCTAATTACTTACAGCGCTGTCTGTCATTTATACATGCTTCTTGAAATACTGATAATTATTCAAGCATGGTGTTTGAACACCGAGCGGTATAAAAATGTTTTAATTAAAAATAAAGGTGTTTCTCAGTTTATTTTTTCTCTTTTCATCACTACAAGGCAAATGGATGGGAGAAATAGCACTGGTGTGGAAATGACTTACCTGAATTTCAGAACAAGTACTTCAGCACAACCCCTGGTATACCATGTGTATCAGTTTTTAGAGCATAACTGATTGTAACTTTTAGCTCTGTAGAATTATTAAATGTCTTGTAGTAGGAAGGGAACAGTAACAGTTTCTTAAAGATGTCTCATTTTTACTTTCTGCATATTGTCAGTATTGGGCAGTTGAATTCCTGTCTGGAGGAAATCAGTATTTGATTTCAATTGAAATGCTTGTTCTTCTATTGGTTCCTCTAAGTCCTCTAAAACATCCTCCTTGCAGATAGATACATAAGTATATCATATATGACATATATGAGACCGGGAATGTTGAGTTACAAAGGGGTTTTACCAAAAAAATATTCTGTTTGACCCATATAGTAGTAGTACTTGGGATTATCAGATGGAAGATTTTTGTTGGGCGTGATTTTTATGTAGTGTAAGTAAGTGGTTAAACGCCAGAAATTTTGATAATGAGATTATAGGTGTTGTTTGTAACCCATATGAAAATACAAGTTGCAAATTAAATAAATTGGCATTTGTTAAACGTGGCTACAGTATTTCAAAAAAGATCAGATTTTGAAGGAGCAAGTAGAGGGAAGAGATAGCTGTTCTTTGGGTCATTAGTAGCAAAACAATATTTAAGTAGCACTGAGCCAAAAATGCCTTCCCACTTCAAAAGCCATGAAAGTGGGTCAGCATTTTTGGCTTGGTTCTAAACAAATGTATGCAGATTTACAATTGTAAGTAGTGGAAGCAGCAGCAGTGGCCTTCGCGGGGAGTTTTTAAAATAATTGTTCTGCCACTAGCTGCTGTACTACCCTGAATGATGATGCGTCAGGATATAGCGTTGTTCTAGAGGTAGTGCCTGCCCCCCCCCCCGGCTGTATATCTTCCTGCAGCAATTCCTCTGGAACAGTACTGCATCCAACTCCTTAAAAAATAATCCTTTATCATTCTTTTCAAAAATGTTTGGAAGAGCTAGTTGTGGGGTGGGTGTTACGTTACAATTTGAAAGTGTGCTAATCTCTTTAAACACAGAGAGCCAGAACTTTTATATTTTTCTACAATCCCTCCAGAGATGTTTTAAGTACACACTATCTGGCATCCCCTCCTACAGTATGGTGATAGTGTATAATTTATACAGGATAACCTCCGTACCATTTTAAGTGCTTTTTCTTAGTCACTAACTGAGATGGACCATGGGGATTTGTTCCATCTTGCCTGCCATTCCTGTTCCTCCAGCTTCAAATCCAGTTCTTGCTCCAACATTATTTTAAGGCCTTCTGTGCCGTTCACTTGTGATTTCAGTAAGCTACTGGATAGTCTAAAATCAACCCCTTAATATTACTACTGCAGTGTTTCACCACACCTTCAAACTCTGAAAGTTTACATGTTACTGCCTCTCTAATACCTTTAGAGAAAAGTAGAGATCTGCCTCCACAGAAGCCATGGTACATGTAGTTTTTGTAGACTTTCATTAAGTTTGTCCTCCAATATGGGAACATTATCTACACAAAAAAGTAAAACATTCTCTTACAGTCCACAACCATCTTATATCGTAAGTTTGATTTTTGTGATAAAAGAGGGGATGGAGACCAAACAAATTAAAGGGGATAGGGCTGCAGCAAGTACAGCCACCTTTCTAAGCCAATAGTGGACTGCTGTTTGGAGAAAATGTGGGGATGTTCAGGGATGCAGGAGAGGATATATTGACTGATTATATCCTTATCCAACTTGTGTTAACAAGTTCCCAAAATATCAGCAGAGTAAAACATTCCCCTTTATCTTAAATTTGCAATGGTAGCGTTTGCTCAGGTTCGCTAGAACCTCTATAATAATCACTCTGGTAATTTCCCCTTTATTCCCTCTTAAAATACAAGACACGACACAGACCTTTACAAAAGTATAAAAAGAGTTTACTCACATTCTGTTCACATCAGATCCCAGAAGGCAGACAGCTTAATAAAGTAATATACATTTGGATTCTATCTTGTACGAAGATAGTCCCTTTGTCCTCTCTTGGCTGGGAGCCAAGAGGGCATCTTAGCAGATGTTGCTTCTTCGAAGGAAGAGAAGAGAGAGAGAGATGGCTGCCCCTCTCTGTGCTTTTATCATTACCTGCACAGGTGAGGCCACACTCACCTCTAGTCCCATGCGGCGGAAGTCTGTCCCAGGAAGTTTACCTGCTGGCTGGACAAACATCCCTCCCCATGTCTAAACATGTACACTCTAGGAATGTTGTAACTGACTGCTCCTGTGTTTCACATCCCACAGAAAATTGTTGTGTATATGTGGGTTGTTTTGAAATTTATTATTGGAGTCCAAAAAGGCATGAAAGGGGAGACCCTATATCTGTTCAGATTGCATACAAACCCATTGTATCATCCATGATAATTGGAATTGCATGGTGAAGCTGATTTGCCAGGTAGTACAATTGAGGATTCTCACCAATCAGAAGGTTGGTGGTTCGAATCCCCGCAACGGGGTGAGCTCCCGTTGTTCGGTCTCAGCTCCTGCCCACCTAGCAGTTTGAAAGCACATCAAAGTAGATAAATAGGTACTGCTCCGGCGGAAAGGTAAACGGTGTTTCAGTGTGCTGCTCTGGTTTCGCCAGAAGCGGCTTAGTCATGTTGGCCACATGACCCTGAAGCTGTCTGTGGACAAACGCCGGCTCCCTCGGCCTATAGAGTGAGATGAGCGCCGCAACCCCAGTCGTCCGCAACTGGACCTAACGGTCAGGGGTACCTTTACCTTTACAATTCAGGATTCTCCAGCCCCAGTCATGATAGGCCACATAAAGAAACTTTCCAACATGGATTTTACATTGTTCAAAAATAAAATAATTACATTTCTATTTCTATTGCCATAGACATGATTGTACAGGCAATATTCATACTGGAAGAGCTTGAAAGGGGTATGTTAACTTGGGAAGAGTCACCATTTTAATTACCACGAAAATATCTAGTTTTGAACAGTCTGTTCAAATTTATAGTGATAAATATACCTAGATATTTCAGTTTCACATAATGCATTTTAATATTCAATAAACTCTTGACTGATTTTTGTGTGTGAGGAGGGATATGAACACATACTGCCTCAGTTTTTTTGGAAATACACACCCTGTGACAGAGGCAAAGTTGGTTTAAGTTCTTGTATTGCTTGAGCTGTTTCCATGGGTTTTGGTGTAGTTAGCATAATATCATCCATGTACTTTCCGAAGATACAGTATCTTCGTTTAATATTTACCCCTGAAATGTCTGCCGAGGTCCAGATTCTAATAGCAAAAGGAAGTGATGTCTTGTAAGCCAGGATTTGAGCAGATCTGGCACTGAAGTGACTGCAGCTGTAACTATAGCCATATGAGAGACTCAACCTCTTCCAAGTGCATTTAGATTATCCACTTCCCAGAGCCTGCTAAACAATGCAAGGCATTGCAGGGAAGTTCAGCCGTAATAGCAAAAGGTTCTAGTCCCTAGTGTTAGAATAAGTAAAAATTATAATAAACCTTGCTTTGTCCCACATTTAATATCTATACTATTGGAGTTCAGATGATTAATATGAATGATTGCTTTAGATTAAGAATCAATGCTGATTTTATGTATACATGGTTAGTCAAAAATATTGTGCAGTAGGATTCCACCTGCAACGGATCTTTATATGGCTTGGGTATAGCCACAATTTTAGATTCCAGCCTTGTCTGTGGAAGGGAGCCCCTCCCAGATATTGGCTAACTTGACCATATCTAGAAGCAAACTGAAAAGGTTTTCCAGAATAAATAAAATATTCACAAATGTATTGAAAGGCAATTGGCAGTGTGGTGATTCCTGAATTACCTGATGTGATGGTGGAGAAATAGTTTAATAACGGAATTATTCTAAGCTTAATTTGTAACCTTGTGACAAGCAACCTGAAGAAGATTTAAAGCATGATAGAAATTCTAACAATGGCTGGCAGTTAACTTATATTGTCTCAAAGCATAGTGAAGTGGCTCCATCTCAACTCGCCCATTCTGGAATGTTGTGTGGCATGTTGACATCCTCTAGAAGCCACTCATATTTTTTGCTCTCTTCTGCATTGTCGCCCCAAAACTGCAACAGCAATCTGATTTGGGACTTAATGCCATGAATATTTAAACACTGGGTTTTAAATATCGGTGCTGATTCAGGTGTAACATTAGGGCCGCTTTATGTATCATTTTTCCCAACATGGCAATAATCGTGCAACATGAAACCAGAGGTGCAAATCATAGCAAAGCTGAGGGAACCTTCAGGCAGGTGTTTGTCACGCTGGGAGTCCACTTGGGCTGTTTATGTGCCTAGTAGTCTGCTCTGAATTCTTATGCATGCAGGAAGTACATGGTTCTGATTATGTTTGTTAATATGCTGAAACATATCATACCATAGAAAAACGGCTGTCTCAACTTCTCATTAAAGGTTCACTGCTTACTTTCTTCTTTTTTCAAATTATTTTTATTAGTTTTGCAAATTAATACAAATCAAACCTAATTAAATTTAATACAATTTTTAAAAATGAAGTTTCCCGCTCCTGTTGCCAACATATGTCCTTCTCCTCTGTTGTTGCCACATCCTTTTTTCTTGAAATCCACTTAAAATCTTCGCTAGATGTAATCCATTCTCACCACTGCCAATAAATCATCTTTACAAACAATGTTCTTTTTAATTTCCATAGGTAAATTCCTTTTCACATGTGTAGTCATTCCAATCAATATTCTCAGACCTGTTGTGGAGGAACATCTCACTGCTTACTCTCCAGGCATTCTGCTTTCTTGCTGGGGTTTGCCTTTCATCAGGGAAGTGAACCTGCCTCATTCTGGAGCTCTGTACCCACTAAATTTGTTCATTGATTTTTCTCATCAATAACTTTAAAAATTATGCCCACGTTTATATGACTATTGCAGTAGAAATGTTGTTGAGGATTCCACTTTTTCCTTCCTTAAATTAGAATAGCATTCATATGGTTTGAGGCATTTTTATTTTTTTAAAAAAAATTGTTTTTCTTACAGCTGTTGGCGAATCAGAAAGTGATATCTACATGCGATTCATGAGGTCACATAAGTGTTATGATATTGTTCCAACAAGCTCAAAGCTTGTGGTCTTTGACACTACACTACAGGTGAGTTGTCCATTTTCAGAATCCATTTCCTAACCATTAGTTGCCTTATTAATAATATACATGGGTTGTGGCCTGTGATACAGATGACCTTGTTTTCAGAATGCAATGCCTCAAAGATATTTTTAAAGTTTTTTTAAAAAATGTTCTTCCTCTTTGAATCAATAATTAGACATCAGTCCTAATGACCAATGGAAGTTCCCTTCCTTTTAAATGGAAAAGGGTTAGTGACAAAGTGCCTTTGTGTGCTTGTGAAAATGGAACTATCAAATATGTTCTAAAATCATATGTTGAACAGATGCCTATCTTTTGTTTTATAAATTATATGGCATAAGGTTTCAAATACCTTGGTAAAGTAACTTTTAAGGATTGCATGCCAGTATTTACAAGTAAGCCCACTAAACTATAATTTTTATATACCTACCTAGGATCTGTCTGGATGAAGGTCATTTTAGAATTTTTTAAAATAAAAATGTCATAATGAAGCCAACACTTAGACTGTGAAGCTCTATATTAACATTTTTCACTGTAGCATCATTTTAAAGTTGAAAAGGAGCACTGAATATAGCAGAATAGGAACAGAGAAACAGCATGGAACAGATTTTCTGAGAGACATATATTCTTCTAACATGACATTTTAATATAAATTAGCATTTCCAGTTGACACAAAATACACTCCTTCTATATTCGTTGACTTTCAAAGTCACATTGAATTGTTTACAATGAAAAGTATGTTACTAAAAATATATCCTTTTATAATGTAGTTGCATTATCTTCTTGGACCTGGTAGGTAAATAAATTAACCTCTTGTCTTTGATGATAGACAGATCTTTTTATACAATGCATGCTTTCATAAAGTTGGGAGGTCAACACTCAAACCTTAAGACCTATATAGAACAAAAGTATATTATCCTCCAGATAGCCTGAAGGAAACCTAGTCTTCCATTCTTTACCATTTTTTCTCATGATTAAAGTCTTAACATGCCAGTGGATTCAGGTGACCTTTCCCCCCCCAGAAGAGCTAAGTTTGCATGTCATGCTAAGCCATAGTTGATTTTAAACACATGACCTTACCTCTGTACAATGCTGTGTGTGGCACAAACGAGCCACAACATGGCTTGTCATATTTCATACAAATGAATGGTAAGCTAGAAATAAGCCAATAACAAACATTTGACACAAATTAGATTTACTTGATCTGATAAGCCATACAATAGCTTGCTTTGTGCTGCACATAGCACCCACCAGAGGTGGGGTGCGTCACACAGTAGGCTAGGAGTCACATTCACGATTAAGCCATGTTTTAAAACAAAGTATGGCTTAGAAATGGATGGGGAACATTTTTTTCAGCTGGGGAACCAGATTCCATTCTGGACAACCTCCCACAGGCCAGTGGTGGGTGAGGCCAGAGGCAAACACAAATGCAGCAATGAATGTGATTTTGTACAGGGCGGTGGGGGATATTCATTGGCTAATACTGCAGGTTTATTATAAAATACCGTATTTTTCGCCCTATAGGACGCACTGGCCCATAGGACGCACCTAGATTTTTTTTGGGGGGGTAATAAAGGAAATTCCCCCTCCCCAGGTGCGGGGCTGGGGTGGGGGAAGCCTGAGCTTCCGCCGACCACAACCCCCAGAACAGGCAGCTCTGGGAGCTTGCGGGGCTGGGGTCGGGGGAAGCCCGCCGGCAGCCTCCAAACCACGTCGGGAGACAGCGGGATGGTGCGCTGCGCCTCCCCGGTGTCCCCCGAGCTTGTGGGGCTGGTGGCAGGGAGAAGCACTCTTCTCCCCGCCGCCAGCCTCCAAACCAGTCGGGGGACAGCGGGATGGCGGCGTTCCGCCTCCCCGCTGTCTCCAGAGCTTGTGGGGCTGGCGGTGGGGCTCTCCTGAAGCCTGGAGCACCGACTCCTCTCGCTCTCCAGGCTTCAGCGAAAGCCTGCAATCACCCCATAGGACGCACACACATTTCCCCTTCATTTTTGGAGGGGAAAAAGTGCGTCCTATAGGGCGAAAAATACGGTAAGTGTTTTCCATGTCCTTGAGTTTGGGAAGCTGCCAAGAACTAAATCACTGTTCCGGTTTGTACATACAAGTGTAATGCCAAATGGATATAGAACAAGTGAGAGTGGTGTTTCAATGTATCCATGTTGTTTCTTTAGGCTTGAAACTCATCCATACCTTTCTAGCAAATTGTAGCTGTCATGTCCTCCTCAGTATCAAGCTGTGTGATAAGATTTTTAAAAATAGCAATGCTCTATGTCCTTTTTTAAAAGAAAATGCTGTTTTATTTTGTCTTTCAGGTAAAGAAAGCTTTCTTTGCCTTGGTAGCAAATGGTGTCCGAGCAGCTCCTCTGTGGGAGAGTAAAAAACAAAGCTTTGTAGGTAAGATAATGTATATTAGTATAAAGTTTGGAGAGAGATATTTAATTCATCTCCACTAAACAGTGGAATCAGATATAGTGGTGGGTTGTGGGGGTTTTTGTGCTTTTGCCTTCTCTTCAATTTTTTATTTTATACTCATGAAATACCGTCCATATCTGTTTCAGACATAACAGGAAGTCTCTGCTTTCCCACCTGTGTGGGGGCAATGGGGAAGCTCACTCAAATAGTGAGACACAGTGGTGTCCCATTATCTCTTAACATGGGCTTCAAATCATAGAATAGGTGATGGAGAGGGTCTGCAACACTTAGTGCTTTTGTGGAGGAAGCTGAATTCTTGGTTTTTTTATACTGACATTTTAAACTGCTCGGAAATGGGATGCTTAGTGTATCATAAAAGCAGGGCTGGAAAAAAATATTTTAAATTCCAAGGAGTCAGCATTGCTCTTTCAAGAGCCAAACATACAAAGAGCTGAAAAGGTGCAAGCAGCAGTATTTCAGGTGCTTTTGAATTATCTTCAGCTTTTCTGAAAAGAGAGAAGTAATTTCCATTACAAGCAAATTCCTGTTGGCTTTATTTCTAAAATCCCATTTGATTTCTGTAACCCGCCCCCCCCCCCCCAAAACCATCTTTCTAGGCCTCACTTCCATGATAAATACGCAAGAATCTAATCTGTAGCAATACACTACTGGTTCTGACTGCATCTTAAGTGAACACCATTGCTTGGCTGTGTCCGGTCTTTTTAAACACATGGAGCCCTCCAGACCTTTGCTGCTTGAAAAATATTTCTGATTTTAAAAACTCTTGTATACCTGCCAGCAGTGTTGTAATAAAATCCATGCCTGGACTTGTAATTCTCTCATGCATAAAGACATGAAATTACATACCTAAGAAGAGGATGCAGACGTGATTTTTAATTTCCCCCCCCAAAAAATTCTCCCATTGTACTGTGGCCTCTCCCCTACCGCCTTGGGGACTATTCAGTTGGAATGCCAAACTATAGCTTGACATTATGAGAACACACCTCATACTTTTATGCTCCCTTGTGTGCCAAGATTTGAATTTTCCAGTCACTGCCAGTTGGTCTGAACCTGGTGAGCTAATGTTTATAGCAGGTAGCCACTGTGGTACCCTCCAAATGTTGTTAGATTCCCTGCTGGAATAGCACCATATGCACCAGTTTTAAAATGGTTACCGTGAAAATAATGGGCATAATGGCTTCACATCTTAAAGAGCAAAAGAGAGAGAGGACCACAAAATGGTGCTGACAAGCTTTCCCATCAGCTGCCCCATCAGTGAGAGTGGGAAGCACCTATGCTGGCCACAGCTATGCTTGCTCACAGTGAAGCTCTTTTCAGCTCCTGATGGAAGCGTGGGCATCCATTCCTGGCATCAAATGAAATGTGGTCATGTTGAAGGGTGTGTTCAGTTTAGGAGAGGCTGAGCCAGTGTAAACAAAATTGACTAGGAAGAGCAAACACTCTCCTGCATTAGATTTTTGAAAGGAAACTTCCTGAGACCTTTTGAAAATAACAAAGGGAGGTACTGGTTGGCAGCCACTGGTGTAAATTACGGATTGGATTGCTCTTACTGTTTTAAAGCAGCTAGTAGGTGCAACAGCAACGGAGCCAAAGAATGTTGCTTCTTCCCAGATTTCTTGCATATAAAAATGCTAACATGTTCCGTATGTTCTAGCTGTAATAGTAGTTCCTTTCCATTAGAAACTCAGCCTGCAGTCTGACTGCATCACCAGAAGTTTCTACAGTACAGTGGTACCTCAGGTTACATACGCTTCAGGTTACATACGCTTCAGGTTACAGACTACACTAACCCAGAAATAGTGCTTCAGGTTAAGAGCTTTGCTTCAGGATGAGAACAGAAATCATGCTCCAGCGGCCTCATTAGCTAAAGTGGTGCTTCAGGTTAAGAACAGTTTCAGGTTAAGAACGGACCTCCGGAACAAATTAAGTACTTAACCCCAGGTACCACTGTAATTTACAGTAGGCCTATGGCTACAGTTTTGTTCGGCCTACTTGTGTATAACTAAGTAAAGTTGCCAAGCTCTTAACTTTCTGGATTCAGTTTGATTTATTCACCAAGTTCTGTAAACACTCATTCCTGACCATTGGCTATGCTGGCTGATGCTGATGGGAGTTGTAGTTAAACATCACATTGGCTACTTCTCGTTTATAATTAACCAGAAAATGGAATCATCTAATCTTGGCATGCAAGGGAAGGAGTAAGCGTGGAAGGTTGAGGTTCCTGATCCTAAACCAAACAACAATTAGGAGTTGTTCGGTGAGGACATTTTGCTAGAGTTGTGTGACAAAATAGATCTTACCTGTTTTACAGATGTGAAATGCTATGTCCCTTTATTATGTAGGAATTATGTTTATGTAGCTCTGGTGATTCTTGTAAAAGGCAGGCAGTGTCATGTACACTCATATTTCCAAGCTACACTAGGAAAAATTTTTAGGAACTTTTATCAATTAGGGATGCAATATTTAATTTATTTTAATTTGTTAATTAAAAACTGTCTAAATATGATCTGAGTCTTTATTTTGCATTGTTTTCTCTTGTTACAGGAATGTTAACTATTACAGATTTCATTAATATACTGCATAGATACTATAAGTCTCCAATGGTAGGTACAACCTCATAAATAAAATTATCTTTAGTGAAACAGTATCCCTGAAATAAAAGCATTGATAACAATATATTTGATAATAATATATATATTTTTTGTAATTGGGTGGGTGGTTGAAAGAATGCTGCCTTTTGAAGAGGAAGGAAAGTTTTGCTGCTGAATGGTACATGTGAAATTAAGACCCCCACCTTTTTTGTAGATATTTGGGCAAAGGTTTCTTTATCTCATATCACTCTTTAGTTATTGTGTGCCCCAGTTACCCATCTTTGGAGTGAGGAATAAGAGAGATGATAAGAACCATTATTCCTGGCTTTATATCAAACTTGGTACTTTAGGTTAGTGTTTCCTGAACTTGGCTCCCCAGCTCTTTTTGGACTACAGTTTCCATCATCCCTGACCACTAGTCTTGCTAGCTAGGGATGATGGGAGTTGTAGTTTAAAAAAAAACCGGAAACCAAAGTTTGGGACACATCGCTTTAGATCATGGGTAGGCAAACTAAGGCCCGGGGGCCAGATCCGCCTTCTAAATCCCAATCGCCTTCTAAATCCAGCCCGCGGGTGGTCCGGGAATCAGCGTGTTTTTACATGAGTAGAATGTGTGCTTTTATTTAAAATGCATCTCTGGGTTATTTGTGGGGCATAGGAATTCCTTCACCCCCCCAAAAAAAATATAGTCCAGCCCCCCACAAGGTCTGAGGGACAATGGACCGGCCCCCTGCTGAAAAAGTTTCTGACCCCTGCTTTAGATAATTGCACGTCTCTGATACTGAAGGAGTTTGTTTTTTATTTCTCTGGTGCATGGGGTAGCTGGCTTAACCATGGTAGTTATAAAATGATATGCACAAACCAATATAAAAAGCAGAAATAACATGGATGTAACACAAAGTATGCAGAAAATATGCACAGTGGAATGGAGCCAGTGTGGTTTAGTACATGGAATAAGTGTTGGACTGCAGATACCTTGATTCAAAGGCTGGTTTAACTGTGAAAATAACTAGTTGTCCTGGGGCAGGACACTCTAGGGCCCTAGGTTTGTTGTAAGACTGAAATGAGCCAACCCCCCACAGTTTCATAATATGAAGTTAGGACACAAATTTATACGCAGAGATCCCACTTATCCACCTGCTCATTATCCAAAAATTTCACTTATCTGAACATAGTAATACCCAAATCTTTCTACATACAAAGCTGATTGATATCCAAACAACTGGAGTTTGCCCACTTCCTTCCTTGTTTGTGCTTTGTTGGTCTGCAGCAGACATTTTCGGACAGAAACCATGGAGAGAGGGAGGAAGGAAAGAGAGTGGACAAATTAATTTTGTCTTTGTCTCTTTTTTCCTGGTTGGCTGCAGCCCTTTTATGAAGAAACATGGTGGGAGAGGGGAGAGAGATCATGGGTTAGAAATGTTCACATAGGAAATAATGGAAATCACCAGTTTGTTATGCAAACCCTTGCCTAATGAACAATTTCCTGGGTACACATTGTGTTTGGTAAGTGGGAACTGCATGTAGTTGTACAGGCATGCTGCTGGGATCCAGGATATATCTGCTACATAGCAATCGTGATTGGTATTCAGCCTGTTAGTTCCTGTTGTTTGTTTCAGCATAGCAGCTTTATCTGAACATGCCAACTGTTCCAATTTGAAACTCTTCTGCCTTGCATACAAGGTTGAAATGTACTTTCCTATGTGCTTTAATGCCAGTAAGTTCCAGTTCTCCCTACAGTCAAGCACAGAGCATATTGTTGGAACCATATAAATTCAGTTATAGGGGGGGAAACCCTTTTGGTGCACTTTTAAGGAGAAGAACTTCCTTTGTTAGTTTTTTTTCAGGAAATAATCAAGTTGTGCAAGGAGAGGAAACAGCTGACCATTTGGTAGTTAAGTCTGATCTGCTACTTGTCTTTCCCTGTGTACCTGATGCATTTTGTTGGAACAGAGACAGTGAAAATGTTTAAAGAAAAATTTAGATTTCTTTCACCTGAGAGTATACAGCCTGATCCTAAAGAAATATATCGCTGGAATGGTGCACAGACACAGTGGGTCAAATGCTTCCTTTTATGATGCCTGTCAGCCATGACACACATTTGTCTATGTATCCAGCTCTCCCAATACTGGCTTGGCTAGGCAAAACCCTGTTAATTAACAATCCTGTACCTAGGAGAGTTTTGGTAAATTCTCACCCAGCCTAAAGTCAGGCAAATCTTATCAGATTTGGACACAATGGGAATGAGTATGAAACAGAGCTTTGGAAACTAGAGTTGGGCAAGGAGCCTGAAAAGGAACTGGGGCTGGATTTCGCATTGAATTGTACCTGCTAAATCTTTGGCTGCAGGGCTCTATTTATAACAGATACCTATTACTTGTCAGGTGCTTAGATTTCCACTGATTCCTAGGATGTTGCATATGTTAATTGTCCCCAGTCCTTGCTTTTGTCTTTAGCTTTCTTCATTGTTTCTGTGCCACAAAACAGCTGTCTACAACTAATCTATGGCCCTTCTCCTGCGGAGGTGATAGGGCTGTACTACTTTAGACTGCAGTTTGGAGGCTTTCTCTGCTGAATAGTCCTCCCTACACATTTAGAAATCTAGATGTTAGGGAGAAGAGTTCTATTTTGCTATGTGGATGAAATTTTATGGATGGAGCGCCCCCAAGCAATCTCAGTGCTATAGCCCAAAATAAATTTACCACATTAGTAAAAAACTATGCTGGTCAAATGGTGACTTATCACCAGGATAGTGCTGACCTATGCGTTTCTGTTGCGCTGATGTAGCTGTTCTACTGTGACCAAAAGCATCATAGTGATTTATTGAATTTAGGTAACAATTGCCTGTAGCTCTTCAACAATGCTGGTTTTTTGCTTGTAGCATTGCTTCAATCACATTTTCCCCATCTTTGCTTAGTTTGTCTAGAACACATGGAATAACATGGTACCGTCCAGATTTTGTGGACTGCATCAGCCCCAGCCAGCAGCTGCAGTAGTCTGGGATGTTGGGAGTTTTGGTTCACACTCACTGGAAGGCACTAAGTTGGCTATTTCTGGCTGAGGGAATGTTTGTTGTTAGTAATCCTTCAGTTGCTAAACAAAGTCAACAAGTTATTTGACATTGAAGTTTGCCATTGTTCTAAAAGGAATAGCAGCAATAAAGAATTTATTATATTTGAATAGTTGAAAAGGCTACTCTGAAAAGTACCTATTAATTGTAGGTTTGTTTGTTTTTAATTTGTTGGAGAAGCAAAAGTTCTTTATTTTTGTATAAATGACCGTCAGACATTTAACTCACTGAAAATGAATAGTCTTGCTCTGTCAGTTACTGAAACCATAAATTCACTAAATAGTGAATGGAATTAATCATGATGTAAATATAATTAATTTGGCGCAGTTCAAACAATGCTTCATATAATGGTTTGGAGGATCAGGCATAAACTGCAGGCATACATTTGCCCTTTTTGCTTACTCTCCTCCATTTCTGGTTTTCTGTAATCTGAATTGGGTAAATAATTGAATAGAGGCAACCAGAAAATGGAGGAGGGAATCCACAAAGGGGAAACATATGAGCCTGTGGCATGTTCTTAATCCGCCAAACCTTGAATGGGCGATTATGTTCGACACAGTGGGTAGATGTGATGAGAGATGAAATGCAACTTTGTGAATTTTAAGTGTAAACTTAGCACTATATCTTTTTGCACTTTGAAAACCATAATTTCAATTTCAGAATCATTAGATGGGTGCATTTTGTAACTTTAACTCCCTAGAAACCATAGTTACTTCCTCTCCAGAGTTATTGTCCCCTTCCCTTCCTTGTTTTTCATGCTACATATTCACAGGCACAAACCATGTTCATTGATGATCCCAGCTCAAATATGAATACAGCTTCTGTTTTACAAAGGACGCCTAGTTTGCATTGTTGAAGTGAATTTCAAGAAGAAGAAGAAAGGAGTAACATCTGGAGAGTGAAGGAAAGGGAGCACCATTAATGAGCATGACTCCTGATTTGCAAACCATGGGTCTGTAGAGGAGCCAGGAATTTTAAATTAGCACTGCCGCATTTTCAGCATCAAATAAGGGAGTGATCGTTTTTGTAAGGCAATAAAATCCAGCTGTACCACTGTTGTAAGGGTTGCATGCATTCCAATAGCTTATAAGTGTTTTCCATATTTGCTGATGTGTATGGATTCAGGGTTTTTTTACTCCCATCATGAGGAAAGTTGGAGTATTGTAAGTAGAGTTTCTATTTTGCATTAGAGTGCCAAGCACCCATGCCAAGGGATTTCTGTACAAAGTTCAAGTTCTTTCCATTGCTACAAACATTCCTGCCATTACTCAAATCATTACTGTTGCAGTAATGTCAACAAGTCAAACTCTATATACCAAAATTGGTACTTGGTTTTTAATTGGTACTTGCTGCAAAGATTCATTCCCTTTAAAGATGATTTCTTAGGCAGAGAAAATGAAATATGCTTCTTAACTCTTGTGGCTTGCATTCTTTAGAGCCCAGTCTAAAATTCAACATTCAAGAGCTCTTTTAACCCGAACTTCTGAATTATTGAAGCATGGTGCCATAGTGTCAGGAGATGGCAAAGTTGTAATTCACTGTCCCACCTCTGCTAATGTTATTTGGGAACTGCAGGGAAAGATGCTGAACTCAAAAGTGTAACATTCTGGAATCTCCAGTTCTTTTGCTCCTCCTGTTATCTTGGGGTCTGGTAGCAATTTTATGTCAGGGTAGGGATGATACAGTGGATCTGCATATGTATGTTAGTGCAAAATGAGTGTGCAGAGAGGGCCTTTACCACACACAAGTGTATAAGATTCTACAATGATATGCCAGTATAACTTTGAAGATTCATTTGCACATCTTGGACAAGCACACACGACACTACTGGGCATGTGTTGCAATCTCCTTCCCTTCCCTTATTAGTGTTAACTATGTTGCAGCATTTTGTCTGCACTAGCGTTAACTGTAGTTAGCTTTGAAATTAGGGTTTCTACCTGACATGGAAAACTGCTTAGTTTAACGCAGATGTAATGCTGCAGTATGGGGAACACTAACCAGGGAAGGATGGAAGTTTCCGAGCCTGTGGAATGCTCCCGATTGCCTAATCGAATATGACAAATCAAAAGTGGCATTTTCAAACTTAATTTTAAAGTAAGTGTCTTGTAAAGAATGCATGTAGCTACCCATAACTGTACACAGCTAGTGATGGGGATAAGGGGCTGCTGCTGACACTCAAGTTATGATGTAATCTTAATCTACATAAGAAAATGGAAGATGCCCAACTTTTCTGCTTCAGCAAGATTTTTTTCATTATTTTCTTGACAGCAGAATGAATATATTTTGTTAGCAATTCATTCTATACCTGGTTATTTCAACCACTTTTCAGCCAAGTGCTCTGATTAGTTTTATTAGTGTAGGAAAATAAAATTTCATTTTCAAAACATGCAGATGAGAAACTTGTTCATCCCAGGGCTGGCGTTAGCAATTAGTATTTTCCCACCACCCTTAATTCCTGTTTGCTGTAATGTGCTTGCAACAGAGCATAAGAAAATGATTCAAATTAGAATGTAATTGTCAATTCCAGTGGCTGTGTATGCAGAAAATCTAAGTATTTGTTCAGGATTTGGGTTTAGTTTCCAATTTGTCAGCCTTTCATTGCATTTTAAAGTCACCCATATTACTATAGTTAGTCTCAGCATATTAACTATGTGCCTCAGTCCTAATTACTTGAAGGTAGATAGCTTTTAGTTCACTGGCCATTTTAAAATTATATGCTAAAGATTTGAGCTTTAAACCTGTTTTTTCTTTGCAGGTACAAATCTATGAATTGGAGGAGCACAAGATTGAAACATGGAGGGGTAAGTACCCTTTGAAAGATATGCACTAAGAACATGATTCACAGCCTGTTATGCAGTACTATACTATGTGTTGTCCTTAATAGGGGAAAGACTATATAGTTCAGTGGTAGAACATCAGCTCTGCATGCAGAAGATCTCAGGTTAAATTCCCAGCATCTTCAGCTTGGGCCAGGAGACACCTTGCTTGAAACCCTGGAGAACCGCAGCCAGTGAGTGTAGACAATATTGAGTTACATAGACTAATGGTCTGACTCACGAATAGTTTCCTATGTTCCCTTAGCCTGAGAACCCAGATATACTTGGGCTCTGCCATGGGCTGTGGAAGAGATTCCAACACAAGTGTTGAGTGCTGGAATCCGTCCTAATTGCTCATATCTTGGGAAAAGCTCAAGTCTGTTTGTAGTCTGTAAAATTCTAAAGGGATTAGCTCATATTAAGGTCTTTCTTTGCAGGAAGGATAAAATTACAGGAAGGTAGGAGTTGGAGGTGTAAAGCTTTAGAGACAAAATTAATGCAGGTATTTTGGAAAAGCTCAAGTCCTCATTTTGGCAAGAGTAATGGAAGTAGTAAAAGAGATTACTGGATATGATTTGTTGAATCCTAAAATATTACTTTTGGGATATTTGAAGGATCATCTATTGCTGGAGGACTTTAAAACGGTGAATAGTTTACATGATAGGAGTTATCTTGGAAATCCCCCTGAAACTCTTTATTATCATCTTCATATGAGTGAATGTGTTATTTCTTACAAAACTTTCATGTTGTAAGAGAGGATGATCACCAGGCAAGTTTATTGAAAAGTGTTTTTTTAACAATCACTGCAAGATGAAATATCACAATAACATTCACCTATATGTGTTATATATTTCTGACTGGTGGTGTAAATTTTAATTATTACATGTTGCATGTTTTGATTTAAATATGGGTAATAATGGCTTTTTGTATTTATATTTTCATAAATATAAATTGCCTCCCTTTGCCTCTTTCCACCTTACCAAGTCACTCCTCAGGAAATGATGTTAGATAAAAAATTGAAGATCTTTCAAAAATATTCATCTTGAAGATGTGTCTCCAGGACATGCTATATATTGCAGAAAAAGTTGGAAGTTCATTTATTACTGCAGGTGCCTGAGAAGACAGCCTTAAAAACAAAAAGCACTTACATTAGTAATCTGAAACACTTCTTTAAAATACCCTCTGCTCAGCCTTTGCTATCTACTCTTTTATGGTATTCATGTGTATTAATATAGTATTATAGTGACCTCTAGTGATTGCTCTTATGAACCACTGCCATTCTTTAGTAAATCATTGATTGTCCTCACTTTCATATGCCGGGTTCGCTGCTAAGAGTAACACCGGGGTGTGTGTGTGGGTATTTCATGAAATACTATTTTTTGATTATTAATTTATGAAGCATTGGTTTTGTTTTTAATTATACAGAGCTTTATTTACAAGAAACCTTTAAGCCTTTAGTGAACATTTCACCAGACGCCAGGTAAGATGCTTTTCTACTTTTGATTTCTTAAAAAGTAAATTGTGCTAATACATCCATCACACAGCTGCAAGGGACACCCTAAGACAGATAGTGCATGTTAGCAATTGGTGTTTCTAAGTTTCTAACTTCAATTAAGTTTCTAAATTGGTGATAGGAACCTTTATGGCTTATCTTAGAATCTTTGGGGTTTTTGAATCTGATTTTTTTTGGGGGGGGGGGTCATGATTACACAAGAAATACTGAGGATATGGCATAGGTTTTCTTCCTTTCCACTCCTGCTTCCAGTTACATGTATTTCTGTATGTAGTATTAGTATATTACTATATAAGTGAAGCTTGTTATGCCATAATTAACCATCCATTCTGTGTAACCCTTCCAAGCCATCACAAGGACATTTAGTGAGAAAGCTGTTGTGTTTATTACTGTTATTGTCCTCTATTTTAGTTTGCATTCGAATCTTACTAATCTTCAGGTCCTTATAAGTAAAACCTTCTCTTTCCCCACCCCATCACAAATCATTTCCCCCTCTTAACAGCTTTCCTGTTTGGCTGACAGAATCTGATATAATATTGATGTTCAACTGTACTATACCTACTTTAACAATGATGTAATGAAATCATCTGTCCTTTAGCTCAGCTTTCACAACTTCCTCCAACATTATTTACTAAAAATCACTTAGTTGGTAGAGTGTAGCTTTGGGGGAATCATCAAAGCTGTCTTCGGATATCACAGTAAGAGTATACTAACAGTTGCAATAACTTTCTCTTCAGCCTTTTTGATGCTGTATATTCACTGATCAAAAACAGAATCCACAGATTGCCAGTTATTGACCCAGTGAGCGGAAATGCACTTTATATACTTACCCATAAAAGAATCCTCAAGTTTCTCCAGCTTTTTGTAAGTAAAATAATAAATTCCTATTACTGCTTGATGTTGGAACAGACAAAGTTCACTGTTACATTAGTAAAGTCTTTATAAACAACTGTACTGATATGATCCATTCCCTTTGAATACTCTACACTTACACTGGTACAGAAATAATAGGTATGTTCCCATTGTCTCTCTTCATGCAGTTGGTAGCAGGCCTTTACTCTGCACTACAGTGATAAAAGTGTTTCCATCCATAATAACTGTGCAGGAAGTATTTTAATTGGACTTGTGCAATCAAGCAGTCTCAGAAAAGACTCTTAAATAATCCAGTCACTTTTGCAGGTGACACTTCATCACCCGGTTTGCATGTGTGAGAGGAAAATCAAAGCTTCTGCTTTCACTGTAGACTAAAGCACCATTTCCTGTTACGTACAAACTTGGAACCTTAGTTTATTCTAACAAGATCCTGGATTCTTTTATCCTACTGGAGTTTGAATAAGGAACAGTTCTTTAAGTTTTTATTTTAGTGAAAAGTGCAAGCTTCCACTCTCATTTCTTGTTCATAGAGGAGGAGAGGGTGCAAATCCAAGGCTTTGGCTTGCCTCATTTGCAGTCATCTGGCCTAGTTCAGTCACTTGAAACTGTAGTTGATCTTCCTAGGTTTTTATAAAGTTTAGGAGTATAATGAGATTATAGTTGAGAATTATCAAATGACCACATGGATGGTTTTTGTTGTCTCGCTTTTCCTGTGGCAAAATTTCTCGTATTGGGATGGGTCATGCAAATAGCGTTTACAGGGTATTCAGATGGCAGCAACTTTATAGTGTTTACTGCCAAGAAACCTTCATGGTAAAAATCTATGCAAACTTTGCATTCTCATAATAGGGCTCACCACTGAGTTCAGAGACAGGATTGGAGCCAAACTGGGGCGCTGAGAAAGGAAAGAGGTATTGACATGCTCAGAGGAACTCTGAGGTTTGCAGAAGTAGAACATTTTGAAAAACAAACCACAAAACAGCCCAGTGAGGACTGAGCATGCTCAATAAGCACAGAATATTGATTGATTGTTGGAAAATAGAAATGTAGAATGGACAGGGTCATGATTGGCTGGCTGGAAACCTGTCCAGGAGCATTCCTACTAAGAGGCGAGGATACACTGCAACATTCTTGGAGGTTCCACTTGTCTGTAATTGGTACAATAAAAATATATGCTAGTAAAACTCCTTAGACATGCTATCCCTTTCATAACTCTCCTGCAAAATTCAGTGTGCTAAATGTCACAGCTGCAGAAGCATGTCCAAATGATGCCTGGGTTATACGACACTCAGAGGTTCTAGCATGCAACCTTATATAAGGCATTAATAATTGCATTGTGAAGCTTGGACAAGGAAGCAGCAAGCTTTGAATGATAACTGTGCTGTTTCATTCATAAGCTACATCTTTAAAACACCAAGGACACTTGTGCCACTGCAATCCATGCTGCAATTATAAAAGCTGCGAACGTGTTACTGTATATTGGATATTTATTGTGTTTTCCCAGTTCAGGGCATCCCTATATGGGCAAGAAACGTGGGACAGAATGCCAGAATAGAGTTCAGCTTCAAAGACCTTCATTCTAACACATTTGACTTTGCCCACTAATCTTAAGCTTACTAGGCTACTAAAATATGTTACCAGTTGAAAGACATGATAAGGAAATTCCTTGCGTGGTAATTTTTTAAACTGTGTGAGCTGTGTAGATTAAAAATGGTAAAATATGCCTGTCAAACAAGTAGTATTTTACTTCTTCTAGGTGTCAGAAATGCCAAAGCCTGCCTTTATGAAGCAAAATCTGGATGAACTTGGGATAGGAACATATGACAACATCGCCTTTATACACCCAGACACTCCTATCATTAAAGCATTGAATATATTTGTAGATAGAAGGATATCAGCACTACCTGTTGTGGATGAGTCAGGTTTGTATTCAGTAAAATGGCTATCGTTCGGAAGGAAATAGTTTATTTTGCCATTGGTTATCTGTTGTAAGTGCTAAATTATCTGAGCCGCCTTATTAAATGGGAAAAAATAAAAGGAGAAAAAAAGCTTCTTTATCACCCTTTGATCAATCTTTTATTCATAACATCTCTATCATCTCACTTGAATTAATTACGTTTCTAGGAAACTGTAATAGAACAAAATGGTTCCATTCTGTTTTGGTTATCTTGCTTTTCATTATCATTTAAAGCTAAAAGCACATTTGCACATATCCCTTTTCCACTCTCATCAAACCCTATAGGATCTAGAACAAAATATATTTTTGCTTCTCTTTTCAGTTGTGTGTTTTCACTTCAATAAAATTACTCCTGATTTGCACCTCTATTTTTATTATACCTCTGGAGTAATTTTATTTTCCTTCCATTCCAATATAATGTACAGAAAAGTGCAGACGGATTGTGCTTTTGCATTTCTTGGGTAAGGAAGGCGAAATTTCCCATTAATTATTTTCTGTGCTGAAATCATTGAAGCTAAAAATTAACTGCTTCCTAAAATATGTTCACCTTTTTATATGGATTCATCCTGCACTATAACTTGTTGACTCAAAAGTAAGCATGTACAGAATCACAGGCCTAGTGTGTGTCATATACACATAATGGAAGTAAACCCCATGACCTCTGAATAAACAAGCATGGGACCAAGCTGTAAATCTGTTAATACAACTTCTAGGCGTATTTACATCCTTCTTGAAGAAGTGTGCATGCACATGAAAGCTTATACCCAGAACAAACTTAGTTGGTTTCTAAGGTGCTACTGAACAATTTTTTAATTTGTATAGAGCAGTCTTTGTGCTGGCGAGGGACTGGTGGGAGTTGTACTCTTAAAACATTTGAACCAGGTTGACAGAGGCTAATATAGA
The DNA here is from genome assembly GCF_965112155.1 of Podarcis liolepis. Taxonomy (NCBI): domain Eukaryota; kingdom Metazoa; phylum Chordata; class Lepidosauria; order Squamata; family Lacertidae; genus Podarcis; species Podarcis liolepis. The sequence goes on along the minus strand of NC_139563.1, from coordinate 11,160,333 downwards.
GTATTGTATTTGGTTTTATAGCTTAATTACCAACATAAAGTTTGTTTTATCTTCTGTTTTTAGGAAAAGTTGTAGATATTTATTCCAAATTTGATGTAATAGTAAGTATTTACATGTTTTATATCTTTTAGAATATATTTTATATCTCTCACTTTTGCCCAGAGGCTTTTCCTAGAGTAGAATGGTCCTTTTTGCTCTTCAGTTCCTTATATTTCTATGTTAGTCTCTAACTTCAATTATTCCTATGATGGTTTCCATGAGTGCTTCTAGAGGGGTGGGGAGGTAAATTTCCTTGGAGAGGAGAGAGCAGCTGGCAACCAACAAAAGACTGCAGTCTGTTACTCGGTGCAAACCTAATGGTGCCCCATCTCCTAATCAAGATTGGGATATCATAGGTTAGCACGCTCCTATATTCTCCCCTCTTCTGTGAGCACCCACCACTCAATTTGAGTTCTGTAGCTATATATGATAAGTGTTAGAGTCTAAACCACTGAGCCTAGAGCTTGCCGATCAAAAGGTCGGCAGTTTGAATCCCCGCGACGGGGTGAGGACCCTTTGCTCGGTCCCAGCTCCTGCCAACCTAGTAGTTTGAAAGCATGTCAAAGTGCAAGTAGATAAATAGGTACCGCTCCGGCGAGAAGGTAAACGGCGTTTCTGTGCGCTGCTCTGGTTTTGCCAGAAGCGGCTTAGTCATTCTGGCCACATGACCCGGAAACTGTCTGCAGACAAACGTCGGCTCCCTCAGCCAGTAAAGCGAGATGAGCGCCACAACTCCAGAGTCGTTTACAACTCCAGAGTCGTTTGCGACTGGACTTAACTGTCAGAGGTCCTTTACCTTTACCTTTTTATGATTAGTATTATGTTTACACACTAATTTGCACTAAAATCCACAGTTTGCAACCATGATTAAAGTGGAAATTGGTGCAAACTGAAAGGAAATAGGACTACCCATTTGAGACAGGAAGGAGAGGAGTGCAAGGTCACTGGGTTTTCCTGATATCCTGAACTTGGTTTGGAGATCAGGAAACATTAATCTGCAAAGAGCCAATCATGTTTAGCAGAGGCACTATAGTCCTCCTAACTGGCATGCAAGCTTGGTCATAATGTTAGATGTTTGTGCATCCTAACATTGCACATATTTATTTGGATTGTACTCTTAGCGTATCTGGAGGACTGGGTTTTTGGTCCATTTCTGAAGTGATCTTAGTAGCATCACATTCCTGATATACGGGGATAATACATTGGGTGTTTTGTTAAAAAAAAAAGAGTCTTATGTAATCACTTTTTTTCAGAATCTTGCTGCTGAAAAAACTTATAATAACTTAGATATCACAGTGACACAAGCCCTACAACACCGCTCTCAGTATTTTGAAGGTGTTGTGAAATGCAGTAAGCTGGAAACACTGGAGACCATCGTGGATCGGATAGTTAAAGCTGAGGTGAGAATTCTTGGACCACAACACATTTCTGAGTAGTGTTGCTAACCAGAATTCCAGCTAACACAATTTCAAAGAAGGACTCGGATGATGTCTGCATAAGACTCCTTCAAAGGTGTGCTAGAATGTGCATTTAAACTTATAATCTATAATCCTACATAAAGCACAACAGCTCTGTACTTCATGGATTCTTTATTCTAACTTTTAAAGACTTATATTTCTTACACTTTCTTTAAAATAAAAAAGTAATTGAGCATGATGAACTACTACAACCTTGGAGACTTCGGGTTTTGGCAAGCAGTGTGACCAAGCCCTGATTTTTGTGGCGATTGTGATGGCTACCTATGAAAACATGTGGCATTGTTGATGGACTGAAGTCTAAAGGTCTTTTGCTGAAATGAAGAGGTGGGAGATCTAAAGTTGCTCTAACCTAAGGTTTATAGATGATAAACTTAGCTGGACTGTTGGTGGTTATGTGAGAACTGTGACTTCTGCCATATTTTTTAAAACTTGATGAATATTAGTTTGCAAAGGCACATCACAGAAATGTGGATTCTGCTAGTGCACCCTTTAAACAGTATTTATGTGACAACTAGTATACGTTGGTTGAAAGGGGAAAAGAAATGTAAACTCATTGAAATGTTCTTGTAAGTTTAATACAAAGCACATGGTCTGGATAAGGGTGTAACGAATAATTACGCTTTGCTTTCAAAATACTGCACGTTTTGAATTCTGCAGTAATACCAGGGACAGGACAGTTCTTCTGGGATAGTGCTGCCTTTTAGCTACTGGCATGATCACCTTGCAAGCAGCAGGCTGGGAAGTAGCTTCTCCCCTAGGATGGGACAGGATAAATGTTATGAGGCATATGGGAAACTTTCCCATACAGCCATCACCATTGTAATGGAACATATACTCTTCCTTCACTGACAAAGCCAACCAAGCCATACCATGTTTTCTCGTTTTCCCCTCTCCCTGCCCAATGCCCTAATTTCAGACCATAATTTGAAATAGTGAAATGCAAAATATTCTGAGTTATATTTTTCATATGGGATAAAATCAGTTATGACAGCTGATCAGGTGCACACCTGATCTCTGATAAAGCAAGAACAGGTAGCAATGGAAACTTTCCAACATAAGCTAAGATAAGTGTGTGCTTTAAAATCAATGGTATATCAATTTTATTTTATATATTTCTAAACACAGACATAGCCGATTTTACAATATCTTTTCAGAAAGATGCCATGTAATTATTTCACAACATACGTAGATACCAGAAATCTGAATTAGATTGGAGGATGGGTGGAGGTTTTTTTTTTTTAAGTAATTGGTTATTACTGTTGCGTCTTGGCAGAGAAGTGATTGTACTGTCACTTTATTAATCGATAGCCTTTGAGTAATGAAGCTGTTGAACTTGAGAAAGATGGCCAAGTGACTGACCATGTGATAGTCCATACTTAATAGTCATATTAAACCCATCCATCATAATAACCCTGTCTAAAGTATCGCCAACGTAAGAGGAACATATATAAAAATAGAATTTCCCCCCTTTCTATTTCTTTCCTGTGTTCCCCATTTGTATCAGGTGGGTATGACTGTTCAAATACAAGAGAAGAGGAGCTCTAAGTTACCTGGCCGGTATGTAGTTCACCTCTGTCCTAAACTGTTGAAGTACCTTGACTTGAACTTTGCTATGTCTATTTCTTTGACAAAGGCCTCTCTTGCTCTTTGTTTCTTGTATTTCTGAGTTACTTTTAGCCAACATTTTGATGGAAGTTTAAAGTGGTTACAAAATCGGAAAATGGTTGAGAGCAATCATAAAACATCAAATGTTTAGTAGAGCCGAGGTCATCTGTTGAGAGTCTGGTCGTTCTTTAAATGCTTTGTGGGAACTGATCATCTCACTATTTTGCATCTTAATCATTTGGGCATCTTTCCCAACAACAACTGCTGTCTTACTCAAATGTCTTCGTGGCAAAGCTACAAGTACTCCATGATAAGTGTGTGTATTTAAAAACAGCTGAACAAAACTTTTGTCCGATTATAAAGCGAAAAAGATGTAGACCTACTCTAGAAAAGCGTGTCAGATAAGGTTGTGGACTTTTCCCTCTCAAACAGCTGTTCACATACCCCATATATGAGATGCCAACAGTGGCATACTCCGTGTGGGTTTATGGCACTGCTGTTGGCATGTTCCCCAGTTCAATTAACTAGATGCAAACTCACAAACAGAGGGCTGCTGGCACTGTCTGCTCATCAATACTTGACTGGTTGTACATTTGCCCAAAGGGGTGGCTGTGCAGTATAGCAAACTGATTTTGAAACTCAGGAGATGTGATATGTGGGGAGGGTATGTTGTTTAAAAGTCCTACTGGGCAAACACAAACTATAATATGCACCTAAAATAGCGGTGCATAAATTTTAAAGACACACCATTAAGCTGACGTTGTAAATTAGGCTAATCTAATTATAAATATGATTTAACTATGTATGGAACCAGTAACATTACACTTCACTTTTATAATAAAAATAGACTTGTTAGTTTTAGTCTGTTCCTTGTTAGATTATGTGGCAGTGTTTGGGTTACAGACAGTATCTATTTTTAACAAGAACTTTCCACTTGAATGTATTCATAATGAGTAGGAATAATTTCTGTTGAACTTTATATTCTGTTCTGACAATGAGGAAAATGCAATCTGCACTCTCAGATTTCTTCTGTCGACGGACAGTTCTTTACTGTTAAGTAACACCTTGCTAGCATTTCAACAATTAGCCTTTCATAGCTGTGAAAAGTGAAATGTATTCTGCTACTGTGCAGCATGTCCCTGTTCAATTATAGAGCAGCTGGCCTCCAGTTATTCATGTACAAGCCCACAGAAAAGATGTGAATGCAAACGCACAGTGCTAACAGGGAAATTGGGACTGCTTTTTAATGACACACTGGTGTAAAACTAAATGGTCTGATCCAGGCTTCACCTAGCGGCATTGGAAAATGAAACCAGTTCATGTTTTCTCTTTGTATCTCACTGTAAATTCGATTTGAATGTGTTGTGCCCTCCTGGGTCTCTGGAGCTGGACAAAAATTTGTTCTGGGAAGTCTCTATATTAATTCATTGAGGGGGAGCTGAGTGTCCTTCTAAATAACTTGATTCATCTGGCTATTATTAACATGAACGTGGAGTGCACAGCTTATTGGCAAATACAGTAATCTTTTACTATGCTTTTGTTTCATGTTTGCAGGTGCATCGATTGGTGGTAGTGAATGAAGCAGATAGTATTGTTGGTATCATCTCCCTCTCGGACATCCTACAAGCTCTGGTGCTCTCACCAGCTGGTATGTAGGCAGCATTTATGTATTGAGTTCTTCTGTAACATACAAAGTATCGTGCAATAACTTTATGCTCACAACAACTCTTGAAAGTTGAGACTGATGCTGATTTGCTCAAGGCCAAGTGGGCTTCATAACTGAGCCAGTTGTCTCCTGTATTCACACCAAATGTCACAATGATAACCTTATCTTAAAACCAGCACATCTTTTAGTTAGCACCCCTATAATGTGAATTTCTCCATTATGTGGAGAACTGGATTAATACTTCTAGTTATCAGTTAGTCGGACAGATTGACCCTTGTGCATGTTGGAGCATTGGTATGCACAGTAATCTTTCCCTTGCACACAAATGTAATAGACTGAACTTGCACTTAGTGCACTGGGCTGCCTCTGATATAAGTGAGCAAAGAATTGTATACAGGCCACAACTGCTATGAATGCATTTGGGTATCAGCTGAACTTTGCATCTGGACCATATTGTCCTCTAGCTAAAAAGTTTAAAATAATAAAAAGTACAGTGTATATTGCATTAGAGCTTAAAAGTAAAGTTTATACATTGTATATTATGAATAGTCCAAACTTCCATAAAAATAAAAGGTTTGGCAGAATGCATAATGGCTTTGAAAATTTTACTGGGTGCAGGGGTAGAAAGATCAAATTTTGCCAGGCACAAAAATGTTATGTGTTGAATGCTTGGCAAATGCAATCTCTCCCATGATATGAGAGTGTAGACCATGGGTAGGCAAACTAAGGCCCGGGGGCCGGATCCAGCCCAATCGCCTTCTAAATCTGGCCCGCGGACAGTACAGGAATCAGTGTGTTTTTACATGAGTAGAATGTGTACTTTTATTTAAAATGCATCTCTGGGTTATTTGTGGGGCAAAGGAATTCATTATTATTATTTTTTCAAAATATAGGCCGTCCCCCACAAGGTCTGAGGGACAGTGGACCAGCCCCCTGCTGAAAACATTTGCTGACCCCTGGTGTACACATTTTCTCATATATGTCTTTCCGTTAACAGGTGCCAAACAAAAGGAAAGTGAAACTGAATGATTGCTGTGAACATATAAACCTTTGTAGAAGAACTTGATTGAAGTTACTGGGTCATCTTTGCCTCAAGAACACTGGCAGCACTAGAGAAGAGAGAAATGGGGATGAGTATGTGTGTATTGGGACTGAGTGTTGGGTAACTAGTCTATTACTTCCCAGTGACTGTCACACACAAAAAGCAGCATGACAAAAAGCTTATGTATTAAATACAGGCTTGCATTTCAAAATGTTTGCTGAAAGACTTCACATGATGTCCTTCATCTAAAATGCACTGTATCCTGAAAACAAACATCTTTTGTATTTGATAGAAGTCACTGCTCAGCAACAGATCTCTGACATAAGGCAAGTGTATGGCATATTCATATCATAGTGCCTTATGTCAAAAAGCCAACAATATGTCATCGCTGTTGCCCATCACAATAAGAGGAAGTATTGTGTGAAACGAGACACTGTATTTGAATGTTCAAGTTGCTAAACCTAAAACCAAATCAGTTTCAGTTATCATTAGATTTGTCATAAAAGCTGTAATTTGAATATCAGTAGATTACCTTAAGACTTTAATGACAGTTTTGTGTGTTTATAAATGTTGCATTCTGAAGAGATGGTAAAACAAGACTGATCTAAAACCAGCTTTATTTATTTTTATTTTCTTGCAATTTTTTACACATCTTTGGTGGATAGCTAAAACTTCACCATATTCATTAATAAAACTTTGATTGTTATATAAGAAGATCTCTCGTTACTAAAAACCATGTGGCATTTAGATGGGTTGTACACAAGGGGCACAGAAATCAGGGGTTTGTCAAATGTATCACCACTAGACACCTCATATTTCCACAGAAAAGAAGCTATGAAAAAGTAATCAACAAAGGAAGGTGAATGTTGATTGCATATAAACTTGCAGAAAAGTAACAGTATCATGCTGGTCGTCTGTAAAGATTGGAATGAAAACCAGGGTGTGAGAATAATTCCAAAAGTCCTACTGTGTAATTTTAGTAACAAAAAAAATCCTAGGTGTCCAGAAGATGGCATAATCCACTTAAAAATACACCCATAAATCTCCATATGCAGTACAATCACATGTTCTGGCATATTCCATTTTTAGGGCAATTCAGATTTATTCCCTTCAGAAGGCAAACTGATTATTTGTGTAAACTATAAACATATATTTGTTGTCCAAAATGTAGTTGTTTTTAAGGACGTGCTCTTCTCTTTTTAATATGCTTATTTTTTTAAAAAAATCAGAAAACAGGCAGTTCTTTTCCCTTTTGAGAAATTAAAGAAAGATATCTGTGGAAGACTCTGGAGTTGAATAGCTTCTTTCCAGGGAAGGTCCTGTCCCTTAAGCATCTATTTGTCCCCTGTACATGGTGTGGATATGTTGGCTGTATACTAGCAGAATGTATCTCTGCAACAAGACTTCCCATCCCTACTGTTCAGATATCATTGCCAAAGTGCCTATGTTCAGTGCAATGTCCTGGTTTTGGGGTGGGGTGTTCTAATAAAATACAGTCAGAGGGCTAGCCTCCCCGGCGCTTTAGAGTGTACTTGATCATTAATTAACCGTTTCTTCTTTACAGGTTCTGCCCATTTTATAATTGTTTAAAATATTTATATTCCACCTTTCTGCCTTGTCAATGCCTGACAGAAAGCAAAAATTAGTACAGTCAAATAAAAAAAATTAAAGGGCAGTGATAAAAGCTGTGGGCTCTGTTCACTCCTCCAACTTTTCAGTGTTTCTGCTGAGGCTGTTCCAGCTGTGTCGCTTGAAAAGTTTCATGATAACCATTAGTTAACTTCACTGGGGAAGGTTTGTTGCTTTTATTGTCTATTTCCTCCCATAGCAAATAGCTCTCTTTAACTATTACATAATGAAAGGAAGCCAGTAATTAAATCTTCATACACACCACACACAAATGGAACAGGCTTCAGGGGCAATTCATAAGTAATCCACACACCCAGTTGTGCTGCATAGGTAGCAATAGGTAAAGGTACCCCTGCCCGTACGGGCCAGTCTTGCCAGACTCTAGGGTTGTGCGCTCATCTCACTCTATAGGCCGGGAGCCAGCGCTGTCCGGAGACACTTCTGGGTCATGTGACAAGCTGCATCTGGCGAGCCAGCGCAGCACACGGAACGCCGTTTACCTTCCCGCTCGTAAGCGGTCCCTATTTATCTACTTGCACCCGGGGGTGCTTTCGAACTGCTAGGTTGACAGGTGCTGGGACCGAACGACGGGAGCGCACCCCGCCACAGGGATTCGAACCGCCGGCCATGCGATCGGCAAGTCCTAGGCGCTGAGGTTTTACCCACATGCATAGGTAGCAATAAAAAGCACTAAACCTGGAATAAGGCATCTACTAACGTTGCAAGAAACCTTTGCTGAATGCAACTTCCTTGTGAATAAACATTACAGAAGATTTGGCCATGGAGAAGAACGCTTGTGGAGTATATAGTGCAGTATTGCGCCACTGCGGGAGGCAGTGGAAGACTGAAGTGCCTGGCGTGCTCTCATCCATGGGGTCACGGAGAGTCGGACATGGCTAAACAACAACAAAATCAACATTGCGCCATGTAGAAACACACTGTTAATTTCACATCCAGATGCTTATGAAAGAGCAGTGTGAAAGGGTCTTATTTAGGAAGCAACAAAATAAAGACACCCCTCCCCTCCCCCCAGAATATATTTGCTGTGTCTGTGGACATTCAGAATGTGACGCAAGACAGGCCTTAGTTTTCTTCTGCATCATTTACATTTCAAATAGGTGATACGTATGATACAAAAAACAAAAGGAACTGATCGTGCTTACAATCCAGAATACCCTGTTCCTTTTATCTACACTCCAAACCATTCCTGTTGAAGGAACTCCTGACCCCTCCAACAATACATGATGGTTTGTGCAAATTTCATCGTCTACGTCTGAAGGGTGTCAGTACAGCATTGAGGTCTCTCATGAAAGGTGAACAATTATCCAGAGATTTCAGATGGGATAAGATTTTGTCAGCTGCAGCCAGAGTTAACATGGCTGAGAAGGACAATGTACTTTTTCCACCATTGGTACTGACTTCTATCCTGCTTGTATCCTCTTCAGAATGTGTGCTTTAAACAGGTTAAACATTAAAATTAAATACGTAAGTGAAATACGTGTATGAAACAACGACTTGGAGCAATTATTAGTAAATGCTATTGGATAAGAAAACTACATCCCATGTTGGCCAAAGTATCTTTAAATTAAATAACACTTTATAAGCTGAGAGATACATTGTATAAACTAATAGTATACTCTTTCTTCAAGTGTGAATCCTTATGCAGCCAAAATGGCACAAGGAACTAGGGAAGTATCAGCAAGCTAGGGAGAACTCAAAGGTTTGCAGAAGCAGAAAAACAGGAGGGGTTATGAAATAATATTATCTGAGAGGAGTGAATGGCTAGAACACAAAATATTATTTTATTTGTAGAAGTACTTTTCATTAAAAAATGGCAAAGTTTACAAAGGAAATCAACAAACACAATTAATAGATGGGCAGGGTACAAGTAAATTATTTATCATCATAATCAGAGCTATTTCTCTAGAAAAAGAGGTGCCAGAACTCACCATAAAATCCACCCTAGTTCTCTTATAATGGCAATGGCAGCCATCTGAGAGGTGCTGGTACTGAATTACGGCAAGGTCCTGTCTGAAATAAAAGCCCTGATTTTTTAAAATTATTATTACAGTATATAGAACAGAAAATATCAAAATGCATGAAATGGGATTCCCTTCACTCAGGATGCACATAAATTCTACTGAAACATCTGTAAAACTACCAGCATACATTCACCCATATATTCAAGCATGCTCTCAACAATTACTTGTCCCAACAATCTCCAGAGTACATATACAAAGACTCTACTATAACACTGTCAGCCTTCTCGGGTAACTCTTATTCAATCTTTTCTATGGGAAATCCAAACTTCGCTGCACCATCTGAGATGAGCCTAATCCTCAATACCCAGAAGGAGAAGTTTTTAAAAAATATTCATTGCATTTATAACCCAGTGGTTCTCAAACTTTTTTCTCTATGCTATATGTCAGGGAACTGACATCTGAGCTAGAGGTGGAGGGAAGGCTCTCAAATGATGCTGGAGAAGAGCCAGCAGGGAGAGAGGCAGCTCAACAGATGGGGAAGCAAATCAGCGCAACACCAGGAATAAAGGGGGGCAGATGGGGGAATCGGCGAGAGGGCTCCAGGACTCTTCACTGGACACCAGCGGGGAGAGCACGGGTCCTCCGCTACCCACGCCCTCCCTGCGCAGAAGACTTCCGCGCAGGGAGAGTAGGAGGAGACTTGGCGTCAAACAACTTTTATGTTGGAAAAGGTTTAAGAAACGCCCACTGACGGATTCTGCTAGTGACTGAGGCAGCCACGAAGTGAAGGGCTGTCCAGACAGAAAGGTTTAACCAGGCAACATAGCCAGGAGAGGCGGCAACTTACGCACGAGCAACCCATACTCATTACACTATATTTTCAATTAAAAACTTGCTCATGTTGCACTGATTTTTTTTATTATTGATAAATACATCTGAAAACAAAAAAGGACTCACAGCAATGTTCTACAAATAAAAAATATTTTGATAATACAGACGGTAACCATTTTGCTTGGGGGTTCCATTCCTGGCCCTCGGGTGGGTCAGGAAAGTGTGCATAAGCCCATTACTCCCTCATTCTGACCTCCAAAAGGACCCACTTGTCAGCAGTTGTGCATCAATTGGACGTGTACAAAATGGTTGCTGCCTGTATGCTATACTATACTGCACTGAAATGTTTAAATGTTTCTTTGATGATCCTTGAATCTTCCTGCCACACTGCCATCCTTTTCTGTCACACCAGTGTGGCACCACCACACCCTTACAAGAACCACTGCTCTTAACCACTATACCACACTGGCCCCCATAAAAGTTACTCTATGCTAGCTACACATATGCTTGGGAGAAGCAAGTGAGTTGGAGAATAGGAGATAGGAAGCACACCCACCACCGTGTTGTCAACCAGCACACACACACACCCCAAGAAATCCTGGGGAACTTGCATGCTTTGGAACCTATAATGTAGGCAGAAACCTATAAGGCCTCTTCACCCAGTCCTTCACAAAGAGCAGAATTGTAACCATGTAAGTTGTAACACAGTGACTAATGTGCATATAATTTCTCTGTGTGAGTGCATACAATATTAGAATTATTAGTCACTGATAAAAGCAGCCAGTGTGGCGCAGTATAGTTGTAGCAGACTTGACCCATGGCTGAAATTGCTGCGCTTGACCGTGAACCTCGACCAAATCACAACCCTCTTAGTTTGCTCTTGTTTACAGCGTGTTGTGAGGAGAAAACGGAAAAACTCAACTCTGCCGTTCCCTTCCTGGATAGGAAGATTTTATTTTGAAATCTTTAGTTTTCTGTTAATTATGTTGTTTTGACTGTATACCCTATATTTGACTTTCTTCAGATTGTTTTATTTATGCTTTATTGATTTAATATGCTGACACAACCTTGATGGCAGAAAGTGAGGCGGAATTAAAGAACCTTTTAATGAGGGTGAAAGAGGAGAGCGCAAAATATGGTCTGAAGCTCAACATAAAAAAAACGAAGATCATGACCACTGGTCCCATCACCTCCTGGCAAATAGAAGGGGAAGAAATGGAGGCAGTGAGAGATTTTACTTTCTTGGGCTCCATGATCACTTCAGATGGTGACAGCAGCCACGAAATTAAAAGATGCCTGCTTCTTGGGAGAAAAGCAATGACAAACCTAGACAGCATCTTAAAAAGTAGAGACATCACCTTGCCAACAAAGGTCCGTATAGTAAAAGCTATGGTTTTCCCAGTAGTGATGTATGGAAGTGAGAGCTGGACCATAAAGAAGGCTGATTGCTGAAGAATTGATGCTTTTGAATTATGGTGCTGGAGGAGACTCTTGAGAGTCCCATGGACTTCAAGAAGATCAAACCTCTCCATTCTGAAGGAAATCAGCCCTGAGTGCTCACTGGAAGGACAGATCGTGAAGCTGAGGCTCCAATACTTTGGCCACCTCATGAGAAGAGAAGACTCCCTGGAAAAGACCCTGATGTTGGGAAAGATGGAGGGCACAAGGAAAAGGGGACGACAGAGGACGAGATGGTTGGATAGTGTTCATGAGTTTGACCAAACTGCGGGAGGCAGTGGAAGACAGGAGTGCCTGGCGTGCTCTGGTCCACTGGGTCACGAAGAGTCGGACACGACTAAACGACTAAACAACAAACCGCTTGGAGATTTTTTTAAAGCTTTCCCAGTGCAAACGGAGGGAGCTCAGTCTGTCCCGTGCGCTGATTTGGGGGCCAAAGCGTGCGGCAACCATTGCACTAGAACCGCACGTTAACACAGAAACCACCGGCAGCTTCCTGCCAGCTGCCCACTAGTTAAGGGGACATTTTGACAATGGGCCCAGCACGCACGTACTCAAGCACGCACGCACGCACGCGCTGCTCTTTCCCTCACGCAAGGCCGCTCCGCTATCTCCTGCCAATCACCGGAGAGACAACCCCCGCGACTCCACCCTCCCACACCTTCCATTCGGATTTGGCCAATAGCAGCGAGTCATCAGCGGGACCCAATCAGCAGCCCCGTTCGCGCGCAAAGCCGCCGCCGCCCCGCCCTCCGCCAACCAACAAAAAATAGCCGATATATCCAACCAACGCCTGCCCCTCCTGAGGAGGTGAAAAGGAGTGGGCGGGGTCGGGAGAGCCAGAGCCAGAGCCAGAGCCAAACAAGCAGGCGGGGCAACCCCCTGGAGGGAAGGATGACGCAGCGAAATTTCCAGCGCGAGCTCGGCTCGGCCGTTTGCCCGCCTGCCAGTCCAACGGTGAACCTCTCCCTCGCCCGTGACGCAAGCGCGCACGACGGCGGCCGTACGTGGGCGAGCGACTGCTGAGGCGAAGATGCGCGCACGCGCGAGCGGTGGGGGGGTGAAGGGGGAGGAAGCGGAGGAGGAGACGGCCGAGGACGGCGGTTGTCACGTGAGTGAAGCGGGCGCCGTCGCATCGCCGTGCCTCTCAGTTAGTCAGCGAGTCCCGCGCGGTCCGTCTCTTCCCCTCACCCCTCCCTCCGCCGCCTTGCATGCCGCGCGCTGCCGCCCCCTGCCGCCTCTACCTGTCCCCAGCCGGCCCCACCTAAGGCCTCGGCCGCCCGCCTCCGCCTCCTCGTCAGGAGCAGCGCCTCCCGTTCTCCCTCTCGTCCCGCCCGCCCGTGGCCGGAGCCCTTGATGTGGTTCGGGGCCCGGCGGGGAAAAGATGCCGCCGTCCAAGTCCCGTAAGATCGCCATCCTGGGCTACAGGAGCGTCGGTGAGTCACTCCGTGAGGCGGGTGGAGGGTGCGGGGAGCGGGCCCCGAGGGGCTCCCCCAGACTGGGGCGCCCGGCCTCCGCCTTCCGCCCTCGGCCCAAGTTGAGGCTCCGCAGGCGGACGTGCGCGCCGCTCCCGCCTCGCGGCTTGGCGGTGGCCGAAAGGGGGCAGCCCGCCTTCGAAGCCGGTCGCAGGTGAGGAGGACGACGACGACGACGACCCGCCTTGGGCCTGTCAGCCGTTTTCCGGGCGGGCTGCTGCCCTGCCTGCTTTCGGTGCTGGCGGGGATGGGAAGCGTGTGGCGGTGGCCTCGCGCGCGTGTTTGTGTGCATTTTCCCGTAACTTAGCCTCGCCAGGATGCCGAGCCACGCAGTGCACCCGGGGCAGATGCCTCACAACTCCCGGGGCCGTTTTCTCCGGAGAGGCTCCGAGCGGCCGTTTTGCATTTCCCGCGTCTGCAGAGGCGACTTGTTAATCTTCCGCGGTCTGGCTCGCGGGGAACACCGTTCCCGCTCCAGGCTGACGTGAAATCGCTTTACCAACCCACCCCCCTTCCTCGTGCAAAGCGTGGTTACGGGTAATGGTGGTTTCCGGGGCAGCTCCCAGATGTCCACTCCCATCCACTGCGCCTGGCACCGCATACCCAAGATCGCGCTTTCGCAATAATGATTTTGTAGCAGCCGCTAACAGTGAGTGACAGTCTCTTCTTGCCGCTCCACACATTTGGTCTTTGAGAGCATTCGCTTCCGGTGACCCACCGCGTTAAGAAAATTGGGCTCTTGTGTTTTTTCCCTCCATCCCTCCCCAAAGTTGGAAACCGGTATGAGTTGGTTGAAATGAGTTGGTGGAAATAATTTGCACATTCGGTTCTGCAAATTATCCTGGTCTGAAGATGACAGTGTGGCTAAAGCGTTAGTGCAAGTTAACCAATTTGAGTTTTGTTTCCTCAAACTACATTGCTATGTGGGTCAGTTATTGTGGATTTATTGCATGTTAACAGTGTGTTGGATACTGTACAGGAAGAGAAGTGATGCATTACTAAAACCATTCACCAATTTTCTTGGTCTGATCCCGTGAGGAAGATAACTATGTCTTTGTCTCGTCTCTTGGACATACTTTATAGACCTGCTTAGCTTCTGCACCAAAGGACTTTCATAGGGAGTAAAACTCATTCAAGCAGAATTCCCCAGAAAGCTGGTAGTGGTTTGAAACTAATCACAGGTGCAATTTCTACATATAAAAGACATTAACTTCAGTTCGCTCTTTGTAAATCATTTTACTTTTTTGCTTAAAGTAGTTTAGATTAGGGGGTCTCAGGATTTGCCAAATAAGTCTCCCGAAATCATTGGCTAGGTTTTTCAAATGTAATATTAGAAAGTACCGTAATTATTGTGGAGTAATTGAAAATGAAATTATAATTTACTTAGGACATGTAGTGGAGGTGCAGGGGAATGTCTCTGAAAGAAGCCTCCTCCCTTTCCTAACAGTTGCCTCCTTAAGGAGGCCCAAATCAACTTCAGGGATTAGGCAAACTTCTTTTATTGTGCTTGCTCAAACATTTAGCAGCTTGTCTGGTTTCTGACTGTTTCCTCCAGGTGTGATGATGAGACAGGTAAACACATAGTAAAGGGTGTGACTGTATGTGTGTGTTTTTTATTGGCTACTGTACAGCAAGTGCTAGAGTATATTAAATAGTATGTATTTGATTCTATTAGAAAGCTCAATGGACACCTGGTCTTTGTCAGGTAAATGGGGTCACTTTCAAAATACATTTGAGGGCAAAGAGCATGTGACCACTTCTACAGCTGACGAAGCTGCATTGGGGCCTCATCACATCTTTTATGGTGCACACCTACAAAACAAAGTGTTAATTACATGGGCACTTGAACACAGGTGTTTTCACATGTGTATCATTGTACAAATAACATTTGTCTGGAAGCTGTGATTGGCAACAGCTTCCCATTGAGTGCACATTTGGCAGCAAACCTGGGTTTGCCACCTTGTCATACACAAAAAAACCCTTGAGTGTTTAGTAAAGGTCTTCTGTTACATGAGTAAGTCAGATGTGCAGTTTGCTACCCAGCTGCTTGCTTGAAACATGTAGCAAGTGCTTTGGGATGCCCCTCTTTCCATCCACTTACTGCTCACCAATATAACAGCACTATCATAGGTCATTTAAAGCTGGAATCTAACCCTTTTTTAACACTGTGCTCTCTGCTTTTGCCCCTAAAGGTCCATGGACCTTTAAATGCTGAAATGATGGCATTCTTTAGATATTTTGTTCTGTTGTAAACAAAAGTAATGTTAGAGAGCAAGGTGGGTGAAGCAAGGGCTTCAAAGTCCAGCTATATAAACAAACTGGGTAGCAGCATCCACAGTGTAAACCAGCTGAGTGTTAAGTCATAGTGTGCAAAATAAGTTATTTCCACCACAAGATGGGAGGAGTCCAAAGTTGAGGAGCTGTTCATGTTCACTTTCACAGTACACTTTCTGGGTGTTTAATCTTTATTTAAGTTTTATTGTATAATGTAGATAAGAGAAATGTTTAAATAGGCAGGTTCTTATATTCCAGCTTCCTTTCTCGTAATGACTGCCATAATGCTTGGAAATGTGATGCTGAAACATACTTTGGTTTATAGGGCCTTTTTTTGTTGTAGGAGAGCTTGAATGATGTAGTGGTTAGAGCAGGGGGAGTCAACCTTTTTATACCTACCGCCCACTAATGCATCTTTCTTGATGGTAAAATTGCCTTACCGCCCACCAGTGCTCAATGGAAGGAGGATTCAGCTTGTGCCGTAGAACCCCCTACCGCCCACCTAGAATCCTGAAACAGGCATTAGTGGGCTGTAGGGACCAGGTTGACAATCCCTGGGTTAGAGTGTTGAAGTAGAACCAAGGTTCAGATCCCCACTCCATCATGAAGCTCACTGGGTAAGCTTGGTCCAGTCACTATCTTCCTAACCTACCTCAGTGGTGTTGTGGGGATTAAATGAGGAGGAGGAAACCATGTACCTTTGAGGCATTTTTACTAGGTTCAGTGAAGAAACAAACTATCAGCTCTGGCAGAAAGTACAGGTGGTTTAGCTAAAATCAGACCCTTGTTTTGAAGTGGGATCTTTAAAATGATATGTTCAATCCAGAACCTTAACTCCTTGTTAAAATAGTTTCCAAGTACAGTACAACCTTATAAAGTTCTCATCCTGTATCTTTCTTCATATACTTTGGGGAAGAATGGTTGTCAAGCTAGTGTCAAAGAATTGTTAACATAGCAATTTCTTTTCCCTCCCCTCTCCACCTTTATTGGGAATGAAGAGGAAATCAAGGCAATGCAATAGAACAAAGCAGATGTAACATTGACATGCTTTTCCGGTGCTGTAAAATTTACAGTGACTTTGGTTTCAGAACTCTTCAGATGCTTTCTCAGTGTGAAAAAGGCATACCTCAAGGCTTTCTTCATGCCTGGATCAAGTTCCAGTTGTTGTAATTCCATTTCTTTCCCTGGCACAAAGATTATAGAGAGGCCTGAATAGAAGAACAAAAATGTAGCTTGTTCATACAATGTGACCAAGGAAACAATCAGCATCAGTCTGTAATTGAATGCAAGAATTTGCCCTACATGTGTGGACTTTACAGGCTGGTATGGCAAAGATAATTCAGGTGTAAGGTAGCCTGTTTGTATAAGGCTCAAGCTAGCAAGGGTATAAGGCAAAGAAAGTACCTGGTGAACAAAGTAGATTAGGAAAGTAAAGGTAGACTTTCTAATTCATTAAATCATTTGGATTGCCTGAAAATAGCTATCCTACAATATTTGTTTGCTTACTGATCTGAAAATGGCCCACAGAACTCTCTGAAGGAGGCCTACTCCTGTTGAAACCTTTGCACACATACAGTGAAGTACACAGGACAGAGTCTGACCATTGGCCATCCAGCTCAGTACACTGACTGACAGTGGGTTTACAGCATTTCAGACAGGAAGTTCCTTCTATAAAAGCGGGAAAGATGAGCTGGGGCTCTTCTAGCATTCAAAGTTTCATCTGGGGAGAGGCAGGTGCAGAAGGGCTCTATGGAGGATCCATATCTTAGCCCAGGGGTCAGCAACCTTTTTCAGCCGTGGGCCGGTCCACCGTCCCTCAGACCATGTGGTGGGCTGGACTATATTGGGGGGAGAATGAACCAATTCCTAAGCCCCACAAATAACCCAGAGATGCATTTTAAATAAAAGCACACATTCTACTCATGTAAAAACACGCTGATTCCTAGACCATCTGTGGGCTGGATTGAGAAGGCGATTGGGCGGCATCCGGCCCACGGGCCTTAGGTTGCCTACCCCTGTCTTAGCCTTATAAACACTGATATACAAGCAGCAACCATTTTAGATGTATTCAGTTGACATGTGATCACCATCATGTGAGTCCTTTTGGACCCGGAAGAGGGCAGAACGTACTTATACATGCTCCACCAACACACACGGGGGCCAAGAACACAACCCCCATGCGAAATGGTCACCACCTGTACCTTAAGGTATTAGTGCTAGGGTATTATTATTTTTTTAAAAAAGGACTGGTTTATGCTAGTGTAGTGTTGCATTCTATGCCTTTAGTGTGAGTTTCTTTTCTTAGTTATTTTAGTTATGGGTTCTTAAATATTGGACACATTTTCAAACATGGATGGGGGAATGATCATAACACACAAGGACAATCTGCAATTAAAAGTTGCCAAATATTTAATCACATCATTGAAACAGCTGCTGAAATGCAGTTTTACACAATTCTTTGGTCATGGTCTTCACTATTTGCTGAATCCAGATCTTGTTCTTAAGCAGGATAGCTGCTCCTGAGTAGTAGTCAGCTTTAATTAAAAGCTTCATTTTATTCCTGCCTGTCTAGTGGCAAATCTTACTGCAATGCACTTGTTAATGGTAGCAGTAAACTCTAGAGGCAGCATGTTTGACTGTAATATCAAGCCACTGGAAGGGTTATTTAAGGACACTGTGCTAGAATTAACTCCTGAGTTGCCTGGTTTGCATTTCTGAGCTTTTTTTCTCATCTCTCAACAATACTTAAAACAGTCAAGCTGCTAACATATTTACATAGGATACCTTGTTCAGTCACCAACTCCTTTTAACACTTCCTGTATTTATATAAATATCAGTTTCCTAAATGCAATGCATAGTCTACAAATATAGACACTGATGTAATTGAATCTTAGGTCTCTGTGCTGTGGAAGCCTCAAATATTTTTGGCTCGTACTATGAAGCTATTTGACACCGTCAAATGGAACTTAGCTCTGACCTTCCAGTTTTGTGTATTTGAATAATGTGCACTTTCTAAGGCTGATTTGCAATAACTTACTTGGCATACCTTTGCAGTAAATCCTGACAAAATTGATTTCTTTTTCAGAGCTACCTTAAACATTGGAAGTCAAATATCTTCAGCTTCTTTGCATAATAAAATTCATCTTTTTCATAATATAACTGCATGTATGTGAATGCTTGGCCTTAGCTGATGAATATATAGTACCTTGCCTGAAATGCTGTATGCTGCATTTCCCTTGTGAGGTAAAACACAGCTGTTATTTAGATTATAAATCAAGTGATGCAACTTCGAACTTAAAATTCTGTTAGTATTCAAAATGAGCAAAGAGGCTCCCAGTTCAGAGCCTGTTTTCAGTGCTTGCTCTTGCTTTGGGGACCGCATTAAGCAGGGCTATTGATGTGTTTGCACTGATAACTCCTGCCAAAGGAAAGCATGCCTAATTGTTCTAGACCCTGCTGGTCCTACAGGAATATGGTGAGAGGGTTCCCCCGCCCCTCATTTACTTCAGTTTCTGTCCTCACCCGTGCCTCAGATGGCTTGGATTAAGTGTTTAAGGTGGTGCAGGTGGGAGGCCACACTAAAAATAGAATGTCTGAGATAGATAATTGAATTATATTGAAATTAGACACATACACATCTGCCCACCTAACTTTGTGTGTCAAATGCAGGATCAGCACATCTCAGTATTCAGTCTGAGACTGTTGATCTCAAGGATGAGGGTGTCTCACAGTTTGGGGGCAGGTACTGAACATTTACATAACCTTTTCATTATAATATGGTGCTCAGATGATATTGTGCCGTTTGACGCATTGATCTTAAAGGCTGTGGATGGGAGAGAAAGCTATCTTGGAGGTGTGCTAGGCCTACTTTGAGATGCCCTCTGGGATCACAAATGATTGGCTTTCTTACTAGCCATCCATTACTTTTAATGAAGAGCTGGAGTCAATCAATATACGGAAGGCCATGGGTTCCCTGCCTCTGCCATAGAAGAAGTGTGTGGGCTATCAGGGGCAGTCTTCAGATTGTCTCTAATGTAACTTGGGGGTTGTACTATGGTCTTTCACAGGGCAGTCCAATTTCTCATACCAAGGAGGCCACAAGAGTACTTCAACACAGAATCCATGGGCAACACACTTGATTAAATTTCCACATTGTAAATTAAAGTGTTTGCAATAGATTTATTACTATTTAATAGCACAAATAAGATAGATCTATTAATTGTGTTTTTAATTAAATATATTTAATTGGTAAACACATTTTAACACACATGTATGTGCTTATGTTAATAACAGATGACACAAAAAGGCTTTTATGTTATTTTTTCTTTAATGTTGCCAAGGGCTGCCAAAAAAGCCATCATGGGCCATATCCAGGCCACAGGTTGAACCACCCTGGTCTACCATATTGCTTACTTCCAACTCTGCAACTTCCCACTTCAGATTTCCAGCTATCTTTCAGTGCAGCCTCTAGAGTTTGTTTGCAGTTTTCTTTGCTGGGAAAGTGAACTGTTGTGTTTACAGGTTCATCCATATGTGAACCTAATGTGAATTTGAAGCAGCATGTGCCTTTTTGTGTGTATGTGCTCTCAACATGACATTTCCCCCTATCCAATTGGCTGCCTGCAGTTTTTCAACAATAAACGCAGATTTGGGAAAAATCCGAAAAGGGGAATTAAACGGAGTATACTTGTTACTCTGCTGTGAATACACTGAAGTGCATTTTGTGGGTGGTTCTGGTGACATTTCTGTCACCACACCCCCTATTTCCATTTTGCTTCCATCAGCTGATAGGGTATGTTCCCCCTTTTTAGAACCAAATCAGCTGTTTTTCACAGAAGAGATCTTGCAGAAAACAACTGTATTAAAAACAAAAAAGAATCCCTTGCAGATTCAGGAGGCAGGGAAGAGGATGGTAGCCTTTCATGAGAGTGACTCCAAATCATTACCTGATTTTGAGTACACACATTTAAATATTATTTAGATAATGTAGCCTGGATAGCTCATTTGGTTAGAGTGAGATGCTGATAATGCCAAGGTTGCAGGATCGATCACCATATGGGGCAGCAGCATATTCCTGCATTGCAGGAGGCCGACTTCCATCTCTACATTTCTATGAATCTAAGATCAGTTAACTTTTGTTCCAGCACATGGTCTGCATTTGGAAGCATGTACCAAAAGGTGGGGTGGGGGGGACTATGTAGGGACAGCAAATTGATCCCACCACCACCACCAGTTGCCTCTTTAAACCTAGGCAAAAAATCATGGGTATCTAAAATTCAGGTCACTAACTGTCAACAATAGAAGAATGTTTGAAATTAGAAGTCGGAGCAGCATGGAGATGGGAAATGAGAAAAGTTGGCAGCTAGGCGTGCTGGGAAAATCTTGTAAACTCTACTTGTGATTCCCAGTTTTTTTGGTTTGGTGACCCACTGGTCCTAATTTACTTGGTATGATAGCCCATCAAATTATTGTCACGTGAATTTGGGACATTAGGTCTTCTATGCCACTAGTCATCAGAGAGTAGTTCCAAATTGTTAAAATGTTAGAATCAAGCCTTTCTGAAATTTGCTTATAAGTGTCAATGCTGTAGTATAATATGCAGATGAAGTTATAAGAAGCATTCATCATTCCAGTTAAGGATTACAAGCAATCATTATTTCGGGTTTACACTTGCACAGGCTTCGCTGCTCTATAGGACATTTCCCAGCACTTTTCCCAGACCAGAAGACCCCATTGAACTCTGCCAGTGGATGTTCAGTAAACCCTGCCTGCACCTTAGTAAATTGTTCTCTAAGACTATGAGGACTAGAAACGTCTTATAAAAAAGGACATTCTGAATTCTAATTTGTGGCCAGTATTCTAGACATTCCTCTCTTTGCCCATTTTACTGTACTGCCACTTCCCTTTGAGTTGCATGCAAGGAACATGAAAAATATAGCTCATGTTGGCAGACTGATGATAGAAGACCAGCGTACTTCCTTCTTAATCTTGTAGTGGATTTTAACTGACAGAAGGAGGTTTGCTGGAAGCAAAACTGTCTTAGGGTATAAATCTTGATGGAGATATGGATAATCTTGTTATGTTGTCCAGTTTGGTGGCTCTTCAAACTGAAGAGCAGTTATTTTGGAAACCAGAATAGAGAAGTTGGGGGGGGGGTTATAAGAAATTGTTTGGCGCAGTTGGGATAGCTCTGTGCTCTTTTTGGCTTCTGCAAATTTATTATTATTAATAATAATAATAGTTTAAGCTTCATTAACAAGAAAATGGATGCTACAGAATGTTAGCATTTTAAAGGCGCTTAAGATTAATTTATGAAATTCAGTTCTGTATACTTATTAATCCAAGAGTTATTTATGGAGAAGGGAGATAATGGGAAAAGGCAGTTCACTGAGAACCTAGACAATTATAGACCACTAAGCACAACATCAGAATAGTTAGCACTTTGAAGTAGATTTCAAAACAAACCACTGAAGTTTAGAAATATCCCATCTGGAACTTCTATCAGTGCATGGGAATGCGAGAGAGTGCAGAAGGAGGACAGTGCCAGAATTTCCTCCCTCATGGCTATGCTGCTTGCTGCAAGTGGGAAGGATGGTCTTGAGGAGAAAGCAGAGCCATGTTAAATTTGGCCCTCAGGGAAGTGTAAAGAAGAAGAACACCCACAGGGCACCTTCTCTCTCTCCCCCTCCTTGTCTGCCACAGCCACAATATACAGAAAAACACTTCAAATCGAGGCATTATTGAGTCTATCCAAAAATTTTCCTTTTAGAATTATGTTGTTTATACATAGTGCATATGCTATCCATACCTCTGAAAATGATCTAAGCATACTCTGTTGATGCTTTCTGTTGAATCCTACCTTGAAGCCTTAGTTTTTGTAACTTCAAAACTCTTTTCAAGTCCACCAGCAGCTGAATCAGAATAGAGACTTGAATACATGTTTTATAGGAAGGGGTGTAAGTACTTCTGCTTACAACTCCAAAAGATTAAATATGGACTCGGTTGCTTCCTTCTTTCCACCAGTTTTTAATAAGAACAGTTTTTGATGTGGTTGTTTTTTAAAAAAAAATATTAAAGATTTTCATGGTTTACAAAAGCATGTGCATTGTCTCTTTTTCAGGTTGTGTTTTCTACAGATTGATTACGCTTGTTGGGAGACATTAGTGTTGTATACAGTATAAGGTTGGGGAAGAAAAGGGGGCAGAGAGGGGAATGGGGGGCAGAGAGGGGAATGGATGGCGGCTAACAGATTGAGGTTGAATCCTGACAAGACAGAAGTACTGTTTTGGGGGGACAGGAGGCGGGCAGGTGTGGAGGATTCCCTGGTCCTGAATGGGGTAACTGTGCCCCTGAAGGATCAGGTGCGCAGCCTGGGAGTCATTTTGGACTCACAGCTGTCCATGGAGGCACAGGTCAAATCTGTGTCCAGGGCAGCTGTTTACCAGCTCCATCTGGTACGTAGGCTGAGACCCTATCTGCCTGCGGACTGTCTCGCCAGAGTGGTGCATGCTCTGGTTATCTCCCGCTTGGACTACTGCAATGCACTCTACGTGGGGCTACCTTTGAAGGTGACTCGGAAACTACAAGTAATCCAGAATGCGGCAGCTAGACTGGTGACTGGGGGCGGCCGCCGAGACCATATAACACCGGTCTTGAAAGACCTACATTGGCTCCCAGTACGTTTCCGAGCACAATTCAAAGTGTTGGTGCTGACCTTTAAAGCCCTAAACGGCCTCGGTCCAGTATACCTGAAGGAGTGTCTCCACCCCCATCATTCTGCCCGGACGCTGAGGTCCAGCGCCGAGGGCCTTCTGGCGGTTCCCTCATTGCGAGAAGCAAAGCTACAGGGAACCAGGCAGAGGGCCTTCTCGGTAGTGGCGCCCGCCCTGTGGAACGCCCTTCCAGCAGATGTCAAAGCGATAAACAACTACCTGGCATTCAGAAGACATCTTAAGGCAGCCCTGTTCAGGGAAGTTTTTAACGTGTGATTTTACTGTATTTTGGGTTTTATGGAAGCTGCCCAGAGTGGCTGGGGAGGCCCAGCCAGATGGGCAGGGTATAAATAATAAATTATTATTATTATTATTATTATTATTATTATTATTATTAGTGTATGTGTGGGGTTTTGTGTCAGCATCACTTGGGAAGGTTCTCTTTCTATTCACTTGTTATATTTCCTTGACAGAGAGCTTGAAGAGGGACGGGGCATGTTTGGTGGTTTTAGTTGGCTGCAGTGAGATTTGTTTGCTGGGGGAGGAGCAGGATTGTTGGGTGAAGCTAGCCATATTGATTTGTCTGCTGTCGGTGGATTCTTGAACAACAACGAAACAGTGTTGAAAATAACTTGGCCAGTTACTTTAACCCTCCTGGACTCCCCTAAATGCTATAAAGGGTGAGTCACTGACAGTGTTAGAAGCTGAGATATGAAAGCTAGGAGCTAAATGGCGCCTTAAACCTAGGTTATGGGCGCAAAAACGGAATGTCTAGGCACACTTTTTTATAACAATACAGAGCTTAAAATGAATGAACTGCAGCTAAAATATTATGTTCATTTTTCACATGGTCTAGCCCTTCCCCTGCCCACCCCTCTAATATTCTTAAGAGGGTCTCTTCTCCAGTTTTCAGAGAGTAGCTGGAAGTGGGGAGGCAGAAAAATGTCCTCCTTTCCTTCCACTCTGCAGTTTTAATCTGAAATCTTAAGCACAGTACTGCACCCAGAGCTCAGAAACTGCTCACACTAATGAAATTCCCTTTCACAAAATGCACCTAGAACAGCGGGAGTTTCGAACACTGGTTGCTGAATCTGGATTTAAAGCAACTTTGAGAGTTGTTGCGGTTTTGATTCACAGATGGCCGCCTAACATGAAGAAGACAAGCCACGCCAACAGTCTTGGTACGGGCAGACATTTTAGACTTGCACATAACAGTGTTCTTTCCCTCTTCCCACTCAAACTTGAAAGTAGTCAGGAGCTATTGTGCTTTATCCTGTCTGACTGCAATTTTGCAATATATTCCAGTGCCATTTGGCCAGCCCTGAACTGTAGCCAAGCATGCTGCTTGCCTGCCCACACTTGGTTGGCAAGGAGCCCGGAAGCTTGAACGTTGCATAACTGGCAACTTCTTAAATGATGAACATTTTTTCATGTTAATTTAGTCTGCTTGCTGCTGAATAGGTAATTGAACTTGTGTTGTCACATATTATAATTCATTATTCCCATCTCTGCTCTAGTGGGGTTTTTTAAAAGGGCTTCACACTTTTTACCAATGTGATTGGCAGAATGTTTTGGTCTTGGATTTTTGCTGTCCCTATATCATCCATAGAATGCCGCCCCCGGCCTTGTGCTATCTGGATTTCTGCTGGTTTGCTTTCAAATGTTCCCTTACTACAACGCCTGTGAATGAAAAATTGGATTCAGTTCAAATGGGCGAAAGCAACATTTGAAAACATTTTATAATTACACCAGCGGGAATTTTGCCGTGCCCATCAAATGGAAAATTTCTGCCCAGCTGAAACGTGAAATCAGTTTACAGTACAAGGTTTTCTGTAGACACCTTGAAGTAATAGTCAGGACATAGGAATCTCCCTTATACTGAGTCAGGTCTTTATAGCTCAGTGTTTTCTGTTTTGTCCACGGCTGTACAGGATTTCAGGGGTCTTTCCCAGGCGTGCCAGGAGATGCCAGGGATTGAACCTGGGACCTTCTGCATGTAAGGCAGGTGTTTAACCCCACTGAGCTATAGGCCTTCTTTTGCAACCAAAACACATATCTAGAATTACCAGACTGGTAGGAAAGCAAGCATGTTCCCTCTTCCATGTGACAGCCCTTAAGATACTTGAAGATGGCTATCATATCTCCCCTCAGTCTCCTCTTTTCCAGGCTAAACATACCCAGCTCCTTCAAGCGCTCCTTGTAAGGCTTAGTTTCCAGACCCTTAATCAACTTGTTTGCCCTCTCTGCACAAATTCCCGCTTGTCAACATCCTTCTTAAATTGTGGTGCCTAGAATTGGACATAGTATTCCAGGTGTGGTCTGACCAAGGCAGAATAGAGTGGTACTGTTACTTCCCTTGATCTCTGGACACTATACTTCTGCTGATATAGCCTAGACTAGTGTTATCTTTTTTGCTTCTGCATCACACTGTTGATTCAGGTTAAGCTTGTGATCCACCAAGACCCCTAGATCCTTTTCACATGTACTGCTAAGTAAGCCAGGTGTCCCCCACCCTATATTTGTGCATCTGGTTCTTCCTGCCATGTGAGAAGTCGTTGGTTTCATTTTTAATTCAGATGACCTGTTTACTAGCTTACAAAATGCAACTACAATGTGGTGTGTAGTTTAAAAAAATACAAGCCTGGGCCCCAAAGTATCCACCATGCCTTGTGATCTTTGCTTTAGGATTATGTTGCCTGCCGTTGGCAAACACGTCAGACAGGTGTTAGCAACTATTTCATGTAGACAGGGGTCACTGCAGTGCAGAAAAAGGCACAGCTATATCTCAAAAAGAAAGTTTCCCCAAGGACCTGAAGGATGGCAGGCTTCTTAACATTTTGCCTAGCACTGGCTCCCCAGTGCTTCACGTTGCAGTATCTTAAAATCCATAATTAACAGTGTGGGGCACAGCATAAAGTAAAGCCTTTGGGATGATGTGGGGAATCTTTATGGCCAATTGGGCCCAGATCTTTAACCCATAGTGATAGAGAGAGATGGGAACCAAGTGCATTCAGTCCTGCTTTTGTCAGGGTTTTTTTACTTGTGGTACTGGATGTGGGGCAGGCGGGCATAGTTTGGGGGAAATGGCCTCGTGAGCCAAATAGGGCGACCTGGTGGGTCAACTTTGTGCTGTGGGGCAGAGATTTCCTACCCCTACTTTCGGTGTGGCGTGACCTTCATCTGAATACGTGGGAATTCAGACTTAACAGTATCTTTAACGGGAAGAAGCAGGCCTGAATTAGTTCTGTTCCAGGATCCATGTAGCATTGGGCACAGCCGTCAGCTCGTGAAGGAGGCTGTGTACGGGTAAAGCTCTTTAATCAACTCCAGACTTCTAATTCAATATATTTATTAAACATTGCAATACAATAGAGTAAGATATATCAGAAACTGCATAAAAGGAAAATAGTAATTTCCCAACTAATCCTTCCTCTAATGCCGTCTCTCCACCCCTCCTAATCCCCTTTCCTTTTCTTTTGCATCTTCTAGGAGGTTGTAAGCCTGAGGGCAGAGACTGGCTCATCATTGACATTTGTAAGCCACTCTGGAAGCCTTTTTTCAGCCGAAGAGTGGGATAAAAATGCATTAAATAAATAAATAGATTAGTTCAATGACTTATAAAAAACATTAGCATCCTCTTTGTTCCATGCAGGCAGATTCACAGGATCTGTTGAAGTCAAAGTAAACAGTCAAGAGAGTTCCCTCAAGCAATGGAGACAGACATGCCCAGATCAGCCTATTAAGTATGTTGTGTGCCAGGAGGGGCACAGAGGTGGGTGTCCTGGCACAGAGGCTGATTCCCTCCCAGATGGGTATATGTGCAACCCTTCTCTGTGTGCCCCTCCATGGGAGGTCTGGAGAGCGACAACACTAGAACAGGCCTTTTCATTGGTGGCTGGTGGAAGGATCTCCACTTGGAGGCATGTCTGGTAACATCTTTCCTTTTTTTTTTTAAGGTGTTAGGCAAAGCCTTTCATTTTTATCCAGGCTTTTGGTCCTTAGTTTGAAATGTTCCACATATTTGTTGCCCCCTTGTTACAATTGGTTTGTTTTGGGTCACTTTTGTGAGGAACGTGACTAATAAATATAATAATAGTGCTTTCCATTCATGGGAATGCAGGGAGGGAAAGTGTCTACTGGGAAGGTTCGGGATGGGTGTGGGTTGAAAACATCCTTGTTTGCAATACCTGTGTATGTCACAGGCTTTGCCCTCGTGGAAGATGTCAGGGTGGTGGGGTTTTTTGTGTTTTGTGTGTGTGTGTTTTTATGCAAACATAACATTCCTAAAGAGACAAGAGGATTGGAACATTGACTTTTGTCACAGTTAAGGGGGGAATGTATGATCACCTTACGTGCAAATCATTCTAGTTTCACGTGGAACAATGAGAGTATCTATTTTAAGTTATTCTAATGGTAATAAGTGGTACGTGGAAATAAGATGGCTGCCTGGCACAGGCATATGTTCACCATATGAAACACCTTCCTTTTTAGACAGATTGACATCTTTAGAACTCAGTGTTGAAAGTTTGAAAGAAGCTTGGAGCAATGCTTCAGTATTTAATAGGCCGTGGTTGTATTTTCACCTCTATACATATTTCCCATAGCACTTGTGAAAACCTGCATTGGATATATGTGAGGCAGGGCTATTCTAATGCCTATTGATATTTTTGCTGCTTTACAGCAGAAGTGACAGCATGACCAAATGGGATGGCAGTAACCTCTCTAGGGTGTGTAAAAGATGCTAACTTCCTTGAGTCTTAGGGTAATGGAAGTAGCTGCAAATAATGGGTGTGACTAAGAAGCCAAGCCATAATGTGTAGATCCTAGCAGAGGAAAATGTAAAGAACAGTTTGTGATATGGCATGATGCGCTACAGTTCAAAGGGAGAAAAAATCATCAATCAATTTTCAATCCAATTTAAACACAGATATGGCATAGGAGGAGGGAGTCAGACAGACACTGTCTGTCTCTCACGCAGTGTAGTCAGGATCACCTAAACAGATCTTTAAAACAAAACAAAAATGCAAAACTTCTGTGTTTGGTGACAGAATGCCATTAACCGCATTTGCAGCACTGTTAGCTTTTGCCTTGTTTTCTTCACAGGGAAATCATCGTTGACGATTCAGTTCGTGGAAGGCCAGTTCGTTGATTCATATGATCCTACCATAGAGAACAGTAAGTAACTGAACTATTTCTCTGAACATTCAAGGGGAGTTGATTTGCCTTAATCCATTTCGCCCACACAAGCACTTTTCCTCCAAAGAGCTTGAAGCACTTTATGCTTCATTGATTTATCATTTAATCTGAAGTTGGATGTTTAACAGAGGCAGAACTTCATAAAGTGCAGTTTTCTATAGAGAAGCTAGGGTGTAAACCAGCCGGTCTTTTTAAATTTGTGCACATACTATGGCTTGTGTTTAGAAATCACATATGCAGAGAAGGAATAGAAGCAACACTTCTCTGTAGCCTTTTGGGAAATGAGACCTATGAGCTTGAAATTATGCTGGATCTAAAGTTAATATAAGGGCTAGTCTTTCTAGTTCAACTCTTCAGAAATATATGCAGTGCTTTTTTCAGGATGTACTCAAGGGTACGCAGTACTAGCACCTTGTTGTTGTTGTTGTTGTTGTTGTTGTTGTTGTTGTTGTTTGTTAAAAAGTTCCGACACTCACTGTAACAACTTCATGGTGAGTAACACCACCTATTTTTCTAGGAAAAAAAGCACTGAATATACGTGTATGAAATAAGTTTCACAGCCTTAATCTAAGCCTGGAGGTCATGGTGTATTTCACTCAAACCATGATCTATAAGTCAAGGTTTGTTTTTGACTTGCAAATCATGATTTGTCTTTGGGTGAAACCAACCACAGCCTCTGGTTCAGACATAATGGTAAGCCATAGATCACATTCTTTTTAATCCATTAAGAATAGTTAACTGTGATGTGCAAATTTGGCCAATGAAACCCAGGTTATTTTTATTCTACTAAAGAGTAAAATGACCAGTTTGAACTGAAGTGATAGACTTTTTCTGTGAAGCACTGAACTGCCCTTTTTCTCATTTGTCCAGCATTCACAAAGCTGATTACAGTAAATGGGCAGGAATATCATCTTCAAGTAGTTGACACAGCTGGCCAAGTAAGTGATGTTTGTTTCCCTGATAGTATTTCCAATGTTGATATCCTAAAATTGGTACGGTGCCTTAAAAGACTTAGGAGAGAAGGCTATGGCCCTTTTAATTATTTTCAAGTAGAAATTAGACATGATTCATCCTATAGTGTCTGGTTACAGATTGTATAAAATCTTCGAAGAAGCAGATCATAAGTACATTTTCATAACCAACTCAGTTACTCTTGCTTAAAGCACAGAAAGATCATAGTTGCAGTTAATCTAAAATTGTCATATGAATTTGCCATTTATAGAGGGAATTCAAGTGAAGGAGAGAAATATGTGATTATTGATTTGGATTTAATCTCAAGTGTGCTGATAAGACAGTAGATTATATCCTTTTTGCACAAAGTATGTCTCACAATCCTTCATGACATAAGTAGGGTTGCCATACATTCTCTTTTTCCAGGACATGTCCTCCTTTTCAGGGGCAAAATTTCTCTCCTGGCAGATTTTTCAAATTTGCCAAAATGTCTTGCTTCCTCTCTTTCTCCTTCTACATAAAAAGATGCTGTTTCGCTTTATTGCTTTTCCTGGGCTTTTTAATTAATTATTTTATATGCATTACCACCTTGTGCACGTCCCAAAGAGGGAGAGGCATATGTATGTATGTATCACACACACACCCATTTTGCATGCACAAATTTGGCCACATCCCAGTGCCCTCTGATGTCGCTCCAGCACATGCCCCACCCATAGCATGCTCCAGTGCTCACCTGCTCCCGTACCCCCTCCTCCCTGCCCTAGGCGCCGGCAAATGTATCCTCTTTTTTGTTCTTCAAAATATGCCAGCCCTAGACATAAGGCAAGTAGGAGGAAGGAAACTACTAAACCTCAAAAGATGCAAAGCAGGAACTTCTCTTTCCCTGTAGAGAAAACTGTTTTGTAGCCTTGAGCATTGGGCTTATTCCTGTGCATAAATAGCCTGCTGTGAGTTTTCAAAATGTAGCATATGTCTTTGTGCATGGGACCTGCTGAGAATTGAACAAGAACATCTCCTTTTGCTCAAATGTGATGCTATAGCACATTTGCAAAATGCCACTGCTTAACCGAAGGTACAATAATTTCTTGGTATCTTCCAGTCTGGCAGTATTTGACCTCGAGCAGAATTAGGCTCTTCCCCAACCATCGTCCCAATTCTAGCCTCGGAAACCAAGGGCATCTAGATGTTTCTCTATTTTTAAAGCCGCAGAAAAACTCATGGAAGCCATATCAAGTCACATCAAGGGGTAACAGAGCTTCAAATGGCTGCATATTTGGTTTCCAGGCTACCTTCCCTATCCGAAGCAAAATACTTCCCCTGCATAGGCTTCAGCCTTCCAAAGGGATAGTTCAGTTGTAGCATATTTATATTTTCAATGGGCACCCCATAAAATGAAGTAAAGATGAGCAGGAACATAGAATAATAGAATTGTATAGTTGGAAAGAGCCCCAAGTGTCATCTAGTCCAACCCCCCTGTAATGCAGGAATCCTGCCCACAGCCACCCCAAACCACCAACCTTCTGGTTAACAGCAAGACGCACTGACCTACTGTGCCACTGGGGGCTCATGTATTAATGGTGAAATGCGCCCAACACTAAATGCGTGAAATGACAAATCCACAACATACTCATCAAAATAATAAAACTACATAAGTTGTTTATTTTATCAATTTCATCATTTTAACTTAATCAAGTTCATGGGAGGAAAATCCCCATTTCCCCTCTTCCCTAGCAGCCCCTCTGGACCTCATCTCACATTGTGCAGGAGGAATTCCTGACCCTCCAGGCAGGCACTTGTGGGAACATAGGTGGTTCGAGGAGGGAGAAGTGAATGGGAAACTTTCCCTCTGCGAACATCCTAAAGTCACAGGAAAGATGAGGGAAATTGTGTTTACTGTGTACTTAGAATTGTATTTTAATTAGTAAAATAAAAATCTTTAAACAGAACCTTGTTTTGAATTTGTCAGCTTGCATTGTCATTAAGAAAGTTCCTTCTTCCAGGCAAGTCAAAGTTACCTTAAATTCTGAAGGAGCAATGAGAGATCGATCTAGTGCTCACATCTGTGGAAGCTAAAATGGAATTTGATCAGTGCTTTGTTGATAACCTACTATTTGCAGTACTTCATAGTCGAAAGATCATTTGGCATCTTAAACAGTATTGAGCAACAGTATTGAGCATGTTCTAAGTTATTTAAGTAGATGTCCAATTTCCCAACAGATACAATACTGATAGGTTTAAATGCCAAAATTGTCTGTCTTGACACAGTGTGTCAAAGTTGATGGACAGCTTCCCATAGGACTGTTTAGTAATTGTAAGTTACCAGTTCTCACATTCAGTGCCGTTCTTGTAAATGCATAGTGAGTGCATGAGTGCATCATGCTCGTGAAATGTCAGCTTTCCTGTTTGGTGCCTTCCATTTTCAGCGGTGGCACTGCTCCTGTAGACCTTTGTAGAGGAATTGTAATCCTTCAGCTATGCAAAGAATTCACTAGAATGCAAGACAGCAGTGAAAGGAAGTCAGTACATGTACGTTCATGCACAGCATTTTAACAATGCAAGGATTAAATGCGCTTAATCCAAACTCAGTTCTTCAAGCTCACTAATGAGCTTGTGTGGCAGCAAAACATTAACGTGCAGCTTTATCTTCCAACAGGATGAATACTCAATATTTCCTCAGACGTACTCCATAGACATTAATGGATACATTCTTGTTTACTCAGTCACATCAATAAAAAGGTAAGACATGCCTCCAATTCCTGCTATCAAGGCAGTTTCTTAATTTTGAGTTGTTTCAGACTAGTGGCTGCTTTAGTCTCCCTACTTTGCTTGAAAATGTGGTGCAAACACAACCAAAAAATATTTTGCAGGACATGGATCGAGTGCCATAAAAACATACTGAGTTTTTATTTATTAGCTTTCAAAACAGTATTGCCTCTCACTGACATTCTGGGAGCCATAAAGTGCAAGCTAAATTGAGAAGTTCTATAAAAGGGCAGCATCCATTTGCTCGTCATGAAGCAAAATTGTAAGACCTAGAAGAAAAAACAAAACAGTATTTCAGGCAGTTGTGGTCCTTTCCTCTGCCTTTGTCATCAAGCCAGCTAACAAGTGACACATTCCACTGATGCTCTTTCATAAACAGTAGGTTTTGTGCTCAGAAATATACATTGACTGTTGAATATGTATAAAAATTACTCAAAAATCTATATTGCCATATAATACAGTTTTATTTTACTTACTTTCTTAGACAATTAATTTTGTTCTCAAGTGTGCAACAGTGTACCTGCCAGTATTGTTTTGCTGCAAACGCACACCAGTATGCTCTGTGTATAGGTACCCAAAGTTGTGGTAACCAAACTACAACCCACTCTGACCTACTAATGTGCATGTGTCAAGCATTCTGGTATCGTAGGAACAGATCCATTGAAATTGATGGGCAAAACTAACTTGGGTCGATAGATTTCAATGGGCGAACCCTGAGTAGAACTTCGTGTTCATCTGTTGAAATGAATATTGCAAAGCCTTAGAACTGAACTTGCACACAACTGAGTGGGTATCAAAAGTGAGGTCTGTGAATTTGTCCCTAGGCTGAATCTTCCACTCATTTGATTTTAGCCCTTCTGCCTTCCTGAAAGAGAAATCTTGGCACCATTTCAAGGCCATTAGTACTTGATAACCTAAAGCCTATTACTGTGGGTAAAGGATTGCTAATGGGATATAGAGCCTTTCACGTTGAGTTCGCTCACTTACGATGTTGCTTTGTGGCATTACCAACCTTCAGCTGCCTGGTAGCCTATGAAAAATGAGAGTGCAACCTTGATCCATTTGCAGTATGCTCTGAGGACTCAGACAGATCTCCTTATTGGGGCAGTGTATGTGGACACTCTGTACAGGATAGCAGAAGGCAAGAGTTTATTGGACTGTGTAACCTTGGCTTTTGAAGTCAGTAGTGAGGCATTCTTTTGCTTTGGAAATTTCCATTCTTTGAGCTCCGCTTTCTGTGATGGGCTCAATTATCACTTTCTCATATGTGTGTGTTCTTGGCCGCAGGGTGGATAGCAATTCGTTTGCTTTTCTTTCTTTCTTTTAATAGAGAATTTTAAAATAGGCTTCTTGTTAAGCCTGTTTGCAGTCTTAATAAAAATGTTGATGTTTTAATTTAAGTTTCCAAATTAATATTCTGCAAACCTTGTGGTACTGTCCTCTCGCACAGACATAAGTGTAGGTGATTTCTAACTTCCTTTTGGGAGCAGCAGACTGAAGAAAATATTGTTAGGAGACGACAGCTGTTGGGGACTGGCCATAATGAATAGGAGGAGGGTCATGGTGACCACATGCTATGCCAAGCCATGTGGTTAGTTTTAACCGTAACACTTCACCTCCTCCCTTAGTTCAGCTGCTAAAGAAGTCCCAGGTCAGCTGGCTTGGAGTTGCCTCTGAACAAAGTCCTTGTGGTGTACTTCTCTCCAAACAAACCACAATGTGAAGCCTGACTTCCCAGTTATGGTTTGTCTAGAGGAAAGCAAACCACAAGTGCTGATACAGACACAATGCGAAGTCAGCCACTCCGTGGTTTGCTTCCGTGCTCAATTAAGGGAGAAGCGAAGTGAGATCTATGTGCACGAGCAAACACATGTTTTGCTTAAAATGAGCCCCACAGCTTGCTTTAGTGTCACTTGTGCCTCTGTGAACTTCATACCCATTATGGCGAGCCTCCAAGGGCATGGTCATATGTCTCAGCATTGTTGTGATCTCTTGCCCTTTAAGAATATTTTATTCATCGGTCTGCTGTTCTGCACCTTAAGCTATCAGAGATAAATTGGACTTGTGTTCTGCTCCCACATGATAGGGCCATAAGCCACACACGAGGAAAGAGCGCTTGGGTCTTGAGCTGCTCCCTAACTTGCCCATTACCCAGTTGCCAGCGCATCATCATGCACTGCAGTCCAGGAGCCTCAAGTAGATTGGGAAGGCACTGTGTTGTATCCGTATTCTGTACAGGGTATTTGCTAACCTTCACTTCCAGCTGTGGCCCCACTGTGCTATATTGAAAGTTGTTCCAGAGAACAACCTTCCCCCCCAAAACACACACACACACAAACTTCAGGAGTGGCTGGAATGGGGCATGAGGGCTGTAGTCAGTAGAGAGGCCTAAAAAACAAAAACAACACCTGGTGTGCTCATGTAAGCCCACTTACAGCCCTCTGGATCCTACCTTGTTTTCCTGGAGTTAACTGTATTCTCACACACAAAGAATAAACACTGGGACAACTTCTGCATTTACTTCTCTCATAAATTCCTGATAACTGTCAATACTGGAGAGTATGCTTAAGCTGTACCTCTGCAGTAATTTCGCTTCTGTTTTTGAGGAACATGAGAGTTGCAAATATATTTCCACTCTAATGTCTCACATGTCTCCGACGTGATCTCTTATTTCCTTCTTATGTGTGAAGTTGTTTCATGGGGGTGAACGAGGCCAAGCCTTGGCAGGTGTTGGTACTGGTGAGCTCTGCAAATCCTAAACACCTTGCAGTGCAAGCCGTAGGAAGGGAACGTGAGTGGTTCAGTCTACACTGAAATGTGAAGCAAACACCAGCAAGTTCAGGCTATGCCTGAAGCACCACACAGACCAGCTGGGTAGAGAAGGAGAAAGCCGTGGAGTAGTTGGTTGAAGTTGCTGGAGTTTCCTCCCCCCAGTGTTAGATGCAGATAGCGGGCAAGGGCTTGGGGAATTGGTGATGTATGTAAATATTGCAGTCCGTACATAAAACATAGGGTGATATGAGCTTGGCCTGCTGGTAGGAGGTGAAAGGAGCAGGGTGAATACAGAACCTTGTGCACCTCCCTTTTCAGTCAGCAAATTGTTTTTAGATTGTACTGCGCTGTGTTGGAATTCTGCCATTGGTGTTTTATGGATTGTCTTCCATTTACATGAGCGATCAAACTGTCACAATGACAGTTCTGGCTTTCTCCAACTCTGTTTACTTTTCTGTGCCAAAATGAAGTCCTGACCTCATTGACCCAGTTGTCCTTCATGGTCAAGGTCACACTGTGGTGGAAACGCCTGCATGCACTCCCACTGCAGTTGTGCAATTCTCCCTTCCTTTCAGTGAGGCTTGCACAGCGCAAGTTCCCTGGGGATTGTGCAACCAGCCTACACAGAACATAAACTGCTTTGGAAGTGACCTGGTATATAACAGTATCAGGTTCGTGTGATGTTTTGGAAACAGCCTCTTTAACCCTGAGTTTGGGACTTAAAATAATTATGGTGTTTGATGCGCAACTTTATCACCTTTTACTGTTTAAAAGAAATCAAATTCATACACAACTCAAGTAATGTCTCGCTTGCCATGTATAAGCCAGGGTGCAGGTTTTAATTTCTCATTTTTTAATTGTGTAAACGTGATGAGATACCATTGGCATCGGGGCTTCACTTAGGTTTTCCAGACAAATAGAATCCCCAGTAGTTTAATGAAGCAGTGTTTGCTTGTGGCTTTGATCTTTGTAGAATTATTTGTGGGCGGGATAGAAATGCCAGAGGGTGCAACGTTGGAGGGCGTGTATGATGTCATCCTTTTATTTTTCAGTTTTGAAGTGATTAAAGTTATCCATGGCAAGTTATTGGATATGGTGGGAAAAGTCCAGTAAGTAGTAACACTCTCATTTCATTCCATGTTTCATTTTGCTGTCGTATTACTCTGCAGACATCAGCTTCTGCTCTGAAAGTAATTTGTGTTGTTTTTAATCCCGTAGGATCCCCATTATGTTGGTTGGAAATAAAAAGGACCTGCACATGGAACGGTATGGAATATTTCTCTTGAGATGAATTAAGGCAACCCTGCTAAGATTAAAATGTTCTGGTGCATTGTATCCAGTCATACTCTGAGTAGGCCCGTTGAAATTAATAGACGTTACTGGCCTTGATTCATTGCTTATTCATTTCAGTGGGTCTAACCTCTGTAGAATCTAGAAGAATATGCTTCTCTGAGCATAACGGTCTGCAGATAGCTGTAGCAGTCCTATGCCTTGAAATGTTCTTGTAATTTACTACCTTTCCTTCTGATACATCACCTCAGATACCACAGCTTGCCTCATTCCAATTCCTATTCCTGGCTTTTATTTGATAAATTCAACTAAGGTTGGAATGTTGGTCAGTTGATGACCTACTTATCTGCAGAGGAGTTATGTAGGAGGCCAAGAATGAACTATATTTGTCACACTTGTGCCCTGCTATTCCTCCAAAGAGCTCATGTCATCCTACTTTGGTTGGTACTTGAGTATTGCTTTCAGGTTTTAGAGTTGCAATTATTTTTAAAACGTAGCATTTTGGCCAGGTCAGGTTCATGTAAAGTTGCCTGAGGGTAACCTATTGCCCGGATATTTGTCCGCCGATCCTCTGGTGGATCTTACTACTGTCGGGGCAAAGTTGATTTTTAATTTGACTACTGTGTGCACTACAACAATAGAATTCCCGTAATCTTTACCAGTCCCCTTTGCTGATTGGTGAAAAATCACTTGCCATCAAAATCACTTACACATTTATGGTGACACAGAAACTCAGAATTATGTTATACTGCTTCAAGCAGCTTGTGGCTCAGCTGTGGAACTGGACAAATTAGTGAAGGATATGGTGATCACAATGGCCGTTCTCTGCCAATCACAGTTGGAGGCCCTATGCTTCTGAATACCACTTGCTGGAACCAGCAGAGGGGGAGAGTGTTCTTGCGCTCGAATCCTGCTTGCTGGCTTCCCATGGGTGCCTGGTTGGCCACTGTGGGAGCAGGATTAGACCTAATCCAGGAGGCTCTCCTACATTCTTAATAAACAGAATAATTATATTGTTGCCACTATTAAAATTTTACTCTTAGAAGAGAGATGGTCCAAATAATACCCTCTTTCCTAGATGATCACCCATGGGACGTTGCTTAGCCTGTAAATGGGCACGGCCTTAACTTATTTTTCAAAGTGGCTGTACCCAGAATAATATGCAACATAGTGCTTGTGAAGTTGCTGTTAGAGATGGTGACTGTGTTGTTGATTCCAAACCTGTGTGATCAGCAGGGCTTTAATGTTATTGTGTGATCTGACTAAGCGTTGGCTATCATTATGTATCTTCTAACAATACACTCAGCTCCCCTTTCTTCAAAACTAGGTGTCGCCTGCTTCTTGCACTAATTGAAAATTGATGTGAAACCTTCTCCATGAAACATTGATAATCCGAATTGTAAACATATCATATCTGGATCTGTTAGACCAGTTCTCCTAAATCTTACATATAATACAGTACGACGAGCAATCAGGTGATTGGAACTTTCATTTAGAGGGCTCTTACTATAAATAATTTTCCTTTTTTTCAGGGTGATCAGCTATGAAGAAGGGAAAGCTTTAGCAGAATCCTGGAATGCAGCTTTCTTGGAATCTTCTGCTAAAGAAAACCAGGTAATCAATTTGCTTCTAAAGGGCTGAAGTTGAAATAGGAATTGCTGCTTAATTATGAATGTGTTTCCAGGGAAATGGGAGAAGAGCTGCCCAAGTCAGCCTTTTACAGCTTGCTGATGACCATTTGCATAGTGGCAAAGTCATCACTTGGGCGTTTGCATCTCATTGACTGTTCCTGATCTGGAGATTACAGGTACTGTGATATGCCACCATATGATGAAATCTTCTGGCAACAAGACTGCCATGTAACTATTACAGTCATCAGAAGATTAATGCGGTCACATGAATGCAGCCACTTAAAACTACAAACAAACAAGATTAGTTATGGGCGATGCAAACTGGGAACCTTGTTAAAACATGTATTTTCCATAGACTTCGTTGCATGACTGCATCAATTTATCCTTAAGCTGCAGAGGTAGGGTGGACTCTTGCTTTGCCACCATAGATTAAGAGCTCCCTAATTTTGTAAGATGAAAGGATCTGCTAAAAAGAGCACTGGCAGTTTTAGACATGAGCTTGAGTTAAAGCAGCACATTCCTTGTTAAAAATGGGAGCTGAATTACTGTTTCAGAATATCTAGGAGGGTATATGAATGTTTCAATAAAATTGCATTCCTGTCTACCTTCAGGAGTAAAGAAACAGCATGTAGAGGTGAAACTTCGGTAGAGGAAGCTATTTGGGATTCTGCAAAAAATCTAATTGCAGAGGAAATATATTAGGTTAATTGACCAATTGTGGACAATTTGTGCCTGGGAAACATTGTACTGACAAATACCCTTTTCATTTGATTTTAGATTTTAAATGTCACATGAGATACAGTACATATCTGACATTATATGAGGCAATGTTCAATTAACTGTTATATTGCACTTTTAAGATGCTTAAGGGACTGCTTGAATCCATTGGAGCATATTTGGAAGCAAGCCCAGTTCAGAATTGTACCTTGTTGGCAAATGATTCTTGATGAACAGAAAAAAATAGAAAGACGAGCTTTGGATTCTCCAAGTGTGCCAACTCAAAAATGCCGAGATTGTTTCACACAAATGATTTGCAGCATTCTCATTACCAAAACCTCCACTTCATTCTTTACTATATTTTCCCTGCAACTATTATTTCTGCAGGCAAAAATTCTTAACAAGTTTCAGTACAAGAGGAAAAGAGCTTTTAACATGAAAAAATGAAACATCAATAGCAACTAGGTGATAAGAGATTATATATTTTTTTTTAATAAAGTTACTGAAGGGCAACATTTTTGGAAAAGGTGATAGTTTGCTTGTTGACTATTCAGCCCTTATATATTTGGGTGCCTTTCTGTGCTACCTTCTAGCTCAGAATAATGGAAGTACCTTCTGAAAAGCCTCTATTTCTCCAAACCAAAATGGAGCTCCTGGAGCTTATTTGAGTCACCTGCCTCTTAGCATCTGTTGACATTGCCTTCTAGTTTCTCAGAAACATTTCCCTGGCCTTCGTAGCTTCCAGCTCTGTAACTCACTTCGCATAACTATTGGGTTATGAATTCAGGCTCAGGTCCCTGAAATAGCCTCGTATCCTTCTGAGATGAGACTGCTAATCTTTCCACTCCCAGTGCTCAGGGCAGGTAACAATACTTACTGTGCAACACAAGTAGGTATGAAACCAAATTACTATTATATTTCACTGGTCTCATGCCAGGCCTAACAAAGAGGTCTTCGTTACACCTTGGAAAGCCACCTGATTCACACTTTGGCTTGAAACTTCAGCGGCATGGTGGCCTGCGGTGATCTTCGCACGCATTGTGCAAGGTACACAAGGCCCATTCTGAGCGATTTTGGCTAAAGAGGCAGTTCACATGTTGAGCATTACTTGCATATTACAAGAAAAAGGAAGGCTTGCAGGTCAGAGTTGGGTGGGGAAATTAGGCGGTCCTGATTTTTTGCGTTGCTTTTATTGCATCGTATCACATGCATATCCATCTCAGGCATGCTAGCAATGCTGAGCTGCAGCATGTCGTCACCTTTCCTCTTCTCATCCTTGTTCGCTATTCTAAAACAGTTACAGCGGCTGCTGTGCTTTCTAGTGCTTCAGACTCTTAATAGCCCCTCTGCCTTCTTTCCAGACCGCTGTTGACGTCTTCAGAAGGATAATTTTGGAGGCAGAGAAAATTGACGGGGCATCTTCACAAGGGAAGTCTTCATGCTCGGTGATGTGATTGCCCACCGAAGGCTGAACACTGGGAATATGTTCTACCTTAAGAAGCAAACTGCCTGTTCCCCCTCACAGCGAAACTACGCTTTTTCTTCTTCTGTTAACCTGAACAATATAAAGTCAGTTGGAGACTTTTCCTTCAGATTATGTTAAACTCTGACTCCTGTGCAAAAAAAAAAAGGCTTCACTTCCATTTTCAAATTTTAAGCAATCATATTTTCAATTTATATATTGTATTTCTTAATATTATGACCAAGAATTTTACTGGCATTAATTTTTCAATGTAGTTGGGTTAGAATAATCATCCAGATGATGCATATTGTTACACTACTATTAACTAGGCTTGAATATCAGTGTTTCTTTGTGTTAAATGTATACTTGTAAATAAAATAGCTGCAAACCTTTGTGTGCCCACTGCTTAACAGGTTCTTTACATTTTTTTTTATGCCGTTTCTGAAAAATACCTAGTACAGTATGCCACCAAATGTTTGATGGAATGCTTAAACAGAACATTTTCAAAGGTCAGTTACAGGAAAAGACTGCAGTTTTTGAATTTAACATATTTAGCTGTACTTTCCAGGTTTTGAAGAAAAATTATGGCTTGTTCTTGCGCTTTGAGCAGTATATTACCTCCCACTGGCCATAATTACGGTTATATTTACTGCTCTAGTAACGGGTGAACTGAATGCATATTATCTTTTTGAACGCAATCTTGTGAACCAGGTCGTCCCCCCCTTG
The DNA here is from genome assembly GCF_965112155.1 of Podarcis liolepis. NCBI lineage: Eukaryota > Metazoa > Chordata > Lepidosauria > Squamata > Lacertidae > Podarcis > Podarcis liolepis. Next base: position 11,119,634 of record NC_139563.1, on the reverse strand, counting down.
CCAGTATGTTTCCTCACTTTCCTGCCAGTACAATCCAGTTTCATTCTCTTCACTCATTTGATGTGGGCCTAAAGCTTTCATTCCACAATAAGACGTCACAGCACTACTCGTCATCCAAAAATGGTACACAAAAATTGGAAAGCTGTGAATATACTAGGTGGACAGGCTGATGTGTAGTAAAATTTTCAGCATCTCAACAGGCTGGGATACTTCAGTTGGGTTGCTGCTCTGTATGCTATTCTGAAAAGTGTCTTGACCGTTGCATGAATTTTAGGGTGTACTAATTCAATAATGAAAGCAAAGGCCATAAGAACTTGAGGACCCTGCTGGTCAGAGGAGAGATATGTCTCATCCAGCATTCTGTTTCCAAATGCATTTGGGAAGGTCACAAGGTCAATAGCCCTCTCCCACAGTTGAGGATCCTTAGTGAGTGACACTCCACAGCAGCCAATCATAAACCTTTCCGTCAGCTGCCCACATTTCATATTGGGCGTACATTGACACATTCTAGGGGTCCCCCTTTTCAAATGGCACAGTTCAGTTCTGATCTGAGAACAAGGGTTCTGCAGTAGGTAGAATTGGATTGGACGAATGAGCGCAAATCCTTGCTTCGTCATGCGTCCTGTTGGTGACCAATCACAGCTTCAGCCTTCTTGTACCTGAAGGGTTGATTGTGAAGACAAAATGGTAACGCCGGTAAAATAACGAGCTCACAATGGAAGCACGCTACACGGTGCATTGTATTTCTCCATCCAGCAAGCTTTGCCAAGATCCAAGCAATGAAAGCAGTCTGGCACCTGGGGGCCTAGTACAAGCATTGGAGGGCTAGATTTCAAGTCTGCCATTCCCATTAATTCCCTCTTGAGGCTTGAGACCTCCCATTGGCCCAATTTCCCCAACTGTGAAAAAGGAATGATTATCATTAGCTCCTTCCCCAGGGGTAATATGATTTAATTAGTTTTGTCTCTAGAGCGCTTTGAATGTATAAAATGTTCCTGCTAATAAATTGCGTGCTGGTACAAAAATAGCACTTGCTGAGCCAGTTTGATCTCATTCAATATCTGCTGGTTTATATAGGAATTAACTATAGTACTGCAGGGCGTTTATAAGCCATATAGAATTGGGGGGGGGGGTGTACATATGCAATGTGGAAATTATTTTGAAGCTTGGCAATAGAAATGTATTTTCAGGGCTTGGCTTAACATGAAATTGGTTCCAGTATTGTTTAATGAGGTCTTCTGATGAAGCAGGACAGCATGATATGGTAGCAAGAAGGTGCTGCTCTGAACATATCCATTCTGTGTTTTAATACACCATAGGGGCTTGTTTTCTGTGAGGAAAATGTGAGTACAACACATCTAGCCTCTGCAAAGCCACAGAGGAATTTGCTTCTTGGAAACACTCGTTGGAAGCCTCTAGTTGAGAGTAGAAGATCCCATTTCCCCTAAAGAAGGGCAAGTCCGCGTTTGTATGTTGGCTGTTGCTGCAGTCTGGTTCAGATGTAATTCTAAACATCCTTCAGGCCTGTATTTTGTGTATTTAGTGCTTTTATCTTGCATTTTTATGTTGTGAATTGCCCTGTGATATTTGGATGAAGGGCGGTATGCAAATTCTCATAATAATAAGGCAGCTTCTTATGTTCCTACACTTTACATACAGTGTATTTCATATCCAGGATCTTGGGTTCCTTGTATTTAGTACATTTGTATCTGAGAATCCAGCTAAAAAGGCTCCCAGAGTGGCTTATATACAATTAAAACAAGGCAGTCCTTGCTTGCAATCTTTAAAAAAAGAGAGACACAAGGAAAAGGGGGCAAGGAAGGAAGAGGGAAAAGAGACTTGAAGCTTTAGACAACTTCCAGTTAAAACAGATAATGCCAGACTAGACAGACCAATAGGGTATAGGGCATATTCCTAATTTCTAAGGCATTTTCTGAAGACTCGCTCTATGGGCTCCAGGAGGAGAGGCTTACGTGTGCTGTGTTAAAAGGGAAAGCAGATGAAAATCGGCTTGTTACCTAGTCTAATAAATACAGCTTCTCTCTAAAAGGAACTGTAAACGTTCGATGCTCATTGCTCAAATCCCCCAACGAGTGATTCTTTTGTTAAATTGTCTGGATTAAATTAAAACTCCCGTATCAGCAGAGAGAGAGGTATGCCGTTCTTGCCAGCTAAGCACGAACCATCCCCAGTGTGCATTGTTTGGCAGGCCTTACAAACCCAACCTGGTCTCCCTGCTGCTGATATATAGTAGAGCTTCCTGTGGCTCTGAAAATCCCATTTGGGAGTCTGCCTCTGCGTTAGCAGTTGCCAGTGAAACATGTCTCAGTATTCAGGAAAAGTAAGTAACATGTTCCTTTTTGTAACTTTGCTTATGTATGAGATCAGAGGCTTTTTAAAAAAAGAGGGGGGAGGAGATGAGCTGGAAAAATAAAAGCTTTGGATGCCAACAGGAGACAGGATGGCTTAATGGAGCTACACTTTCCAAAACATTGTGGGACTGTGTTGCCTTGCAGGATGGGGCCACACAAGCTGGGGTGGTCTGAGATTAAGGGGCGTTCCTTAAAATGCAAGGAATCTGGCAACTCCAGAGAAGGAAAAGCATATGAAAGCGAGAGGATAATGAGGATTGGGAAATACAATGGAGTGTGTCTTAATTAATCTAAATACACAATTTTAAAAAGTGATGTTTATAAAAGAAAAGAAAACCCCAAGAGGTTGCATTGTTAGCCACACACAGTGTTGTAAACTGTAATGTCTCATTAAAAGAATACTTCCAGCTTTCAATGAACTCTCTCGTTGAAAGCAAAATTAAATCCGTCTGGCAGCGGATTCCATCTGCTTGGAATACCGGTGGGTCGTGGGGCCGCGCAATGGCTGCAGCTCAATCCGTGGAACGTCCTCTTTCCTCTAGATCACTTTCTATGAAGGCAAATGCTTCACAGGCCGGAAGCTGGAGGTTACCGGGCCCTGCGACAACTTCCAGGAGCGGGGCTTCATGAACAGAGTCAATTCCATCTGTGTGCAGAGCGCAGCCTGGATCTGTTTCAGCCTCGCAGACTTCCGAGGCCAGCAGTACATCCTGGAACATGGCGAATACCCTGGCTTCCACCGCTGGAACGGGCACAATGACCGAATGGGATCCTGCAAGCCAGTTGGGATGGTTAGTGCTCCTTTTGTTGTTGTTGATGAGGGACAGGACAGGACAGGGAGTGTCTGTTTTCAGGTGTCTGTCACTCTTGCCCTTTGGGAGGATGTCTGTAATGTCTTCAGCATCACTATGTTTTAACAACTTGCCGGAATGGTCATAATTTATTACTTTTCATAAAAAAATTATGCACCTCGATAGAAGAAAAACCTCAGAGTAGTTTACAAAGTATAAAACAATAAAATTACCAGTAAAAATAGTAAACAACAACAACTATTTAAAATAAAAAAATTCCTTCCAGTAGCACCTTAAAGACCAACTAAGTTAGTTCTTGGTATGAGCTTTCGTGTGCATGCACACTTCTTCAGATACACTGAAACAGAAGTTGCCAGATCCTTCTATATAGTGAGAAGGTGGGGAGGGGTATTACTCAGAAGGGTGGTGGGAATGGGTGATTGACAGATAGCTGAGATGAGCCTGTTGACGACTCTTAACTACTGCAATAGGTCTTACAGGAAAAGGCAAGGGGTGAGAAGGTGAAAAATGGCTTAGTCATTTAAACTATTTAACTAGTCATTTAGCTATTTAAAACATTTTTTAAAAAAATTGCAATAAACTAAAAACAGTTTAAAATATGCATTCTACATGCCTGGGCAGGCTTGTCTGTTCCAGGGGATTAAACACTGCCTTCATAAAAGGTAAAGGGACCCCTGAACATTAGGTTCAGTCGTGACCGACTCTGGGGTTGTGGTGATCATCTTGCTTTACTGGCCGAGGGAGCCGGCATACAGCTTCCAAGTCATGTGGCCAGGATGACTAAGCCACTTCTGGTGAACCAGAGCAGCGCACGGAAACGCCGTTTACCTTCCCGCCAGAGCGGTACCTGTTTATCTACTTGCACTTTGATGTGCTTTCAAACTGCTAGGTTGGTAGGAGCAGGGACCGAGCAACGGGAGCTCACCTCGTCGCGGGGATTCGAACTGCCAACCTTCTGATCAGCAAGTCCTAGGCTCTGTGGTTTAACGCACAGCGCCACCCCCGTCAGCCCAGGTCTTTGTCCCATCATCATGTGATCAAGCAAGACAAAGAACAAGGACATTGTATCTCCTGGACCTTGGCATCCTTCTGGGTTAGGCGTTGGTGCCTCTGTCTCCCAGTGGTTCTGTTCCTACCTATAGGAGTCCCTTGCTCCTTGCTCAGCCCCATGGCTTCTAGACTGTGAGGTCCTCCTGGGTTCCATTGTGTTCCCAGTTGCTGTTTTAACATCTTTATGAAGTCATTGGGGGAAGTCATCCAGGGATTTGGAGCAAGGCACAATCAATATGTCTTCAGTGATGATGATGATGATGCCCGACATCTGAAGATCACAGAGTGGTCTATCTCACCCGAATCAGAAGAGGCTGTTTAAGTACTTGACCAGTGTTTGGAATGAGTATTGGGATGGTTGAGGTCCAATAAATTGAAGTTGAAGCCCAACGAGATGGTAGTTCTGTGGGTTGGTGGTTGAAGGACCAAGTTCATTGCTTGGGGCTGCTCATGAGTTCTAAGCTGTCACCTGAGGAGTGGCAAGGCAACTATTTTCTGTTGTCTAAGCCTCTGTTTCTGTTATCTTCTTCAAACTCCAGTTGGTTCGCTAGTCCCCACAGCAGCTGCCTGTGCATTACCAGGCTCAAATAAACTTATTAATATTGGTGCATAAAGCCCTGAATGACCTGGAACCCAAGTATCTGAAGGAATACCCCACCCAGTCATTAAGATCCACTAGATATGTCCTACTTCAATCTCCTGGCAGTAGCTGTGGGTGGTGAGGCATACTCAAGAGTAGACCCATTGTACTTAATGAGCAGGACTATCTTATGCCTATAAAGTGGCTCTACTCTAAGTTGGAAACAACCCATAGAACTCAATGGGACTTACTTCTTTTAGACATGCACTGGTTTGTGCTGTTAATGGGTTAGCTCTCCTGCTGCCCTTTTTTGTAAGGCATTCTGCAAGCTTACTAGCTGAAGAGCAAAAAAAATAATATTTTTAATACAATAAGACACATACACACCACAGGAATGGAGCCCTCCCTCAAAGTACCCTCAACAATTTTTAACTACTATTTCCTGTCTTCAGCCTAAATTTGTATTGCAGTGGAAGGTGTGTGTATTTGTGTATTTGCGCACTGTATGTACAAGACGGGGAACAGGGGAGAACCTCTTATTTGGTTGTTTTTTTGGACTGCCATCAGAGGTTTCAGGCATATCTGACATTCCACCGCCAAAAGAATGCCACAAGCCTTCCTCTACCTCAGCCAAGTCTTCTCATACATGATTCCATTTATAAATATATTATATGTCCTCTGTCTGCTGGTTCTTTTTCTTTTTTTCCTAAAAAGAACTTTATACCTGTCTGCAGACTCCCTCACAAATACCTACCAAACCTACCGGCGGGAGGAGAGGGAGATTTCCAAAGCGATTTACCTCAGTTCACCTTCCAAGAATTGCATAGACAGGATACTGGAGACCGAAGCGGGCGGCGTGTGTGTGTGTTTCTTTTCCTTGCTTAATAAAGTCACAACTATCCTGTATAAATAACCACAGACTTGACTAGGAACAAGGAAAATGTGATTATTATTTTGTTTGTTTGTTTTAAGGGAAACAGTCTCAAATAGATGTGTGTTTTGGAATTTCCTCCTCATAGTTCCGTTCCTCGTGGGGTTCTTAATTCATTTCCCAAGTATGGATGTCTGGTTCTCTTGCAAATGTCAAAAGTGGCATTCTTGTGGCCTTGTTTTCTTGACCTTGTGCGTGGTCGTTTCGTGGTTTGTATTTCTTCCGGTGCAAGTTTTATGCTAAAGAGCACTTGAGGATGGTCTGAAACTCTCTCTTTATGCCGCAAATCTTTAGGTTGGCCACAATAACAACCCCTTCCCCCATCCCAGCTGAAGTTTGAACACTTTCATAGTCTGGCATTAAATTACTCACTGAAAACAACAATAATAAGAAAAGTACTAACTGCTTGGAGAACTTAACATGACCACATGTTTACAGGAATGTTGCTCATATTGTAAAGTGACGGGTCCTTCTCTCCCACCTCGGTTTGATTCTCACAACAATCAATCCTGCAAAATAGTCTGAGGGAGAGAATTCCCTAGTGAGGTTCACGGCTCAGAACCGATTTGAACCTGAGTCTGAAGACCTAACTGAAGACACATTTCTTTATCTTGGCTTTTGACACCGGAGATGCGTATTTTAGAACCCACCTTATTCCTGAATTTTAAAGTTGCTTTAAACTTTTTTAAAAAATATTAATATTGTGGTTTAATTGTCGTAGCCCAGCCTGGGACCTGAAGGTAAATAAAGGGTGCGTAATAAATTGTAAACATCGTCCTATCCCAACCTGACACTCTAACCACTACACTGCACTACTTCTGTGTTTAGGACACAAATCACTGGCATATTTTGTATATAGTATGGGGGAGGGGGACGAAGTGTTGCTTGTTCAAAGAAATGTTTTAATACATTTTTATTGATATATATTTTTATGTCTGCTGCTAACCACCTTCTTGAGATCTTGCTATGTTTTCGAAAAGTGGAATACCAATTTTTAAATCAGTAGACAAAATAAAGATGAAAGTGATGAAACAGTCGCTGGCTGGCGAGGGCTGATGCTGAACCCATTTTCCACCTGTGGCTTTTTGCTGGCTACAGAATTCACTGGCCGGCCTGGGGCACATTTCTGTCTTTCACCTGTGGGTCAAAATGAAAAAAAAAAACCCCAAACCTCTCTGTTGCCTGGAGCTCCTTAGAAGACGAGAAGGGTGCAAATGTTATTTTTCTAAATACATTTTTACTCATATTTCGCAACACCAAGCTCTTTAGTATGAATTTGGAAAAGCGAGGTGTCTCTGGGTTTTGCCGCTGCTGTTTCATGAAGCTAATTTTGGCCTGCCTTTGCCAACAGCATGGCGAGAATTACCGGATCGAAGTATTTGAGGGCAGGCACTTTAGTGGTCGCAGCCAGGAGTTCACCGAAGATTGCTCTTGCCTGCATAGGCAAGGCTGGGCCAAAAACTGGATCAACGCCATCAAAGTCTACGGGGATGGAGCGTAAGTAACTCACGGGTGTCAAAATAATACAAGGGCAACCTGCAATAAAGGGTTGCCGCATGTAATCCTCCTTTTAGCCCTCTCCAGAGTACTCCATTCCATTCTTCTTCCAGCTGCCACCATTTTCCTATTCTCTGCACACTGAGCATACTCAGCCCCCATCTTGCTGTTTTCTTTTTGGAGTGAGTCATTTGCCTCTTAGGGTTCCCCTGAGCATGTTGTTACCTCATCTCTCTGTGTCTGTGTGTGTGCATGTACGGTGCCATTTCCACTACGTAACCACTAGCACTTGGATAATTCAGATTGCTATTGATGTAGTTACTAGATTGGTCAGTCTGGATGAAACTGGATCCCTTCTGAACCTGCAACTGCATCTGTGAGGATAGAGTGCATAAGAGGAAACTTGCCAAACAAGTTCCTTTGTCAAGGTTTGTCAGTGCCAGTTCCTTTGACTGTCCAGTTAAGTACCCATCGTCTGCATCTCGAAAAGGTGAGCTCTGCTGCCATAGAAATAAATGGGCAGGCCTTTCGCTATCCACCTCACCTGCCCAATAGATGAGAGAACAAAGCCAGAGTTGTGTATGTGAGCTGAAAGCTGGGGAGAGAGAGAGATGTCTTGCTTTGTGCTGGACTTTGGGTCTGTTCTGGAAACCGACAGGGGAAGCAAGATCTGTTGAGGTCAGGGCTGGCCCACCCTTGTGGCAAGATGAGGCGACTGCCTCAGGTGGCAGAATCCACAGGGGCAGCAGATCCATTGCCCACCACTGCTGCCAGACTCCATCTCCCATCAGCCCCTGACAACCAGCATGGCTAAAGGTCAGCAATGATGGAAGTTGGTCCATCCACATCTGGAAGGAGATAGGGGGCTCACCACCCTGATACAGATGATGACAGCTCTGACTCTGCAGTTCCATGCCAGAATAGTCACTCGCAGATATAGGCCCCTGTTGCTTTCTGTAGCTTTTACCAGTCCCTACCCTTCTTCAGTCACCCCTCCCCCCCCCACAGGTTAAACCTACTAAGTGGGTTTCTCGTCTCTTGTATGTTCCAGGGTTGGGTCTAGGACTTAATATCCACTTCCTCTACACCTGATGTCAGATGTGAGGCAGGAAAAGATGTGGCTGGTTGAAAAAATGGGGTTTGCAAGCACTACTGATCAGTTCAAAGTCAGCATAAACAACACAGAGCCAGATGGAACAATTGTCTGTGTCACTATAAGGCAGCTTCCATCTGCTTTCTTCAAAAAAGCCATGTACAGTAATTTATTATTATTATTATTATTATTATTATTATTATTATTATTATTATTTGCATATCTACAGGGTACCCCTTTTAAAAGAGACCAAAACCCAGCTCTCTGCTCCCCTGACATTCCACCAACCTGGGCTTGGGTCTATGTGTGGAGTCCTTACTGTAGTAATAATAATTGCAGGTTAGCAATATCCAATCCAGCAGTTCCGTCATAAATGTTCATCTGAGGCAAAAAAAAATAAATGCATGTGGCACGAGAGGATCAGTTTAACAAGCCTTTTTATTCTGGAAAAGATTAACACCAATTATAGCTTCCCCACTATAGTTCCTTCTCGCATTCTTGCTTTCTGATCCTTTGCTCTAGAAGTGCCAAACTGGGAGAGGCCAACAGTCTTGCTGTCCCTCCCTCTGTCCCAAAAACATTTCCCCTGAAACCCGGCGATCACACAGGGTTGTATTTCCATCATCACTCTGACCAGGAACAAATGTTCTCTTGAGGGGGTGGAAAAAAACAAAAATCATCGTGTGTGTCTCACCCTTTCACCAGTGATGGAGTTGTCATGTTATGATGTCATTGGCTCGTTCTCTCTCTCTCTCTCTCTCTCTCTCTCTCTCTCTCTCTCTCCTCCCCCACTATCTCTGTGACCTCATGGTACCATGCGCTTCCTTCGGACAAACAAACACAATCAGAAGGCATGACTTAGATGTGCGTGCCTGGGGGAGAGCTGGAGCCCTCTGTCCGCGCCAGAGAGTGCTTGACTTGTGTGAGGCACAGCTGGAGTTCTGGCTCATGCTGCTTCGTGCTTCCGTGCCAAGGGAACATCACTTAGGAGGGCAAAAAGCAGAACTTCAAAGGCAGCCTTCCCCAACCTGGTGCTCTGACAGATGCTACGGGCCACAGTCTGGATTGGGATGGTGGTAGATCCTGCGGCTAGGTGGGGAAGCAGGATGGCGACAACCGTTCTGGGCTCTCTGGCTGAAATGCCCAGAGTGCTTGTCAGATGTGCTCTGTGGCCAGGGAGGAGCCTTTTCTTCAAGGCTTGGCAACTGCAAGGCTGTTGCTAGTTGTTTTATTTTAAAGGACCCTCTGCTTGAAACCCTGGAGAGCTGATAGACAAGAGAAGCAATAGCAGATTAGATCAGGGTTGGCAACCTAAGGCCCATGGGCCGGAAGCGGCCCACCGAGGCCGTTTAACCGGCCCCCGAGCTGAGCTGCTTGCTTGGTGAGTCCCCGCGCACTGCGCTAAGCCAGTGCGGTGCAGGGACTCTCTTCCGCAGCTCCGGAAATCGCTTCTGCACATGCCCAGACACCAGAAATCGCTTCTGTGCAGGCGCAATTTTCAACGTCTGGGCATGTGCAGAAGCAATTTCAGGCGTCGTGAACATGTGCAGAAGCGATTTCCGGTGTCGTGCTGCACTGGCCCGGCCCACAAAGGATCTCCGCAGGAGTGATCCGGCCCATGACCGGTAAGCCTTGCTGACTCCTGGATTAGATGGAGGAAGCGTCTGGCCTGGAGCAAGGCAGCTTCCTAAATCCCTAACAGCGATGAGGGGGAAAGTCCTGTGGCACCTTGAAGATATAACAGATTTATTACAGCATCAGATTTCATGAAATAAAGTCCACCTCATCAGATGCATGAAGTGTTATCCTCAGTTGACGGATATACAGTCGTACTTTGGAAGTCGAACGGAATCCGTTCCAGAAGTCCATTCAACTTCCAAAACATTTGAAAACCAAATTGCAGCTTCGGATTGGCAGCAGGAAGCTCTTGCAGCCAATCAGAAACCGCAGAAGCACCATCAAATGTTCGGGTTCCAAAAGAACGTTCGCAAACTGGAACAATCGCTTCTGGGTTTGCGGCATTCGGGAGCCAAAACATCTGAGTTCCAGGGCGTTTGACAACCAAGGTACGACTATTGTTACAAAAGTTGGGCACCATCCCCAATCTCTGCCAAGCCGTGGCAAGATTCCAGGGGTTTCCAGGCGCTCACCCAGGATCTGTGTTCCTTGGAGAATCAAAACACAGTGGAGACTGTCGTAGCCTTAAGAAATAGGATTTATTCACATTTATATTACATGGAAATACAGGACGGTCCCATATTATACAGGATGGGTGGCAACCCTAGTCCTGACCCCAGAATTCAGCAGGGAGTTAAGGAACCACTGAACCTGAGGCTGGCAGACAGGAGTCCACATTGCCAGATTCCACAGCACCCAGGGTCTATAAAACCAGAGGCAAACCCTCACAGGTGCTTTCCTTTGGGCCTGAGGAACCAAGTGCCTCCCACAGTACTCTGAAAGTCCAGTGGCACAGGAGGTACACCAGGTGGGCAGGGCAGGGAGCGCAGGAGTGCCCGTCTGTAGGTCAGAGGGTTGGCCTAGGAGAGATGGGCAGCAGGCAGAGGCTCAAAAGGTTTAGCTTCGCTTCCAGCCTTTCTTAGAGCAAATTGCTCACTAGGCGCTATCCTTGGTGCTGAGACAACCACCTGCCTTGATCAATGGGTTCTTCTGCACAACTAGAATAGGGCATATGTGGTGGGGCAGGTACCCCAGTGCTCACATAGAACCTCTGGCCAGAAATTATGTGGATTGGCCTCTAAGCCCTGTGTCGCTTATTAGATGTATTTATGAAAAAGAGGATATCTTAAAGCATATTTTCTGCAGCCTTTTCATATTAACGTTCCCAACATTAAGAACTTTGGGGGTTGGCTGAGCGAGTGAATTTGATAGACGTCTAGGTCAATGAACTTATAACAAAACATATTACAAATTCAGTATCTCCAAAACACCCAAACACAATTAAATAATCAACAGAGACCTAAAATAAACACATTAAATACAAACATATGTGCAAGATAAACATTAAACAAATGGGAGATGTGCGTACTAATTCACATCGAGGAAAAGATAACGCATTTGTTAAACTGTATTTATAAGGTGAATAAACGGTGATCAGTTGTTTTAAAAAACTCTTTCTCCTTTTTGTCTGCCATCTCCCAGACATACATATGTTGGGTTTAATGTCTCCATCACTGCTGCTTTCTAAACCTTTGGTTAACCAATCCTTCAGAACAGGAGCAAGTCCATCTCTCCACCTCGGAGCCACCAGAAATTTTAGCTGTGATCAACTTTTAACATCAAATGGCAACTGTTTGGAGGAAACCAATATGGCACCATAACCATCTCTGAATGTGGCTTGGAGTGTTTTGACCAGAAAATATTTTGTTTCTGTTTCAGATGGGTGCTGTATGAGGAACCTAACTATCGTGGCCAGATGTATGTGGTCGAGAGAGGTGACTACAGCAGCTGCAGTGAGTGGCAAGCTGCCTGTGCAAACATCCAGTCAATCAGAAGGGTTGTCAACTATTTTTAGCTAACTGCCTGGTGAAAACGGAGAGTCTGGACCCTTCCCTACTGGTCTCTAGAAATGTGAAATAATAAAGACTTGAAATCCGATGTGCCTCTTTTGCATTCCTCCACATGCCCAGGCAGGTCACCAGTTTAAGCAGTCCAGGGCCTGATAGCGCACTGTATGGGTAGCCGACATGGACCAGCCAATTGAGGTAGGAAGGTGATTCTGTTTGGGGAGAAAAAGTGCCATTGTTCATGGAATGGTGCATCCTGAAGGCTCACAATAAACTGCAAGGGATACAGAGATGGATAAGGAGGTTGTTACTTGAACTCTAATGATGTATAGATAATTACGGGGTTTGAAGACCCTTAACAGGGGCACGGAAAGCTGCTTTTTGTCACATAAGACCATTTAGACATCCTCTTTCTAAATGTGGAGGTGAGCACACACCCTCTCAGAAAAGAAGGAGCAAGATGAAAAAGGAAATCGACTGGACTTCAACACGACGTGGGCTTCTGAAATCAAGAGCACGGCTGCATTGGGAACAAGTCAAAATGGCAGGGAAGTCCAGCTGTTAGTTGCTGCTTGGAGTGCCTTGCTGAAAAAATAATAATAATAATAGAAACCTAGTGCTGGTATTGGTGGGGTGGAGGGTGGAGACTAGAAAGGTGCTGGGGCAACTGCCCGAGGAAGCCACCTGTTGATACTGACCCTGGTATGAGGTCTCAAAGGAGCATAGGAGACATTCAACATTAAGTGACGACCACGCTCCTAAAGGCATTGCACGATATTCTCTGCAAGATCATCCATTGGCTGTTTAGACCAGGGATGAAGAATCTCAGGCATGGGATTGAATGTGGCCCTCCAGGCCCCTTTCTCTGGCCCTTGGATTTCTGCCCAGGCAGCACCCCTCACTGACCCCCACTTTGCACTCCAAAAGCTTCTGCTGGGCTGGGATGTGTCCTTCCATTCCTATATTGGAGACAGAGAGGATAGAGAGAGTTGTGTGTTGGCATGTGAAGAAACGAACCTACTGTGCAAAGGGGAAATGGGCAGGACTTCAGGGGTGGGCCTTGGTAATATGCCACCCTGTTCTGAGGCCATTTGATGCCCCCTACCGGGCCCTGGGAAGGCACCCTTTTTGGCTGTGCACTCCTGCAGCAGTACCTCTTTCACTGCCCTAAATCCACTTCCGAGGACTTTCTCTACCTGCTTTTGTCTCTGATCCCATTCACCACTGGCATGCAGCCCTTGAAAGGGAATGTGGCCCTCAGGCTGGAAAAGTCCCCCCACTGCCAGCTTGGACTCATCTGCATGATGGATGCCCACAAATGCTGGCGGCGGTGGCGCTGCTATAAGCCACTCTTGCTAATCTCCTGGAGAGTCTGATGAATTAGCTACTTTGATCTGTCACTTTTACGGGGATCTTATCTGGCTTGCCAATTCTAGAGGGCAGATGGGCAGCTAGCTCCTGGCAAATGGATGTTCTGCACACACACACACACACACACACACACTCTGCCCTGGACTTCACCCTGTCTGTGAGCACAGAGAAGAGGGAGGTGTCTGTTGTTCGTGACAGTGCAGCCTCAAATCAGCAGAACTTGCAGGGTTTCTTTGCAACGCCATGCTGCTGCTGCTGCTCATTAATGCCGCTTTTGAACTGCAGCAAAGCACAGGCTGACAGGAACGCAAGGAAACGAGAAGCAGGGAGCGATGTCTGTAAGATCAGGGAAATCTGCCGTGCTCTGGCAGCAGCCATGAACTGCGCTTGGAAAGTTCACAGAAAGTTGAGGTGGTGAAGACTATGTTTAAAAATTTGACAGACACCCGAGTTACTGCATGCTGTCTTCACAACAACCCTGTGAGGTAGGCCAGTGTGAGAGAGCGTGTGAACTAGTGTCCCAAAGCCATTACGGGCCTTAATGGCTGGTCAAAGTCCACTTCATGGCACATTTCATCCCGTTGGCTGTATAGATGGGGAGGGGTCTGGGTGCAGAAGGAAGACTCCAGACCTAGAAAGGGGCAGGAAGCCAAGGAAGAGTTCCCCTGTCAGATGTCAAGAACACAGTGCCTCTGAGCATATTCTATCCACATTATAAGGCACATTATGCCATGTAAGCAGTCATAAAGATAAATGGACCCCTGACCATAGGTCCAGTCGTGGCCGACTCTGGGGTTGTGGTGCTCATCTTGCTTTATTGGTCGAGGGAGCCGGCGTACAGCTTCCGGGTCATGTGGCCAGCATGACTAAGCCGCTTCTGGCGAACCAGAGCAGCGCACGGAAACGCCATTTACCTTCCCGCCAGGGCAGTATTTATCTACTTGCACTTTGACGTGCTTTCGAACTGCTAGGTAGGCAGGAGCAGGGACCGAGCAATGGGAACTCACCCTATCGTGGGGATTCAAACTGCCGACCTTCTGATCAGCAAGTCCTAGGCTCTGCGGTTTAACCCACAGCGCCACCCGCGTCCCTGTAAGCAGTCATAGTCTTCCCCAAAGAATAATGAGCTACACACAGAGCCACAAATTCCAGCACTCTGAAGAAACTACACCTCCAGTTACATCAAGGATGGAGCATTTATGGCCCTCCAGATGTTTTAGAACCAGTTGCCATCGTCTGCTAAAACCTCTTGTCTTTCCCTACTGTCCCCCTTGCAAAGCTTGTCTGCATAGCCGTGGCTAAGGGAGTTGTCTCTGAAGGAATGTCAGAAAATTTCTATGTCCTCATCTAGAAAGAAATCGGCCCCCTTCAATAAGTGACCAAGGCAAAGAGGTTGCCTTGGGGCAGAGGAAGAAAATGACTCATGCCACCCTGACTGGGCTGCAACATGCAAGATTAAGGCACTGATGCTCTGTGCCCGATTCCGCACTCTCCTAAAATTATTTTCCACTTGCAAACTGCATTCCGTTCAGGGCCAGCGTAGCTCACTAGTCTCCTTTTTTTTATTGCTCAAAGTGCCATTAAATATTTCTGTTTAGAACCGTACATTCTGGCTCCAGCATGACCTCTTGCCTTGCTAATCTGTCAGCAATTCACAGCTTGGGCTTTTTCGCAGACGTGATTTCAATAGAACAGTGACCTATTTCTTATTATTCCGTCTTTTTGAGGAGGTTGTCATTTGGGACTAGGAACGGGGAGCAATAAAGTGGGAGAGAAAGCCAGTGATTTAAAACGGGAAGAACTCTCTCCGTGCTTGAAATAATAATCATAATAATCATCAGCTGACTCTTGCAAAATGCGGGTGTTTAACAGGACGGAAGGCATCCATGCTGAATGCATTCTGTAATGAATCCCTTTCCTCCACTGCGGCTAACCTTAGGTTGACTCTGCCCTGCAAGTGAACTCGTGGCTGCTGTCCTCAGCTTGCATAGCACAAGGAGAAATGCTGAGCCGAAGTTCTGGGTGCCACGTGGGCAGGATATCTTTCTCGGTGGTTCCTATAGGCACTTTCCAGCTCAGTCTCTTCTTCTGGGCCCAACCTTCCAATACCAGCTGTTGTGGAGGGGCAGATCTGCCCTCGGAACACCAGCACCGCTGCAACTTATCTGGATGCGGCAGTGCGACAGTGAGATTGCACTAATGTATAAGACAAATAATAAATGTTGGAAATGTAAAGAAAAAGAAGGAACATTTTCTCACATGTGGTGGGAATGTAAGAAAGTAAAGAACTTCTGGGAAATGATATATAATGAGATGAAAAAGATGTTGAAATATACATTCTTAAAAAAAACCCAGAAGCATTTTTACTTGGAATTATAGGCCAAGACATTAATAGACAAGATGTCAAACTGTTCTTATATGCAACAACGGCGGCAAGAGTATTGTTAGCCCAGAAATGGAAGCAAGAAGAAATTCTGATGAAAGAAGAATGGCAGACAAAATTAATGGACTATGCAGAATTGGACAAAATGACAGGAAGGATTCGAAATCTGCGGGACCAGAGATTTACAGAAGATTGGAAGAAGTATATGAATTGTTTGAAGAGCAACTGTAATCAACAAATTACGCTAGTAGGACAACAAGAAGTTTTGTAAGGAGAAATATACAAAGTGTTACAAAGTAGAAAAAGATAGAGATATTGGTTATGAGTTTGAAATGTAATAGGGAAAATAAGAAATGCCTACTAAGAGATTAGATTGGAAAATTTTCAGACAGGACTGATGGAAGTCAAAAAATTGAATAAGATGTAAAAGTATGTTTAATTACTGTCGAAAATGATATGTTAAAAAACTAATAAAAATTCATATATATATATAAAAAAGAGATTGCACTGGAAGAGCCATTCTGGTGCCACCACCAGTATGTCCCTGCAGCCCCACACTTGCAACCACCCTGTCCCCACCCGCCCCATCCTGGTATGCAGATAGTGATGCAGGGGTCAGGAGAGTGGTTCTGCCTAATCATTGGCATACCCCTCAAATGTCCCAGAAAAAACTGGGACATTCCATTTTCCCTTGCGAGAGCATGGCGGCCATTTTGGGCGCCATGACCTCACACAATTTCAACATGAGATTGTGCCCCCCCCGGCCCACCAATGCTTTTTCAGAGCTGCAATCTTGCACAGCACCACAAAGCACACATTTTGGGGTGCTCTGAAAGCACAGCCCTGAAAAGAGTGTATCTTTTGAGCTCCGTGATCTTGCGTGGGTAACGTGACAAGAAAAGAGATTCTGACTAAACATCAGGGAGAACTTTCTGTTGGTAAGAGGTGTTCGACAGTGGAAAAGGCACCCTTGGGAAGTGGCAGATTCTCCTGCCTTGGAGGTTTCTAAGCAGAGGTTGGATAGCTTTCTGTCATGGATGCTTTAGAGTAGGCTGGGGAAACTCAGCCAGATGAGAGGGGTATAAATAATTAAATTATAATTATCAATATTATTATTATTTCGTTGAAATTCCTGCATGGGGTATTTTCCAACTCTACAGTTCTATGATTCTGTGGTTCTATTATTCTATGGACAGCTGCCCAATCATCACAGACTAAGGCCTTTATGCCAGAATCCATTGGAACCACGGTCAGTTTCTAGTGGATTCCCAGCAGAATTCCATCTCAAGTGCCAGTGAAAGGCGAAAACTCAAAAGTGCTGTGGAATTTCATTTGAGTTCAAATTCAGTAACGGCGTCACTTGCCTTGAAAGCAGAAGGAATGCACAAAGAGCAAACCGCCTCTGGTTAAGTGCAAAGGTTTCCTCTTAAAAATCAATTCCTTTGAGATTTGGGCTAGTACAGTAGCCTTGTTGTTGTTGTTTGTTTTGTTTTTTGTAATTGCATCTCAAGCATTTTGTGCAGCTGTGCAATTTCACAAACTAACAATAAAGGGAAACAAATTGAGAATCTCATCTGTTTCTGTTGAACATTAATTTACATTAATTTGGATAAAACAGGGGAAATAGGAGCAAGGAAATGTGCTCTTCTTTATCATTCCAGGTACTACTTAGCATCAATCAGCTAGTTTCGTACACATCTGAAGAGGCGCCACATAGAAAGAAGCCTCCCAGTGACTGTAGTGCTGGTTCCTAAAGCCATTGCCAGCTGCGCAGCACAGAGCTCTCTTTTCCACCTTGCTTCCTGAGCCCCCAGCTTGCTTCAGGAATAATTTTGCTTGCCATCCAGGGTACAAACATGTTCTAAAGGCAAACCCACACATCCATATCCCTCACGTTCTAATTTCAGAAAGGTGAAAGCAAAAAACAGAACTCTTTTAGAAGCCGGTTGTAACCTAGCCTGGTCCTGTTTCTACTGCAACACTTGAAATGGTTTGACCGTGTGACTGGAGTTTCCAGCATCGCAATTTCTCCGAAATGTAACTAAGCAGGGAGCAGAATGTGCTGAGACTCGCACCGCGGGACGTGGTTATCTTGGCCAGCGGGACGAAACAAAAACAATGGGATCATCTGAACCTGTAATAATAGTAATCAGAGGAGAACTCAAGGAGCTTTCTTTTTGCTTTATGGGTCCTGCGTGCATCAACTCAAAGTGTAAAATGCTTTGTTTTTGTTTGCTGTTTTTCCCCCTCTCTCCTGAAAGTCAAAATAAAAAAATTCCTTCCACTAGCACCTTAAAGACCAACTAAGTTAGTTCTTGGTATGAGCTTTCGTGTGCATGCACACTTCTTCAGATACACAGATATACTTATTTTGACTATGGCAGACCAACACGGCTACCTATCTGTCTCCTGAAAGTGACATTGTCTCTTTACACAAGAGCCCTGCTGGGATTAGACCAAATATCTAGCTAGCCCAGCATCCTGCTCTTACAGGGAACAACCGAATGCCTATGGGAAGCCCAAAAGCAGCACCTAAACACAACAACACTCTCCCCAACTGTGATCCCCAGCAGCTGTTTTGGAGGTATGTTGATTCCAACAGTGGAGGCATTATTGCTTGTGGCCATTGATAGCATACCCTCCAACATTTCTCCAGTGAAAATAGGGACTTCCTATTCCAATATCATCATCAACAACATCATCATCATTATACGCCGCCCATCTAATTTGGTTGCCCCAGCCACTCTGGGCAGCTTCCAACATACATAAAAACATAATAAAACATTAAACAATAAACAATTCCCCATAGAGGGCTGCATTTAGATGTCTTCTAAACGTCGTATAGTTTCTTATCTCCTTGGCTCAGGGGTCGCATAACTCTGTTACCTCCAACATTTCTCTGAGGAAAATAGGGATGTCCTAAGGAAGAGTGGGACATTCCAGGATCAAATCAGAAACCAGGATGGCTTCTGTAAATCCAAGACTGTCCCTGGAAAATAGAATCATAGAATCATAGAGTTGGAATAGACCACAAGGGCCATCGAGTCCAACCCCCTGCCAAGCAGGAAACACCATCAGAGCACTCCTGACATATGGCTGTCAAGCCTCTGCTTAAAGACCTCCAAAGTAGGAGACTCCACCACACTCCTGGGCAGCAAATTCCACTGTCGAACAGCTCTTACTGTCAGGAAGTTCTTCCTAATGTTTAGGTGGAATCTTCTTTCTTGTAGTTTGGATCCATTGCTCTGTGTCCGCTTCTCTGGAGCAGCAGAAAACAACCTTTCTCCCTCCTCTATGTGACATCCTTTTATATATTTGAACATGGCTATCATATCACCCCTTAACCTCCTCTTCTCCAGGCTAAACATGCCCAGCTCCCTTAGCCATTCCTCATAAGGCATCGTTTCCAGGCCTTTGACCATTTTGGTTGCCCTCCTCTGGACACGTTCCAGTTTGTCAGTGTCCTTGAACTCTTGGTGCCCAGAACTGGACACAGTACTCCAGGTGAGGTCTGACCAGAGCAGAATACAGTGGCACTATTACTTCCCTTGATCTAGATGCTATACTCCTATTGGTGCAGCCCAGAATTGCATTGGCTTTTTTAGCTGCCGCGTCACACTGTTGGCTCATGTCAAGTTTGTGGTCAACCAAGACTCCTAGATCCTTTTCACATGTACTGCTCTCAAGCCAGGTGTCCCCCATCTTGTATTTGTGCCTCTCATTTTTTTTGCCCAAGTGCAATACTTTACATTTCTCCCTGTTAAAATTCATCTTGTTTGTTTTTGCCCAGTTCTCTAATTTGTCAAGGTCGTTTTGAAGTGTGATCCTGTCCTCTGGGGTGTTAGCCACCCCTCCCAGTTTGGTGTCATCTGCAAATTTGATCAGGATGCCCTTGAGTCCATCATCCAAGTTGTTGATAAAGATGTTGAATAAGACCGGGCCCAAGACAGAACCCTGTGGCACCCCACTAGTCACTCTTCTCCAGGATGAAGAGGAACCATTGATGAGCACCCTTTGGATTCGGTCAGTCAGCCAGTTACAAATCCACTGAGTGGTAGCATAGTCAAGACCGCATTTTACCAGCTTCTTTACAAGAATATCATGGGGCACCTTGTCGAATGCCTTGCTGAAATCAAGGTAGGCTACATCCACTGCGTTCCCTTCATCTACCAGGCTTGTAATTCTGTCAAAAAACAAGATCAGGTTTTTTGAAATAAGGACACTTGGAGGGCCTGTGATAGCCTTATTCTCAATGAATTTGTCTAATCCTCTTTCAGACCCACCCACTGCCACATACTGGTTCACACTTCCCACCTGTCCAAGAAACAAGAAGTTCGGAAGCAGGGCCATGTGCCTTCAGGTTGATAAAGATTCTCCGCAACCGGTTTGGAACATGTTCAGGTGTGTTTGTGTGTAAGCGCACTTGTCCCCTGTGGAAACATGGCAGGGTCATCTTCTTTTTGCTCTAAACTGTGACTTGGCCTGGAGACTTCCCACAGGAAATGTTAACAGACCGCAGCGTGGCATCTCCCAGCACCCTGCTGTGTAAAGTGGTTCTTCTGCTTCCTGAGAAAATGGCAACAAGGCTGCTGACCATACGAGCAGGACCGTAAAATGGCTGGTTCAAATTCATGTATGTTTCTTTTTTATTGACATGCAAACTGAACCCAGGTCTTCAGAGGCAAATTGGTGCTCCTGCTGTGAGCTTTATAATTCCATTTGTTCTCTACTTTGGGTAGAAGAGGGGTGCTTTGCAAACTTTCATGCCTTTATTCCTCCCCACCGCAATTAATAATCATATAATGGAATAGCAAACCTCAGGCTGTACTTTGGCTTAGTGCTTTATAGCTCCCAAAGGTGGGTGAAATGTGGCAGAAATGTTATTTCTGGGTTTACAGAAAGAAACCCTGAGGTTTTCACAGATACTTTGGGGGTACCAGTGGAATTTGAAAGGCACCTTAACTGCTTTCCATCCTTCCCAGCCCTAGCAATGATGGCCTCCCACCACAACCCACTGAGTCACTTTCACAGCATTTAATGGTTACGGTTAGCCATTGGCAAGCTGGCACATTCCATAATGTCTTTTGGAATCTCGTGGGACTTGTACCAAAGATTCACACACTATCGTGTACTTGCAGTGAATCACCTTGCACACCTCTCTGTGCATTCAGCACAACATGTGCCTGTCTTGGCGCATCCACCCAGTTCTATCCAGTGGCATAGCTAGCCGCTTGGGTGCCCGGTGCAGCCGGGGGCAAGCCGCCCATGGGGGTGGGGCACGCTGCGTGGAGCCTCTCTGCAGCCTCCCCTTCAGCTGTAGGGTGGCTGAGGGAGAGGCGGTGAGCGGGTGCAAGCTCCACGCTGCCATTTCAGGCAGCACTGAGCCTGCAGGTGCCCAAGCCATCACGTCACTCCCGGGAGAGACGTATGGCTTGGGCACACTGCAGGCCCCGTGGTAAGTGGTGACCCTTGCAGTGTGGCGCCCGGTGCCAGCTGCGTTTGTTGACTGAACTAAAAAGTTTCGTGAGCCCAATTTTTTTAAAAATTAAACTCATATTTTTGTCATTTTGTCACACCTCCCCCTCAGTGATGACAGCACCTACTGCACCCCCCTTCCTCCACTTCTGGTTCTGTCCACCCGTCTTTAAAAAAAGGTAAACAAAATCTGACGCATCACTCACCACCATCACAGAATCCACGCTGATGACTGGTTTACCCGATTTCTTGCAGCACGTTTTACCACGTCTCCCACTTTGCTCCTCCCCTGCCATTAGCAGGATAACCAGCCAGGATAACCAACTTCCGGTCATGTCAGAAGCCACGATCTGTAAGCCAACAGCAAACCACAGATTAAGGATGGCTAGTGATGGGGGCTTGTTAGGGAAAAGCAGACCATGAGCAACGCAACAAGAAGTTAAATCTTTGGCTTTGTATACACTGCTGTTTACTTTGCACCAAGTGCACTCTCACTGCTGGCTTGGGAAGCAGTAGACACACAACATAACACACAATCCTTATCAATCCTGTGTCTACTTGGTTGTTTCTTAAGAGAGGCTGGATCTAGACACATCAAAGAAGCGTTTCGGTTTAAACACATTGCAAACTTTGTATGAGAAATCGGGTTGGCAAAAACGGAACTCCACAGCGCCATCTGGTGTCACAGTGTTAAGGATGCATAAACAACACATATAAACTGTTTTTTCTTTGCCAATGTAGCTGAGTCCAAAGACTGTGTTTTGATATGTTCCCCCACCCCACCCCGAATCCACTTCAATCCGAACTGAGAGATATAATGACGCAGCTGCATTTTAAAGCAGTAATGTGAGCACAACCTCCCTGGGTTCGTTTACCCGGCTTACGTCCTGGGAGGAGCAAAGTGGGAGGAACCAGGCATCACTGTGCACCAGCATGCTGCTCATTCACACCCAGTTGCAGTAAGTTGTTCTAGGTTTTTGCTACGTGTGAATTCAACCGCTGCTTGTACAGGCTCATGTGTCAGGCCGTGTACGATGAGGGGAGAGCAAGGCAACACTATTGTACCACAAGCAGTATTTCCAGAGCTGGCCCAACTCATTTCTTTGCCCTAGGTGAAGGGCATGATGGAGCAATCCCATGACATATGCAAAAGGTAATTGGAATGGCCATGGAATCTGGTTTCCCTGCTGTTGATGGGACAGCAACCACTACTGTAAGAAGAACAAGCTAGCTTAGATGGGGCTTCTACCCAGCCTGATTTCAGCAGGGAGAGGGCACCCTATAGGCACAAGGTCTCGATGGGCCCCTGGGCATCAGGCTGGTGGCCCCTGGGATACTGTTGATCATGAAGGAAGAGAAAGGAAGTGGAGACTGCTCCGAGGTTTAAGAATGACTGGAAAGGGGTCTCTGCCTGCTCGGTCAGAAACAGCAGTGACTCCTGTTTCACTTGGAGCAAGACAGAGTATGGATGCACATTCCATTCGTCAGAGCAAAACCGCTGATTACACTGTGTAAGTTGAGTCGGAGGACTGTCTGCAAAACCAGATGAGTTAAAGGAAGTTCATAAAAGGCTGCTTCCCGCATCCATCCATATTCAGACCATGTCATCTTGGGTATATATGCTATGTTTAGCAGCAAAACCGCTCCTTGGCCCCCTAGTCAGCGCTGGAAAGGAATCCAGCAGTATCAGGGCACGCAGTCTGGAATGAATGGAAACAGATGCTTATGAATCAGCTAACTGCAGTCTTTCGCGCAGGAGAAGGGAACGATTATTTCTCACTTCAGCAAAACATTTCACTTTTTCTTCTTCATCCTTCCAAGCAGCCTTCTGAAGTGGGTTGCAAGTGTTATTATCAACTGTGTTTGTCAGACACCCACCCACCCTCCCTCAATCAAAGGATCTTAACAAGGTAAAATGCAAGCAGGTAAAATTAATTAAATGCCAAATTACAAATTACAAATAAATGTGCAATACAAAATTCCTTAAAATGCTCATTAAAATGCTGTAAGTACAAGCCCTACCCCACCCCACTAAAAAAGATGAGCACCCACTTAACTGCCAAAATCCTTGGTCAATAAGAAGTATTAGCCTGGCACCTAAAAACGAACCATGATGGTGCCATTCCACAAAAGGTGGCCACTACTGAAACATCCTGTCTACTACTGTATGGGAATTGTTCATAGAATCATAGAATCATAGAGTTGGAAGAGACCACAAGGGCCATCGAGTCCAACCCCCTGCCAAGCAGGAAACACCATCAGAGCACTCCTGACATATGGTTGTCAAGCCTCTGCTTAAAGACCTCCAAAGTAGGAGACTCCACCACACTCCTTGGCAGCAAATTCCACTGTCGAACAGCTCTTACTGTCAGGAAGTTCTTCCTAATGTTTAGGTGGAATCTTCTTTCTTGTAGTTTGGATCCATTGCTCCGTGTCCGCTTCTCTGGAGCAGCAGAAAACAACCTTTCTCCCTCCTCTATGTGACATCCTTTTATATATTTGAACATGGCTATCATATCACCCCTTAACCTCCTCTTCTCCAGGCTAAACATGCCCAGCTCCCTTAGCCGTTCCTCATAAGGCATCGTTTCCAGGCCTTTGACCATTTTGGTTGCCCTCCTCTGGACACGTTCCAGTTTGTCGGTGTCCTTCTTGAATTGTGGTGCCCAGAACTGGACACAGTACTCCAGGTGTGGTCTGACCAGAGCAGAATACAGTGGCACTATTACTTCCCTTGATCTAGATGCTATACTCCTATTGATGCAGCCCAGAATTGCATTGGCTTTTTTAGCTGCCGCGTCACACTGTTGGCTCATGTCAAGTTTGTGGTCAACCAAGACTCCTAGATCCTTTTCACATGTACTGCTCTCAAGCCAGGTGTCACCCATCTTGTATTTGTGCCTCTCATTTTTTTTGCCCAAGTGCAATACTTTACATTTCTTTACATTTCTCCCTGTTAAAATTCATCTTGTTTGTTTTTGCCCAGTTCTCTAATCTGTCAAGGTCGTTTTGAAGTGTGATCCTGTCCTCTGGGGTGTTAGCCACCCCTCCCAGTTTGGTGTCATCTGCAAATTTGATCAGGATGCCCTTGAGTCCATCATCCAAGTCGTTGATAAAGATGTTGAATAAGACTGGGCCCAAGACAGAACCCTGTGGCACGCCACTAGTCACTCTTCTCCAGGATGAAGAGGAACCATTGATGAGCACCCTTTGGGTTCGGTCAGTCAGCCAGTTACAAATCCACTGAGTGGTAGCATAGTCAAGACCGCATTTTACCAGCTTCTTTACAAGAATATCATGGGGCACCTTGTCAAATGCCTTGCTGAAATCAAGGTAGGCTACATCCACTGCGTTCCCTTCATCTACCAGGCTTGTAATTCTGTCAAAAAATGAGATCAGGTTAGTCTGACATGACTTATTTTTCAGAAATCCATGCTGACTATTGGTGATCACAGCATTCCTTTCTAGGTGCTCACAGACTGTTTGCTTAATGATCTGTTCCAGAATCTTCCCTGCTATTGATGTCAGACTGACTGGGCGGTAATTATTTGGGTCCTCTCTTTTCCCCTTTTTGAAAATAGGGACAACATTTGCCCTCCTCCAGTCTGCCGGGACTTCGCCTGTTCTCCAGGAATTCTCAAAGATGACTGCCAGTGGTTCTGAGATCTTGTTATTCCTACAATGGTCTCCAGCATTGAGTTTATGTATATTTTGATTCTGTAACACTGTTGAATTAAATGGGATGTCTTGTTCCACTCAGCATGCAACCAAGCTGCAACCAAGTTCTAAGTATGTGAAATGATAATTGCTCACCTTCATTTTCCAACTTATCAGTCATCTTTCCTTTTGACCCTATGTGGTTTTTTCAACAACAACAAAAACCTTCAGTTTTTTATAAGACTCTTCCTACTTTGAAAAAATAATTACAACAATCTTCATTCCATTTCAGTTGCTACTTTGCAAACAAATCTTGCAAACTAAAAAGGAGGGTTGCTTTTTGAAACGTGAAACAGCCACTGGCTGTTTCATTTCATTTATTTGCTCCTTCATTTTGTTTTCAATTTCACAATTTGGGTCCCATTTCCTCATTTATCTCTGGTGTAAACAAGAGCGATGTTGACCAAGACCTGTTTATATACTTTTACACTTATATCCTTTGGCTTGTGCTTAGATTTAGCCCCTCAGGAATGTATTGTTAGAGATAGACAAGGCTGGGCAAGAGGCCAGTTCGCTGCATATGAAGCAAGAGCTTCCACCAAAGTAGGGAACAGGTTAGATTATTACAACGAGTGTGTGTTGTTTTTCAAATTCCAACAACGCAACAATATCCCTGGGAAATGGCTGGCTTGACTAGAACTGGCTGCTGGCGGTAACCCTTTCCTAAAACAGCTGTACCAGCAGCCATGTATGCACCGCTGAAAAGGGTGCTTTATAATTAGAGGTACCAAACGTATTATCCAAAATCCAGTGAGGAAGATTTGTGTATTGAGACAACTTTCCGTTTTTGCAATAAGTACAAAAATAGAAGAGGAACGGTGGTGTCCAGGAGTCCATAATGGGTTTTCTAACACATTCAATGCATTGATCAAGTAAGTCCACAAAAGTTAGAAGCCTTCAAGTGTGTGTGCGTGTATGTGGGTGTGCATGTGCATGTGCACGCATGCCATGAGGCTAGAAGCTTGAATTTCCATGTTGGTTGTCATCTGAAGCCTGCATAGAAATGCAGGTATTTATAACCTCTCGACTGGCTAGGAAAAAAACATTTCTACCCAGGGACATAGCGTGTGGGATGCCAGGGGCTTGTGGCTCCAGGCGCACAATTTTCAAGCGGGTGCGAAGCAAGTGGCCTGGCCTAGTGCTCTTCTCCACCTGCTAAGGGCCACACTGGCCAGCCAGGCAGCTCATTGCAGCTCCACTTTGCTCCGGTGGGGGTGGGATCACTCTGGCAGCATTAGCTGGGCTGACACCCTCTGCCTGATACATACCACCCGCCCTGGATGCCAGCAACCAATGCTATACCACTGCTTCTACCAAGTGGACCGGTTGAGGAGAGAAAGAATCACCCACCCATCCCTTCTCTGCTAGCCTTCTGCATGTCCATGCTGGTCATAGAGAAAGGGCTCTTTCTTCCTCAGCAGCCAACACAGAACATGTCACCCTGATCCTGGCCCAACTGCACTGACTGCCAATAGTTTCCGGACCCAATTCAAAGTGCTGGTTTTACCATTTTACCACACGCATTTAAACAATGCACATTCTGTTTCCAAGCAACAGGTTTCATTTCCCAGGTGGGTGTCTCTGCTGGGTCCTTAGGCAGGGTAGACACGCTTGAGGGTTCAGACATTCACGTGTAACAAAAATTCTTAACAGCAGGAGACCAGAGCAGGTGAGAGGATACTCTGTGAAGGCCTCCCAGTCAGGATTTCTCACTAGTCTGAACAACTTGGAGACTCTGTTTCTGGATAGCAACCTCCTCTTGCTTTTATCACATGGGATAGACTTGCACTGTGCAGGGGGCTAATCCTCTAGGAAAGTTAATTCGAATGCCTGGGTACTTCATTGTTTATGATCAGCTTAAGAAGGGGCTTGAGACTGACTGCTTAGGCCTTTAAAACATGGCTGGCTCCACTTCCTAGAAAGAACAAAAGATCCTTTATTGTCTGCAGAAGACCATAGCACTCCTAATCATCTTGGATTTGGCCCCAAAAAACAGGAATCAGAAGTAGTTTTATCCTCTCTCCATTTAAAACTTAATAAGGTTGTTTATTTTGTTTGTAAACATAAATCGTGGTTTTGTCCAAAACCTTTTGCCTTTTGAAAGCAAAACAAGGCAGGATCAAATGCCTTTTTTTTTAACCTCTTTTATTTTGTTCCAGCTGCAATTGAAGCTTGCCGTGGGAGTCTAAATGCTTATTCACCAAATGAAAAAGAATCCAGATTAGCCAGAGGTAATGTTTGTTCAGTCAAAACTTCAGATGCAAGGGAACTACTCTTAATACTGTTGTTATAGCTGTCAAGTGAGAGGATAAAAATTTCTCTAGACTCTTGTAATTCAATAGCTAAAAGATCTTTCTTCAGTGAGCACTGTTGGCTGAAAGGTGCTTCCTTAAATTAGCACTGATGGCTTTTGATGGCTGGTGGCAGCCTGCTACTGAACATACTCTAGTTGTTTTGGTGGGAATTTGACAGAAACAGTTGGAGAGAAGTTAGTGAATGAGGCAGAAACCACATTTTGTCCCCGTCCCCCCCAGTTAAATGCTAAAGAGCCTTGTAGGTGTGGGAGGGTTTCAAATGACATGTTATTTGATTTGGGGGAAACCAACACGGGTTAAAACCCAGCAGTACTGGCCTTGCCTGTTGCCTGCTTCTTCATGTTCATTTCCTATTTTTGTAAATATAGCATTACATAAAAAGATAATCAAGACTGTTCTCTCACAAGGAAACTGATCCTTTACAGAGCTGCCCCTGAAACTTCCTACTATTTGGTGAAATGGGAGCAAACCCGTTTTATTATATCGATGGCTGAAATAGCTTTTAAAGCCCAGCCTTTAAAGTAAGTAATTAGGGTAGACAGCCAGCTATATCAGATTGGTGCTACAGATTAATGCACTAAGGCATACATTTTATTTGCAGGGCTGATTTATGGCATGGACCTATGAGCCACTGCATGACACGGTTATTCAGACTCGCTGCTTGGATATTTGTTCCTGACTTCCTGACCTGGAATGAGGCACAGCTGGGACTAATTTGGCTGCCTTGTCCTCCTGGCCCTCCAGCCTCTCTGTGGCTCCTGCAAAATAAAGCAGGAAGAAGAGGCCACTGGTAGATTCTTCAGCAGGCTCTGCTCAGAGCAGCCCACTTGCCCCATTAACCAGCCTAGTGTGGAATGTGTGGGTCGATTCACACGTAGATTTCCTCACTTGATTCTTGCAACATCAAGTGAGGATTTGCGTCTGTGAATTGGGCTTCCCCTGCAATAACATGACAGACATAAGAACATAAGACAGGCATCCTCAACCTTCAGCCCTCCATATGTTTTGGACTACAATTCCCATCATCCCTGACCACTGGTCCTGTTAGCTAGGGGTCATGGGAGTTGTAGGCCAAAACATCTGGAGGGACGCAGGTTTGGGGTGCCTGGCATAAGAATTGCCCTGCAGGATCAGGCCCATGGTACATCTAGCCCAGCCTCCTGTTCTCTCAATGACCAACTGGATGCCTATGGGAAACACACAAGAGGGACCAAA
Organism: Podarcis liolepis; assembly: GCF_965112155.1. Classification (NCBI taxonomy): domain Eukaryota; kingdom Metazoa; phylum Chordata; class Lepidosauria; order Squamata; family Lacertidae; genus Podarcis; species Podarcis liolepis. The sequence goes on along the minus strand of NC_139563.1, from coordinate 11,091,299 downwards.
GTGCAACAATGCTTTCTCTGCTTGAGATTCCCAGCAACGTATTCAGAGGCATACTGGCTCCAGCAGAGAAGCTGAACGCAGCCATCAGGGTTAGCAGCCTTCTCCTCCATCGAGACCAGGTGTCAGCAAAGTTTACCTCGCCTGGGCCGGTTCACTCCAGTGGATATCCCTCCGTGGGCCAGATTGCGCATGTGCGTGAGCGCACGTGATTTCCGGCATCTGCGCCTGCGCAGACGCGGTTTTTGGCGCCACAGAAACAAGTCCCCACGCCGTGCTGCGCTGGTTTAGTGCAGTGCACAGGGATTTGCCGAGCGAGCAGCTCGGTTTGGGAGTGGCTTGTGGACTGGTTAAACGACTCCCGTGGGCCGCTTGTGGCCCATGGGCCTTAGGTTGCCTACCCCTGATCTAGACTAATCCTCTTTTAAAGTCCTTAAAGTCAGTGGCCATCACTGCCTCTTTAACTATGCAGTGGATGAATTAACTACAGTGGTACTACTGGTTACGAACTTAATTCGTTCCGGAGGTCCGTTCTTAACCTGAAACCGTTCTTAACCTGAAGCACCACTTTAGCTAATGGGGCCTCCTGCTGCCGCCGCACCGCCGGTACATGATTTCTGTTCTCATCCTGGGGCAAAGTTCTTAACCCGAGGTACTACTTCTGGGTTACTGGAGTCTGTAACCCGAAGTGTTTGTAACCCAAGGTGTTTGTAACCTGAGGTACCACTGTACTTTCTTTTGACTGTCCTGAATTTTCTAAAATTCAGCTTCTTTGGATGTTCCTGAGTTTGGATGTTATGAGAGAGGGATAAACCCATTTCATTATACACTTTCTCTGCACCATGCATAATTTTATACACCTCTGTGTATGTCACCTCTTACTTTTTCTCTGTATGAAAAATCACTTTGTATGCAAATAGCTCTCCTAGGTTTAATTCCCAGAGCCATCAGATAAGACTGAGAAAACTGAGTTATTGGCATCCATCTCTCTTGATGGACAATGCAGTGTGTCTCCAGGGGTGAAGTCAAACCGCTGCATTAGCAGCACCCAAGTGACCTCCCGGGGGGTACAAGTCTGGACAGTGTGTATGGACCTCCTGGGCTGCCCAGATAACAAAAAAAACCCTCTTGGCCTGGCTGATGTGGTCCAAAGGAAAGCAGAGCAATATGTTTGGCACAAGCTTGGCTGCAGGAATTGCCGGAAGGAAGCGTTCAAGGTGCCACCCAACCTCCTTAGGGACTCCATTCCGGATTTGTGTAGGGTTTACTCCTTAGTCTTTTCTTCTGAAGATATCCCACAAAGCAGCGGAGGTTTAGGATCAGAGTCTTCCTTCCCTCTACAGCTCATGCAGAAACCACCTTATTGACCAATGGACCCACCACTGGTCTCATTCGGTCAATCCGCCTGAGCCTGTCTTCACATGTAGAGGAAGTCCCTAACTCACTGAGGGTTTGAGACCCATTGGCTCCCTTCACCTGGTTTAGCCAGCCAGTCAAAGCCATTCCTGGAGTTCGGGCACTGCCGCATGCTAACACCTTCTAGGAGCCACAGGTGAGAGCTGAGTGCAGGGCAGGGACCAGAGGTGAACAGTCTCCTCCAGAAGGAGCACGACATGTCCCCCACCAGAGGTACTACCTCTCCCCTAACACCCCATACACCCCCAAGAAAACTGCAGTGCAGTGCAACCCTGCGCAGTGGCTGCCAATCCTCTGATTGGCAACACTGAACTAGACTGACACATCTGATAAAGCCCAAATTCTGATCTGGCCAAAGCTTCTTTTGCTCGTCCTCACACTCCCCATTGCCTTCAAATCTTGCCTTCCTAGGAATTCCATATTGTGTGTGTTCCTTTAGCACCTTGAGATACAAAACTTTCCATATCACTTATATACCGCAAGGCATTACGCATTTCCAAGAATCTGTTGTTTAAATCCTAGTAAAAACAGCGAAGAGTCTTGCAGCACTCTTTCTGCTACAGATCCTAGTAGTTTCTGCTATTTAATTCAGCTTTCTTTAGGACCTTGTAGAAATCTGAGGGGTGGTATTTGATCCCCCGCAGAGCGTGAAAAGACGGACAAGTTATGCTCTGCACAACTGTATTAATCTAAGAAACAGTGAAAAAGTTTTGGGGGAGAACTGGGTAAAAGGAGAGAGAGAGAGAGCGAGGTTTCGGAGTCCTGCAGGGATCTTGGCAAGCAGTTCAGATGAGCCTTCTTCACACACAACTGAAGGGGGTAAGAACAGGAGACAAAAGGCAGCTAGCCTCTCTAAACAGGAAGACTTTTAAAAACCGTTTTTTTCTCTCTGCAGTGCTGCAACAGCCGCCCCAATGAATTATGCTAAACTGGGACTCAGGATCTGCATAGGCACCTTCTTATTACAATGCAAAAAGCCACTGGAGAAAGTTAGGATTTAGGAACTGCCTGAGAGTCCAGGCAAAACTATTTGGCTCCATTAACCCAGCAATCTGTCACCCCCTTTTCTTTCTTTCTTTCTTTCTTTCTTTCTTTCTTTCTTTCTTTCTTTCTTTCTTTCTTTCTTTCTTTCTTTCTTTCTTTCTTTCTTTCTTTCTTTCTTTCTTTCTTTCTTTCTTTCTTTCTTTCTTTCTTTCTTTCTTTCTTTCTTTCTTTCTTTCTTTCTTTCTTTCTTTCTTTCTTTCTTTCTTTCTTTCTTTCTTTCTTTCTTTCTTTCTTTCTTTCTTTCTTTCTTTCTTTCTTTCTTTCTTTCTTTCTTTCTTTCTTTCTTTCTTTCTTTCTTTCTTTCTTATGAGATCTGCCTGGAAATGAGTTTTGCGGTTACTAGATTAGTTTGCTCTCTGGAGTTTGTGTCCTCTAGGATTTTTCCTTCCACCCCCCTGGAACAATGTGAAGAAGCCTGATCCTACAGCGCGGATCCCTGCACTTTCTGATTTTAATTTTGTTTTTTTGCTTGTTCGCCTGGCCATAGTTTGTGCGTAAAAAGATAACATTTTTGGATGAAGCTTCTCTGAAGGCGAAAGGGGGTGTGCGTGTTTGCTGATTTGGCTTCTCTCCAACGACACCAGAGATCATGAGCAAGAGGATTTCCCCTTGGGATGGGGATTTGAAGTGAAGTAAGCGAGCAACTCTTGTGTGCTGTGTCTACATGTAATTATTATTATTTTTTTGAAAATCTGCGAGATTGCTAGGCGGAAACATGGGAATGGTGCCGTGTGGGAGAGCTGGGGGTCTGCAGACTTGATTTGCCTTATTGTTTAGAAAATGAATTATGATGTAGCTTTGGGGAGAAATGGACAGAAGCGCAAGAGAGATGTGACTCCCTGCGGGTGGGAAACTTGCACAGTTGGGACGGGTGCTTCTCTCTGGGGACATTTCACACAGATTGCTGTGGGGGCTCTTTCTGAGGGAAGAAGGCAGGCGCAGCTGGGGTCATGGAGGTCACCGTGTGGGGCTAATTCGCACCCTTGTATTTTGCTCCCTCATGATATTACGACCGGCCTCATCAATCTGCCTCAGAAACCCCTCCTCATTCCTACAAAAAAAGGACCCACTCCCCACTGAAGGGGTCTTGGGAAGGCACCCAACGTGTGGCACCCAAGGGGGGGGGAGAAGAGAAGAGGTTCGCTGAGGGAAGCGGCAGCCCAATAAAAAACCCAAACGCCGTCGAGTCGTGGGGAGTTGTGTGACCCCGGAGAGGAGAGCGATGTGCTGACTTTTTTTTTTTTACACGAGGAGGGGGTTTCTTTTCTTCTTTCTGTCCTCAGGATAGGAAAAAGAAATACATAAATTCGTGTGTGTGGCGGTGGCGAGGGAAACAGTTGGGAGTTATAGGGGAGCCTTGGGGGGTCGTGAGGGAAACTTTTAAGAAAGCAAGAATGCTATGAGGAGGGGGGCTGCGACAGGAAACAAAGCGGAGAGGAGGACTGCAGGCAAAGGAAACAGGAGAGACGTGGGGGGTGGGCGCTGCGGATTTGGGTCGGGGGCGTTGCTAGTTGTGTGTGTGTGCGCGCGCGCCCCTTTTTTCTTCAGAGGGGGAGGGGAGCGGGCAGGATCTGCTCCGTATCCTGTGGGCGAGGGTTACAGACAGAGCCCTGAGGCTTCTCTTTTTGTTTAAAGAGGGGCCGTGAGGGAAGTCCGGGGGTGTCTTTTTAGAGGAGGCGAGGGAAGCCTCAGCCCACCCAGACATGGGGGGTGGGGAGGCGGTGGCGTGAGGGAAGCAGCGCAGACATGGTTATGGGGAGGAGTTGGCTGTCTCCCTTCCTGGGCGAGGCAGGCGAAAGGGGTCTTGGCTGCTCCCGGAGTTTTCCCGCCCTCGAAGGGATCCATTTCTCTCCCCGCCCCCATTTAGGAAGGTTAATATCCTGCGGTCAAAGGGGGAAGCGATTCCACAAGGAAGACCTTTTTCGGGTTGCTTGTCCCCTGGCCAACCCCTTTCCCTGTGAGTGTGGACTTGGAAACTAGAAAGGCGCTTTCACACCTGAGGCTTAGGCTACAATCCTGTACTCTTAGGAATAAGCCCCACTGAGTTTAATGGGTTTGCCTATTGAGAAAACATGTATAGGATTGTGGCATTAAATTGAGGTTTAGGGGATACGTGAGATGGACTATAAAATATCTGCACCACCTTGGGTGTGGGCTCAATTTTGAAATAATTTTGATTTTAAAAATTAAAGGCCTTTATGTAGGGCAGGGATCGGGGCACTTGTGGGCCTGCAGATGTTGGAGTCCATTATCCATAGCTAGTGTGGTCTATCAGGGATGATGGGACCCTGAGAATCATCCTGCTCCAACCGTCTGCAATGCAAGAATATGCAGTTGCCCCATACAGGGATCAAACCTGCGACCTTGATGTTATCAGCACCATGCTCTAACCAACACATAAATAGCACACGAGGCAGGCTGAAAGGCAGTGTTGATGTTGCACATAGAATCATAGAATTGTATAGCTGGAAGGGACTGTGCAATTATTGCTGCACCACTAGGAAAACCCTCCTCATAGCTGCACGTATATTACGTCTCTGTTCCTAGAGTGGGTGCAAGAATCAAGGCTTCAAATATAATATTTACAGCAGGAGCGGCTAAATTCTGTCCCTCCGGACAATGTTTGACTACAACTCTCATTATCCCTGGCCATTGGCCTTGAGCGTTGGGAACCCACCAGCATTCGGAGGGCCACATGTTAGCCTCTCCTTCTTTACTTCTTTACTGTAAATTGCATTGTGGGTCATTTTTAAATGAAAGACAGCATATAAATACTGTAAGAAAGTAAATAAACATGGCTTGATGAGGAATGTGCCAAGCTTCACCCTGTGGCCAGTTTTCATATTGAACCAGGCTGCATTCAAGATAATAGGAGCAGTTCACTGTGGTCAGGAACACAAGGCCCAGGAAGCTGCCTTATACGGAGCCAGACCATTGGCCTATCTTGATCAGTATTGTCTGCACTGATTGGCAGCAGCTCTCTAGGGTTTCAGACATGAGACTCTCCTATCTTTATCTGGAGATGCTCAGGATTGAACCAGAGATCTTCTGCATGCTACAGCCCCTCCCTCGGGGGAGTAAATTACTGCTGTATGATGGAATGGAAAGATGGATGGAGCCTTATCTGTATGCTTTCCTTTTGCCACTTCTTCTGGCTGCTGGATTAGGGCTGCCAGGTGCTTCACAATTTACTGTTTTATCTTTGCCAGTCCCAGGCAGGAAGCAAACTAGGAAGTGTATTGAGTTCTTGATGGGCTGTGATAGATTTCGCTGTGGGCTGTGTTTGGCTTACACAATTTGTGTAGGCAGAGTTTGCTATGACAGGCTTCCCTTTGGCTTGGAGATATTAGCCCAGGCAGCCTTGTGCAGATTAAAGACAAACCCCATGATATCTAGAGACTATTTTCTCCTGGGATCAAGGCATTGGGGGGGCCACTTGCTGGGATAAATAACTGCAACCCCTGCTGCCCTCTCACTGATATTTATTGCAGAAATGGTTTTGTACTTGTGTTTCCACAAAGGAATTTACTAATCTGAGGCAGCTCTGTGCCCCCCGCCCAGCCCACATATTCTCAGTATCCTTTAACCTTTGCCAAAGAATTCCAAGCATTTTGAAAACCTGGATTTTTGAAGCAGGATAAGTGTATGCAAACTAAGGATATGCATAATATTTGCAATGTCTATTCTGGTCACAGAATTTGATTTTCTTTGGCACAACCTTTGGCACAACAGCCGTGGCCTTTATTAAAATGACAGCAGCTAGCGTCAAAATAATTTGTCTTCCCTTTAGCTTTTGGACACTTGTGAGTAGCAACCACTATTTGCGGTGAGGGATGAAAAACATATGGAATAAACTGCAGAGTTTGTTTCTTGAACTCTTAGCCATAACTATAGCCCTCCATTCTCCAAGGTCTGGCATGTGATGTAGGTGCATCATTCAATATAAGTTTGCTTAAACTCTGCAGGGCAGCTTCCCAGACTCCAGATTGCTAAGGAACACTGGTAGCAAAGTCTCCTCTCCTTTTGCATCTGAGAAGAGACATGCCCAGAGCAGTGAAAATCACAGACAGCAGGGAAGGGGAAGCAATTATGTTGTTTGTCTGCATCTGATATGATTGCATGATCGGATCATTCAATCAATCACACCTGATCAGCAGAATTACCTGTTCTCAAAGAAGGCACACCCAGGGCCTCAGACAAGCCTCCTTTAGGCACAGTAAGTAGTTCATCCGAGTCATACCAGAATGCTCTGGCATACAAATTGGGAATAACTGTAGTAGAATCATGGAACTGTAGAGTTCTATTCTGTTTCAGCTGAAAGCTTACATGTGGAAAAACAGTGGGCTTTAGTCAAAAGTCTGGCCATTTTTTTTAACCAGGCAAAGTATCCAGATATTTTTTCAAGGTTTATTTTCCAGAGTTATTCTCATGTTACAATAAACAACGAAATGTTTAATATAATGGGTTTACTCATGGGGGAGGCGCAGGGGTTCGCCAGCTTAATGGTCAAGCTTCTGGCTAATATGGCTGTGTGCCTGAGAAATCTAGTATCATTTGTTATTGTGGTGTTGTTGCTCTTATCATTATTAATACATTTTTTGTCACTTTTCGTAGAGACCGCAACATCCCCCTGCTGTTTGTTTTTGCACCAAAGATGATCCTTGGAGTTGGCTTGATGCAGCCTGCTGTTTTAAGGCCTACTCCTGATCCTTGTTTGGCTCTGACCCTATGAGACTCTCCACCCCAGCTCCTGTCTTGTTGTGGAACCTGCAGGATGGGGAGCAGTAGTTCGGCACTGAAAGTTTGCACTGATCACCAGGGAGGCATCAACTGGCTGAGCCTCAGCCCAGACGGCCAGTGGCTCCTGACAGGTAGTGAAGATGGCACTGCACGGCTCTGGAGCACTGCGGACAGCCAGTGCAGGGCCCATTTTCAAGGTAGGGTAAACCTTCCCTTAGCCTCTGATTCTGGGGTGCACCCTGTGACAAACTCCCTCAGTGAAGATGGGAGCGGGGCAAAATGACCGCATATGGGGTGATTTAACCTACCTGTCTATGACAACTGAGAATTCAGGGATTCTTGCTAATTGCAAGGAAGAAACAAAGGCTAGCTATGTAAATGAATTAAAATCAATAGATGAGAAGGTGATTAAAGAAGAATGAAGCAGCAACATCAGGAAGCAATGGACATATGTTTGTAACAGGAGTGGGAAACCTAATTACTTAAAAAATTGTATTAAATTTAAATAATTGGGATTGATTTGTTAAAATTTGGAAAACTAATAAAATTAATATATATAAAAAAGAGAATTCAGGGATTCTCTATCTGTGGCAGGGCACTTGTACAACATAAATCGGCTTTAAAGATTCTTAATATTGGTTTTCCTGTGACAACTTATTTCCCAAACTAGGTATAAATTAAAGCTGAGGCACGATGGAAGTGGAAACTGTATTTTTACTAACAAGCGCTTAATGAAGGATAAAGCACTTTTACTGTTAAAGGGACAGTACTTTTTCCTTCAGAAATGCTGTTTCAGGTTTGAGCAATAACTTATAATTCCCCACAACAGAGCTATTTCTAATAGATCTCTTTCCTCCTAGAATGGCTAACTCTTTCTGTAAAAGACCCTTTCTGGGTCCGTTTCTTTCACATGACAAAATTAAACAGGTTTATCCTGCCTGACAAACCTCTAAGCAACTTCCCTAGCCAGACTCCATGTGGCAGTTAAACTGTCAAATTCTCTCTCTACTATCCTCACTCTCTCTCCCGATTAGCCATTTCTCTTCCCTGCCATGATTGGCTGATGGTCTTCTGGAGGATGACCCCAATGGTCTGTCCATCACACAGCCCCTCCCAAATTCTGGTTAAGTGATATTAATGTCTGTGTGGTTGTGGTAGCCCATAACATACCTGGCAAGCTGCAGTGTGTCTGTCTGCTTAGTCAGACGGCTGAGATCCTGCCATGCTTGAATCCTTGGAGGATTCCTTCAAATGAGGACGGGAAACCTTTTTCTTCATGGGAGAAGGCAGATGATGATATATTTAAGACACACACATACAACACACACATATAAATTGTTGTGAGGCAATTTTATAGAATCATAGAGTTGGAGGGCCCTATAGTTCAACCCCTGTGATGCAGGAATCCACTAGATCATTCAGAATGACAGGTTGCCATCCAACCTTTGCTTAAAAACCTTTTCATTCAAGACTGACTCTGGAGAAGCCATTTTATTTTATGCTACCCAAGACATTGGCTCCCCAAACGGCATGCATAAATTAAAACCCATCACAAATATGGTGGTACCTCAGGTTAAGAACTTAATTCATTCCGGAAGTCCGTTCTTAACCTGAAACTGTTCTTAACCTGAGGTACCACTTTAGCTAATGGGGCCTCCCGCAATGCTGCGCTACTGGAGCATGATTTCTGTTCTCATCCTGAAGCAAAGTTCTTAACCCGAGGTACTATTTCTGGGTTAGCAAAGTCTATAACCTGAAGCGTCTGTAACCCGAGCTACCACTATATACAACAATATGGGCAACTTGGGATGAATGAGTGGGGGGGGGGGCAGGAACCGTCTCTGCCAGTGGGGCAGTGTGAGGAGGCACCTCTCTTTGGGGCAGGGTGGGGGGCAGCTCAGAGACCAGGGACAGCAAAAGTGGCTGCCTGGAGGACTCCTAAGGAGAGGGGAGAGGAAAGGAGGTTGAGGGAACACTCCACAAGGGAGGGTGTTTGAAAAGGGGTGAGGGGCTGGCAGCTCTGCAGGGGTGACATAACTAGGTTCCAGAGGCCCACAGAGGTGCTGCAGAAAGAATGTAGTTGGTCAAGGGAGCCGTGGACTCAAAAACATTGAAAACCTGACTTAGAAGGTCTTTAAACAAATCTTTTCCTGGAGTTGTTTTTGTGAGTTTTGATGCAGGTTTTTTCCCTCCCTTTTAAATTTATTTATTTAAAAGCAGTTTTTTTAAAAAAAAATATTTTAATTTTATTTTGATTTTTCATATACATACATACACACATCAAATAATCAGAATATTAAAACAAAAAGAAGAAAAAAGAAAAAGCATATCAGCAATAAAAAATGAAAAAGAAAAATAAATTTTTAAAAAGCCTCAAAACCAAGCATTTTCAAATACAATTCTTCGTAGAGAGTGCAAGCCGTCTTTTTGCAACTTCTGGCTTGACTCCTTGATTCCTAACATGTCTTCCACTACCCATGAACGTTATTTGATAATTCCTTTTTCTAAATATCTGTATTCAGTTGGTAAATCTGTGGAGAAACATTCTGGATTTTAATCTACTCTAAGCCAAGTGACGGTCTGGGAACCTCCATTTTTCATATATTTTATAAAAAACACCCCATTCTCTCCTTTGAATGATTTCTTATTGAGTCTGTAAGTTTAGCCAATTCTAGGTATTCACTTAGTTAGTTTTTGTTTGTTTCTTTTGCAACTGAATAATCGCTAAGGGCTCATGTAAACAGCTTGATTGTCTGCTCTTAAGTTTGTTTTCATCTTCAGAATGAGAAAGGCCACTTTTTATACAATTTCCATAGATTGACCTCAAAATGATTAAAGAACATGGAAGCTGACCATGTAGGTAGAAGGAAGTGCCTATTAAACAAGGCGCTCGGTGGACTTAAAAAAAAGAAAAACTATATTCGAAACAGTAAAAACATTGAGTCAGAAGAAGCTTGAATTTCCAAAGTGTACGTAAATTGTTAGTCATCTTTCATATAGATTGCATTCTTCCCACGCATGTGGAGAATGTGAATAGGGGGAGGTTTAATTCCTACCCATTCTCTTGCTGAAATCCTTATGTGCAACTTACCGTACTTGGGAACAGGTCCCATTGATCTCTGTGTGAAAAACACAGGACAATGGTGGTCAGTGCTAACAGCAAGACATCAGACCAGCCCATCTAGGGCTCTGCACTCAGGAAAATGAGCAGGGAGGCAGGGACCCCAGACCCCATAACCATTGAGTCCAGAGTTTAAAAATTACCTAACAGCACCACTGGATTGCTGGAGTGTGAATTTTGTTTTTGTTTTTAAAATATATTTTTAATTGGTTTTTACACATGTTTTCCAAACATAACATCCCATCTTGAACAACATAACAGACCTTTGGCTATCACTGCCTAGGACTTCCATCATCCTAATGGACTGATGGTTTTCTAACTTCCTTTCTAATTTTGCATTTTATTATTATAGTTATTGCTATAAAATCCAAATCCTAAATAAACTCCTTCTTGGTCCTCTTTCGCAATAATTCATATAGTTCTCCTTACAAAACTTCTTGTAACTCTACAAGCGATGTCAATTGATTACAATTGTCTTTCAAATATATCGTGAATTTCTTCCAGTCCTTCAGGAAAGTCTGGTCTTGCTGGTTCCGCCAGCAACTCACCAGCAATTTTGCCAACTCAGAATAATCCATCAATTTCATCTGACACTCTTCTTTTCCTGCTTCCATCGTTGGCCTAATAGTATTCTTGCTGCAGTTGTCACGTATAAAAACAATTTTTTATCATGCTTATGAATCTCTGTACCTACAATACCAAGTAAAAGGGCTTCTAGGGATTTTTTTTTACAAATGTATATTTCAGCATTTTAAAAATCTCATTATAAATAATTTCCCAGAAGTCCTTCACTTTCTTACATTCCCACCACATATTGTAAAAAGTACCTTCTTTTTCCTTACATTTCCAACATTTATTATTTTATACAACTGGAGTGTGAATTTTGAGGCATAGAGCTGTGGTTTGTATGAGATAGTAGAAAGCATGTTTTAAAAGGAGAGCAATTGTCCTGGCCGGGGGGGCCCTGCATAAGGACATATTTATATCAGATTCAGAACAGGTTTAGCAGACATCTCTCCCTTTCCTGGCAATCCAGGGTATTGTAGATCTTCAAGTGGTTGCAGGTCTGTAGAAAATTCCAGGCACTGACAATCACACCTCCCAGGAATCCTTTGAGGGAAGTCCTGACAGACTAGCATAAGACCAGTACAAAGGTTCTTTCAGATCTGCCACAGTAATCAATTTAAGAGTGTGATGCAAACCTTCCTGTTACAAGACCAGGGCAGCGAAGCCTGTCATCCTCCAGAGACTGCAGGACTGCAATCATCCCTGGACACTGGCCATGCTGCCCTGGGGTTGATGGGAGCCGAAATCCAACAACATCTGGACAGCCACAAGTTCCTGTTACAAAAATCTCCTTTTGTAGTTTTCAGTAAATTTGTACTGATCATTCTTAGTTCTGTATATTTTCCCCCCAGGACATGAAAGCTACATCACATTTTGCCACTTAGAAAATGAAGCTGCTTTTACATGTAGTGCGGATCACACAATTCGAAAGTGGGACGTGATGACAGGCCAGTGCCTGGCAGTTTACCGAGGGCACACATCGATTGTCAACAGGTAGGTACCACAGAGTCTTTTATTTAGAGCTGCCTAGATTTCTCCCCTCACCCTGCGTTCTTTGCTTGTCACAACCTGTAATCTGATGCTAGTTAGCTCCTCAGCTAACCTCCTCAGGTCCCCCATCCTTACTTCTGATTCTGTTCAAAACCAGTCGTTTCCTCCCTGTGCTGTATTGCACAAATGGATTGCCTAAATTTCTGCTACACATGCTCTTGGCCGTATGCGATTAGTTATTCCAGCAAGAATGCTGACGCAGCCTCAGCCTGGGCAAGAGAGACGGACAGAAGAACAAGGAGGAACTGAACCGAATCCTCTGCTGGGAATGAAATTGGCAACAGCTGCACCTGATAAAGAGATTAAAAAGCATTGTGTTAAGCATACTTCTTAGTAGTAAAAAAGAAAGAAAGGGGGGATACAGCTAAAGCTTTGTTTAAAGATTTGGAATTTTGCCCTGCTGTTAATTACCCCCCAGAGAAGCTTAAAGCCAGACGTTGATTTGTTATGCTAAACGTGCATTCTGTGTGCAAGCAAGCAAGGGATCCTTTTTGTGTGTGTGTCAGCTGCCAAATGTACTTCTCCTTTTTGCAAATGGAATTTCTAGATAAATTGGCAACCTAGGCTGAAATACAGAGGACCACCCTTAGGGCTACTATACAGTACCGTCTTTAGAGTTGGTCATCTGCAGTGTTCAGTTTTATTGCACTTGGGGAAATCTAGGGCTGTCATAAAGTTCACCTGTCCACGTGGCCAAGCACTTACAGTACAGGGCTGCACCACAATTTGTTTAAGGAGAGAAACCATCTAGGAAACTATGGCTGGCATGCAACCATGGCTATTAGTGGATAAGGTTGAGAATTCAGCTGCTCCAGGATTTAATCTGACCCCATTCCAGTTAATCTAGATATAAATAAGTTTCTGGAAAACTAGCCGGGAATTCAAGGAACTAGCACAGTATTTTTATTCCAGCAGGCTTCACAACTGAATTATGACATTACTGTATTGTTTTAACTCATTTTTAGTTTTATTCTACTGGATATTCTGTACACCGCTTAGAGATGACTGTGATTAAGCAGTATGCAAATTGGGGGAATAAAAATATATTCATGTGGGATACTATGTTTAGTTCTGCATACAGCAGTTCAGCTAATAAAACTGAGAAAAAAGGTACAAGGATTATTAAGATAGCAATCTTATTTACCTGAGTGTAAGCCCCATTTAATTCTGTGGGACTTACTTTTCAGTAGAAATGTATAGGATTACATGCTGACAGTCTAAAGCACAAACATTATAAGTACAGGTAGGTAGCCGTGTTGATCTGCCGTACTCGGGGGGGGGGGATAATCCTTCCAGTAGCACCTTAAAGACCAACTAAGTTTGTTATTGGTATGAGCTTTCGTGTGCATGCACACGAAAGCTCATACCAATAACAAACTTAGTTGGTCTCTAAGGTGCTACTGGAAGAAACATTATAAGGCCAGGCAGAAGGAGCTGGGGGAAAACTTCAAACTCTTTTGACATGTGGCTTATTCCCCCACCCCCAACAGGATTCTGGTTTTCAAGGATTATCTCTTCAGTGGCTCCTATGACAGGACAGCACGGTGCTGGAGTGTGGATAAGGAGAAGCCAATCCAGGAGTTTCGAGGCCACCGGAACTGTGTTCTGACGTTGGCTCTTTACTCCTCCAAGGATGTCCTTGAGGATTCAGAAGAGGAAGAGTTGGAGGAGGAGAAATTGAGCAGGGGCTTCTTGGTGACAGGGAGCACAGACTGCACTGTCAAGGTCTGGTGGGTGTCCAGTGGGCGCTGCCACCAAACTTTGCTGGGACACACTGGGGCCGTCTTATGTCTTATACTTGATGCTCCAAACAGGGAGCTTTTTTCAGGCAGCACTGATTACACCATTCGGACTTGGAACATCGTGACTGGCGAGCAGCTGAGAGTGTTCAAAGAGCATCAAGGATCTGTCATTTGCCTAGAGGTAAGTGACTTGATATTGGCCTGGTTTGTACATAACACTAAACCATGGTTTGTTTAACCAAAGTGTCCTTTGTTTGAATGTCTGAACCCAGCCCAGCAGACTAACCACAGTTTATGGGTACAATCAGTGATGTGTTTTGTAGTTGGCTAACAAACCATAGATTGTTTGGTGGCACATTGGAATCCAGGTGTCTTGCTTAACCTTGGTTTGTTTGACCACAGCACCCCAAATGCATGCCAAAATACAGGCATGAGGCAAGAGCAGCTGGAAAATGAACCAAGCTTCGGAGAATGAACCATGGCTTCTTTGAATGTATGCAAGGTGACTCATGTACAAGCCATGGTTAAGGCTTAGCATTATGTGCGAATGTAGCCATTCACTAAGGCCAGTGTTGCTGCTTGGAGCAACTGGGCAACCAACTAGGGTAGCATTTGTTGGGAAGAGAAAACAGCAGAGGAAGCCAGTGTGGATAAAGGACTTCTATAGTAATAGAACTAATGTAAGAAATGGCCCAAGTAAAAGGTAAAGGTAAAGGGACCCCTGACAATTAAGTCCAGTCACAAACGACTCTGGGGTTGTGGCGCTCATCTCGTTTAACTTATCCCAGTGTCGTATACTTAAACAAGGTCTTTCCTGACATATTGCAATACATACATGGAGAGATTCAGGAAAAGTATAGCACCTGTCATAGTGTGTCCACAAATGAGATGAACTGAAGAACTCTATGACAAAGAAAAGAAGTAGAATAGTCTTCTGCATCTGATTGGGATGGAGCACATCTCTGAGAACTGTGGTCAGAAGGAACTTCTGAGCAACTCTCTTCTAGATTTCTTTGGTCAGAAAGATACAGAAATAGCCTTGAACAGCTGCATATATGCGGAGCATGTCTGTCAACTACTCTGGGATTTTATTTTCCTTGCATTGAGGCGAGAGCTACATACTGTGTGTGTGTGTGTGTGTGTGTGTGTGTGTGTGTGTGTGAGAGAGAGAGAGACTAATTCTAGGAAGAACATAGGAAGTATCCTCATACAGACCCTTGGTCCATCTAGGTCAGTATACACTGACAGGTAGTGGCTCTCCAGGAATTCAGACAGCATTCTCTCCTGGCCTTCCCTGGAGATACCGGATATCGAACCTGAGACCTTCTGCATGCAAAGCAGCTGCTCTGTCACTGACCCATGACATTTGTGGTGCGGTAACCATTGAAAAAGGCAGCTGTGCAGGCATGATTCCATGTGGGGAGCTGTGAAAAGCCATGCAACCCTGTGAAAAATATATTTGTATAATTGCAAGGGAAGGGACCACAGAAAGTTGGAGCGGGAGATAAATTATCACTGTAAACATGTTCTATCCACCACAAAGATCTCTTCAATGTTATGATTTGTAGACTAGTAGAGTGAGTAATGCTGGCCTTGGGCATAGAGAATGCAGGTTGAAATCCTGCTCAGCAATGACGCTCACTGAACAGCCTTGAGAAAGTTGCCAAGCTGGCTCACAAACACATGTCCACCACCACTCAGGGACTGCAGCACGAATGGGTGTTTTCTTCATGTTGAGTTGTCACAAAACAAATGCTAAGGACAGAACCCAGTTACCTCATGTCAGCGGTGTTTTGCCTTTTAGTGGAATGAATCCACATGTTCAGCTGTGGCTCATCAGGTCATAGTGTTGAGAAGCTGAATAAGGCACGTGCCTTGGGTGTACTGCCCAAAAGCTTCTGACACCCACCTCACAGGATTGTTGCAGAGGTTAACTGACGCCTTGATCTCATTGGAAGAATGTTATAAAAACGAATAAGCGTGAGGACTGTACCTGACTGCATGACTGCGTTTAACACAGGGCACTTTCAATGGATGGTTTAGCAAGGCATTGATCAGGAAGCAGCTGTTATTTGCCCCACGCAGTGGGATAACTACAAGGTAGAGATAGATAATCTTGCCTTCTACACATTTTTGCGAATGCCTATCCAGTAGTGGAAATGAGTAGGTGTCAATTTAAGCTTTCCAGGGTTGAGTCAGTCATGTGTGGACAGTGTTATCTGTGATTCCATGAAACATGTTGATGTGAACATGGCCAGGGATGAGTGAGAGGAGAAGCTGCACTGGCCTGCTGGAAATTAAATGGCTAAGGCTCTTCCTCCATGTTTTATGGGATGGCACGAAGCAAGTGAAATGGGATGAAAGCCATCCCATGTAGTATTGACAACACGACCTGAGAAATTTGTCAAATGAGTTTCCACCAAGTTCCTCCTTTCTTTGGGATATGAAGATACTGCAAGCGCCACTGAACAAAGGGTTGCAAGCTCCACTGGTGTGAAGCAGGGCTGTGGAACCTCTGGCCCTCCAGATGTTGTAGTGCAACTCCCATCATCCCTGACCACTGAGCATGCTGGCTGGGGCTGAATGGAGTGGGAGCCCAGCAAGCTCTGGAGGGCCAGAGATGCTTCCCATCCCTGGTGCAAAGGACGGACGCCTCCATGCTGTCTGCTTCTCTAGCTGTCCACACAGCAGAAGCGATTGCGGGGGACCTGCCTAGCGCGCTTCACGATGCAGCCTGCGAATGCCACAGAAGGCTAGAGCATCTGTCTTTTAGGAGCTCAGGCAGTTGCCACTCTGCAGACATTCCCTAAGAGGTACGAGCGCAGTTGTACTCCTTGTTTTCCGTGATGTGCTGTGCTTTTCTCCAACAGCCGCTCTGTTGGGAAATTAGCCAGAGTGAACAAAGCCTTTTCCAATGCCAGCCAAGAAAAACACAGCAACAAAGCCGTTTGCTGCTTCTTCAAGCCACAGGCAGATTATAATTGGGATTTGTGTCTCCCCAGCTATTTTATTTTTTAAAAAATCAGGCATTGTTAGGGTTTGGATAAGTTTGGAAGAAACCTATGGTGGAAAGGGCTCTTTCCCGCTTCTCCCTTCCCTTGCTAATCATGGGAAATTAATCTCTGCTCTTGTCGATGAAAGGCATGCCTGTCTTTCTAATGAAAGAAATTAAAAGCACGTTTCGCAGAGATTGGCCACTTTATTTTATCTTGACATAAATGAAGCAAAAATCGTGTATAGGCTTTCCTGTAACACACTTGGTATGTGCCTCACGATATAGGATACCTTAAGCCCTACGGCTGCAGTTGTTTTTCCATTCCATTAGCCAAATGACTGTTGTGGGAGGTTGCATGAAATGTTTCTTTTATTTAAAATAATGGATCTCTTCTGGAAGCAAGCATTCCTTCAGGAGGAGGGGGAGGGGGAACCTGCACCAAACCGAAGTTTTCTGAACAAGAAAGTTTGCTGTTTTGTGGGTTTCTTGCCTATGTATGTTTTCTGTAGAGGAAAATAGCTGAAAATATGAATTGGTAGGAGACATTGGCTTTGGTTATGGAGTGTGCAGCTTCTCAGAGGCCTCATCCAGACTTCCTTTTGTGCCACATTTCTAGGAACACGTCTGCTCTTTAAAGCCATGTGTTGGAGCACTTTTTTGTTTGGCCTGGTGCTTTTCCCCATGAAAACCCGCTTTTTTACTTCTGCATTGGAGAAAACGTCAATCTGCAGAAAACCCGAATTGTTGCTTGTTAAGATTCAGCATTAAAAGCAGTTTTTCCTGGGGAAAGCAGGGGGGCGGGGAGGTGCTCTGACACCACACTTTAAGACATGGACCTCTGCCTAGAAAGCACAGGGCGAAATGTAAGTGTAGATGAGCCCAGAGTTTTGTAACTGACCCTACATTTAAAAAAACTGCTTGCCATTAACTAAATACATATAGATTTGCTTGTTTATAATCCTGAATTGAATTGCCACCTCCAGTCTATGTTACCCAAGTCATTGGGTTAGTCATTCTAATCCACTGTCTTTTAAATTAGAAGCATATACAAGGGATTATTTGTACCTCCGTTTTCTGAGGAACAAAAACAGTCATACCTTGGTACCTTGCGACTCAAACATTTTGGTTCCCGAACGCCACAAACCCGGAAGTGAGTGTTACAGTTTGCAAATGTTCTTTGGAACCTGCATGTCCAACCTGGCTTCAATTGGTTGCAGGAGCTTCCTACAGCCAATCAGAAGCCGCACCTTGGTTTCCGAATGTTTTGGAAGTCAAACGGACTTCCAAAACGGATTCCATTTGACTTCCGAGGTACCACTGTGCAGTAATTACCTCTTCTACAGACTCTATTGGGTGTTAAGCTCAGCAGAGGTGGCCCTCTAAGTAGGTCAACTGCTCTAAGAAGTTCAGGAAGTTATTGAATTTCCTCCCCACAGAGGTGCATCTAGCATATTCATTATGCTGAAATGCAACTCTTTACCCTGGCCTTTGCCATCTGACACACACACACACACACACACACACACACACACCTCTCCCTTTCTTGTGAGTGTCACTTATTTTAAACTGTTTTTAATACTCTATTGTTGCATGCCACCCCAGTCTCTGAATGGTGAGATATTCCAGGAGTTCCAGGTGCTCACCCAGGATTCATGTTTCCTTTTGGGAATGAGGCACAGTGGAGACTGTGGGGTCTTCATGATACGTGGTTTATTTACAGATATATGCAAAGGGATGGAGCTTCACTAGCTTTAAAGGATCTGCTCCTAATTATACTAGCAGAGTGAGAGCTATTTCATCTGTTCCTCTTTGACATCTCAAAGCCATTTGGAGGCCCACTGGGAGCCCTGGCTGCGTGCAGAACATAAGATCAGAGGTCTGTGCTAGAGCTCCAAAAGCTGTGCTGCTTTCTACATTGCAATCATATCATTGAATTGTGTCATCATTTTTCTTTTTGCTGGGGGAAGGTAGCGCTGAAAATGACCATGACTCCGAACAATGCTCCCTCGTGAAAGTGATCTTTCCTCTCTTTCCCCTCTTAGCTTGTGAATCGGCGCTTGTATTCAGGGAGTGCAGACAGGACGGTGAAATGCTGGTTGGCCGATACAGGGGAGCGAGTCCGGACATTCAAGGCTCACAAGCACAGCGTCAGCACTTTGAAATACCATGCTGGAATATGTAAGTTCCAACAAACCCTCCCAATTGCCTTTTCTCATTTTGTCCACTGGCAACAGATATGTTAGTCCAGGAACGACCACCTTCTATGTATTCTCCTTATAGCAGAAATTTGCCACAACTATCCAAGTCCTGATGGTATGAAGGAGACAATCACCCCCATGTTATTCTCCTTCTTTTATTAAGTAAGCCAACAACACAGAGCTAGGCAGAGGCTCATGTAGAGTTTTAGCTCCTTATAAAAAGGGTGTCACACATCTTGTTTCAGATTTTGAATTTTCTTTCCTCTCATCCCTGATGCCATTTTGCTCACCTGGCACACTTTGCTAGAGTTGAAGACACGCTTATATTTTTAGACCAGGCCTGTGAAATTGTTTTTGTGTATGTTGCAGAGCTTGTAATGGCACCGCTTAGCAACTTTGGTGATTAAGTGGTATATAAATAGTTGAAAGTAAGTAATAAGTAAATTGGCTGCAAACAATAAAAATCTAACTGACAGATGTTGCAAGAAGTGAAAGCAGATGAATATCGATGAAATATCCTGTTAAGGATGAAGATTGTGAATGAGTGACATCTTTTCAAAAACTTAGCTGTGGTTATTGCTTTAAATCTCATTTTGGTGGCTTGCTGTGGTCTCTGGTTAAACCAGTTTTCCAGGCATTTGTGGACAAACTATACTGCAGAAAAACCAAAGACCTCCTAGAACAGGAGTGAGGAATTTACAGCCTGTGGGCCAATCCTGGCCTGCTGGAGAGTCCAGTTTGGCTTACAAGGCGTTTTCACCCAAACCATGCCCAGCTGATGTCACGCTGATGGGTGAGTGATGTCAGCTGATATACAAGGGCAGGTCTTTGATTGAGTTTACTTATATGTCACTTTTCCACAACAAGCTGTGCCCAAAGTGGCTTACAGCAAACATTCAAAGCATTAAAAGTACAAATATACAAAATATAGTATATGTCAGTAAATTCAAAATAACAATAATCTGTAGTTTAGGAAACACATAATAAACTCAACATTACAAAGAAAAAAACAATCTAGGCTTAAGTACATGAATACAAATAAAATGTTCCATTGGCTGCACCCCCTGTTCCCCACAGGGTTGGGGCTGTGCACCCAAAGTAGCAGGATATAACCCCTTTTCTCATCACCTGATGAGGTTGCTCATTAGGTGAAGGGAACACACTGGCAAAGCACCCCCCGCCCCGTCAACTTTGACAGGTAGGCAGGACTACCCAGATATCAGTAGCCTGATGCCATTATGACATCAGATGATTGACAGATGGGTCAGCCCAGCCAGCTGTCATATTTCCATGGGGGTGTGGGGAGATAAGGATCTGGCATGTCAGGTTAAAAGGACTCCCTACCCTGTTGTAGAAACATGTAGGTGTTGGCATGAACTCCCTGGAATGGATCCATGTAGCCCAGAGTTCTGGCCTGCAGAGAGGGGACTCTGTAACTTGTAGGCTCGAATCCCTTTCAGCTGCATGGTAGGTAATGAGCATATTGGGTTGCAGCGGTGAGGAATTACACTAGCAGCTAACTTCCTCCTCATGCTCCCACTGCCCATGGTCCAGGTGGCTTCATTCCAATGGGGCTTTCATCAGAGGTGTGCCTGGCAGATTATGCCCTTGGCATAAGCTGCTACCAGTTAAAAGCCAAATGTTAAATTGGGGCTCTTCCCCTGCTGGCAGTACCCTACCTTGCTAGCCCAAAAGATTAAGCTGCATAGCCACACTGCAAATTATATTATGCTCCCCCCCCCCCCCCACTTTCAGTTGAACATTGAGGGTACTTTAAGGTAATTTTGGGCTGCAAGTGCAGAGGTATTCTGAGCTGGGTCTTTCTTTATTTTTTGCCCCCTGCACATCCTTGCTCTTGGTAGAAAAGCAGAACAGTCCGTTGTTCATCCAGAGATAGTCACACTCTCCCCTTCTGTAGCAGCAGACCAAGGCCTTTGCGTTTAAGGAATAAATGCTTCCAGATGGCACAAAATCATCCTGGCAGTTGGCAAACTTGGACTGTTCTCTCGATCTCTGTTAAAAAAAAACCACCCAACAATGTAGTAATTGGATGTAAAGTAATAAATGTTCTCAGAGGGCATTACTGGCTTTGCGTGACTTTTTTCTACATATACCCAATCTGATACCCCTTTCAGACTTTATTCATGCTGACACAACCCCAGTTGCATATTGGATGTGCAGCAAGCATACAGCTGAAGTGGCACGATTTGTGCTGAAAACAGTTGTGGTTGTGTTTTGATGCCCATTCTGCATCAACAGGTTTCCTTCCCTCTTAGCCTGGACATGCTAGAACTGAAAGTGTAGAGAGGATGTTTGCCTACCTGAAGTAATCATACCAGAAAGCATCCTTGGCAACTAAAGCTAAGAGTCTACCCCTTGCAGCCTGAGCTGCAAAAAAGCTGCTGGCTCTAGAATGCTTTAGCAATGCATTCCTTCATGTCTTGTCATCCTAACACCATAGCCAGTCAGGAGCTCCCTTATTCTGAGCCCAAGCACATGCACATGAACGCTCATACCAATAACATAGTTGGTCTCCAAGGTGCTACTGGAAGGATTTTTTTTTTGTTTCGACTACGGCAGACCAACACGGCTACCTACCTGTAACTAGCTCAGTACTGTTTGCAGAGAGTGGCAGCAGCTCTCCAGGGTTTCAGGCAAGAGTCTGGAGATACCAGCCATCTAACCTGCAGGCAAAACATGCTCTTTGCCACTGAGCCACGGGCCTTGACCTCTTCAGATATGTTTTAGCTTTGAATACAGAAAACAGCAGCTTAAGGATGAATTGGACATTGCGTGTAATTCACTCCTAATGCCCTTCACTTCCCAATACACCTAACAGAGGCTGTGCCACTCTTTGCAACCCAGAACTGTTTGCCACCTAGACCCATTAATAAGAATTCATTGCTAGATGGGAGGAGAAAGATCCCATGTGAGTGCTGGGAGGAGCTATTACCTCTGCGGGTGGTAAAGGGCAAAGAATTACCTTTGAGGACTCTAAATTTGACAGGCATGGCACCCTTCGGAAGCCCTTTCTTGCTTTACAACATGTCTGGATTGTAAATGCAACCTTTGTTTGACTATGTTTATCACATGAACCCTGTGATTATGGGTTTCTATAGCAGGATACCTTTTCAAAGTAAAAAATGCCCTGGGTTAATTGAATGAAAAAGAATATTTAACACATTCCAAATAGAAATGCCCCTTTTTAGAAGACACTAAGATTAAAAATGACTTGCTCTGTTGTTCAAACAATTAATTAAAGAAAAGAAAATCTCATTCTGCTTGCTAAGTGATTCATTGTTTGTGTTACATCCTGTGGTATATTTGGTCTTCGTGCCTAACTGATAGAAAAGGAAATTACATGGCTATATAGGGTGTTTAGCTTTGATTTAATTTATAATTGATGTCATAAATTCTTATTGATGTCATAAATTTTAAGGCTTTTTTTTGCATGTTCCAGTTGTTTCCATCTTTGGTATTTGGTGGATGCTTATAAATTTTAAAAAATGTAAAGATGAGGAGTGCCAAAATATATAAGATAATTGGGTTCAGTTCCCCTCCTTGTGAATTTCACTAAGAGAATTGGGGAAAGTGCCCATCCCAGCCTATCTTGCAAGTTTGTTGTGAGGCTAAAAAGCGAAAAAATACATTACGACTTCCCTTACATATATTATTATTTTATTGAGTGCTACATTCAGCCTCAGGGTGGATTATCAAATTAGAATTAGCTATCAAAAAATGGAAATTAGCTGAAAATAATTCCCAAAGGGTTGGCACATTTACCTTCTCTGTTCCACCCTTTCCCCTTATAAGACTCACTTTAGGCTACAACCCTGAACCGACTTATGAGGAAAAAAATTCCTTCCAGTAGCACCTTAAAGACCAACTAAGTTAGTTCTTGGTATGAGCTTTCGTGTGCATGCACACTTCTTCAGATACACTGAAACAGAAGTTGCCAGATCCTTCTATATAGTGAGAAGGTGGGGAGGGGTATTACTCAGAAGGATGGTGGGAATGGGAGATAGGCAGATAGCTGAGATGAGCCTGTTGACGACTCTTAACGATTGCAATAGGTCTTACAGGAAAAGGCAAGGGGTGAGAAGGTGAAAAATGGCTTAGTCATGTATAATGAGATAAGAATCCAATGTCTTTGTTCAGACCAGGTCTCTCCATGGTTTTAAGTTTGGTAATGAGTTGTAATTCAGCAGCTTCTCTTTCCAGTCTATTTCTGAAATTCCTTTGTAGTAAAACAGCTACTTTGAGATCTTGTATAGAATGTCCTGGGAGATTGAAGTGTTCTCCTACTGGTTTCTCTGTTTTGTGATTCTTGATGTCAGATTTATGTCCGTTTATTCTTTGGCGTAAGGTTTGGCCTGTTTGTCCAATATAGAGAGCTGAAGGACACTGTTGGCATTTGATGGCATACACAATGTTAGACGATGAGCAATTAAATAGTCCTGAGATGGTATGTGTGATGTTGTTGGGGCCAGTAATGGTGTTGTCCGGGTGTATGTGGCAGCAAAGTTGGCATCTGGGTTTATTGCAGGCTCTGGTGCCAGTGTCCGTGTTAAGTCTGGTTGTAGTATTATTGTGGGTTAGGAGTTGTTTAAGATTGGGTGGCTGTCTGTAGGCAATGAAAGGTTTTCCTCCCAGAGCTTGAGAAAGAGAACTGTCATTGTCCAGGAGAGCTTGTAGATCTCTGATGATGCGTTGTACTGTTTTAACTTGGGAGCTGTATGTGATGACTAGAGGTGTTCTGTTATTTTCTTTTTTGGGTCTGTCTTGCAGCAAGTTCTCTCTGGGTATCAGTCTGGCTCTGTTGATCTGTTGTCTAACTTCATCTGCTGGGTATTTTAGTTCTGAAGAGGTTTGCTGTAGATCTCTTAGGTGATCACTTTATCTGAAGAAGTGTGCATGCACCCGAAAGCTCATACCAAGAGCTAACTTAGTTGGTCTTTAAGGTGCTACTGGAAGGAATTTTTTTTATTTTGACTATGGCAGACCAACACGGTTACCTATCTGCGACTTATGAGGGAGTAAGTTCTGATGAATTCAATGACACTTATCTTGTGTAGTTTGAATCTTCGCTTTGTTGCCTGCCGAGTTGACCCTTTGTGTTGAAAATAGGAGAAAACAAACATTTTAATAGCAAACGAATAAAAAAAAAGTTATTCTGAAAAGGTCCCTCACCCTTGTTTTCATTACAGTGTTTACAGGAAGCGGTGACGCCTGTGCCCGAGCTTTTAATACCAAGACTGGCATCCTGCAAAGAGTGTTCCGAGGTCACAAGCTGGTTATTAACTGCATCCAGGTGAGCCTCACAAAGAGCAGCTGCACAACACTTGCCTATAGCTCTGTGGGTCAGGAACGGTTTGGTGTCACTTCCTTTACAAGCACTTAAGGGTTCCTTCTGTTAGCTATTAATGGCAGGCTGGGCCATAGCTCACTTTTACAACACATGCTTTGGATGCTGAAGGTCCCAGGTTCAATCCCCAGCATCTCCAGGTAGATAGAAAAGAGCATTGAAAAGCCCCTTCCCGCTGGTCCAGACAAGGCTCAGCCAGATGGAACAATGGACTGACATTGTTACCTATACTCATCAATTGTTGTGCAATGATGGATGTGGTAGATTCTTAAGAAAAAGGCTCTACTTTTTCTGCTCATAGGGTCACCCTATGAAGTTGATTTGCTTAGACAGCTTTAAAATAAGTTCTAGACCCATCCATGGTGACTGGGTCCTAAGTTAATTCACAATATCCGGTCAAATGTTGCTTAGGCAACCTGGGGATTCAAGCCAGCCCCCGTAGACTTCATACCTGGCTGCTTGCTATAACCCCAGTCTGCAAGCTCTCAGTGAGCTAAGGCACATGCAAAAAAGCTATTTCACCCATTCCTCCCCAGTAAACAGAACTGGACTCTTTAGCAGAGCCCTCTCATAATTATGCACCCAACATGCCTGAGATGAAGGCCAAAAGCTTCCGTCAGAGTGAGCAGCGAGAGAGGCATTGGCTGTGCTCTTCTGTTATGCACTCACATTCGTGAGCCAAGATAGGCACATGGCAGTGAGCAGCTCCCTGGAAAAAACAACGCTCTATTGCTCTTTTGTGCTGCATGGAGTGGGATGAGTCAAGAGCCCTTTGTTTTTTGGATGGAGCCTGCAGGAAGTGGGAGCCAGGAGGTCAAGATAATGATGCCTCTTCAGGTTTCGTTACATTTGAAACACTTTGTTAAAAATCACTTAGGTGTTTAAGTATAAATAAAATTAGGATTGCATCTCCTACCACTATCGGTTTGAAGCTGGGTTCACGCACTGGGTGTTGTGTCTGCTTCTGAGTGGTAGGCATTAGCAGGCCTCCTCTGCCAGACTTTGTTCCTTCTGTGCTTGCCACACTTTCTTCTTCTCATCATGCTGGAGGCAGGGTGAGGGGGAATAAAGGAGTACTTCCCGCTTTCTTTGTGTGCTCCCTTTGGTTGCACATGAACAGGTCCTGCCTCTGACAAAACTGTGGGTGTCTTTTCACCTGTCACATATCACAGATGTGAGGAACATTTGGTCCTCCAGATGTTGCTGATCCCCTGAAAAGCATATTTGGGGAGGCAGTGTGATGGTTGGGGTGTGTGTCAAATTTTGCCAAGGGCCACTAAAAAAAGGCATTGAGGGCCGCAAGCTGAACCACCATACAGTCATACCTTGGGTTACAGATGCTTCAGGTTGTGTTTTTTTGGGTTACAGACCTGCCAAAACCCGGAAGTACCAGAACGGGTTACTTCCGGGTTTCAGGGGCCGCGCATATGCAGAAGCACTGAATCGCAACCCGCGCGTGCGCAGATGCGCCGCTGTGGGTTGCGAACGCTGTGGGTTGCATCCCGCATGGATCACGTTCGCATCCCGAGTGTCCACTGTACAATGAAATAATAAAGGAGGCTGTTGCTTTACACCTTTGTAACCAGCCACCCCACCCACACCTGGGATTGGGCTCAGATGGAAGGGAGAAAACCGCGCTCCACAAATGGGTTGTACAAAAAAGGGAACAGAGAAGCTGCTTCTGTGTGCTGTGTTGTGATTATGGTTAAGCTGCCCTTTTAAAATACGGCACTTTTGTTCCAGATTCACAACGAATTACTGTACACGGCCTCCCACGACGGCACGCTAAGGATCTGGGACATACGGCAGGTCAGCAAGCGGAGCAAGCGGCGCTGGAAGGAGAGGTCGATCCAGGGCAGGCGTTCTCAGAAGGGAAGCCTGTCTCGGCTCTTCAACAACAAAGTGGGCTGCATGGTGCACCAGGAAAACAGGGGGGAGCAGGAGGCCGTGGAGCTCGTGTGACGGCTGGGCTGGTGCGAGAGGACAGGAAGCACCCAGTCGACTACATAAGGGAACGCCTGAGCCAACTGACCTACCAAGCCAAATGCAGCCTGTAGCTCATTATACTGAGCAGGCCTATCAGGGGCTCAGATTCCATGTCCTGGCATTTCTTGCCCACCTGCCATAATCAAGCACCTGGCTGGCCACAGCCTTGTATCTTGGGTGGGCTGCGTTCAGCAAGGTGGGTCACAAGCTGTGTGGGCACGATCCTGGCCTGATGCTGATGAAATGGCAACAAAAAAGCAGCAGGGAAGTGAACTATGACAGATACCTATTTCATGATGATGTATCTATTCTCGTGAACATATAGAAATGCCCGTTTTGTTGGCCTACTGCATCACACACCATTTGTCGCCCACAGAGATGTCTCATCCTGCACGCTGCAGGTGCAGATTTCTAAGCAACTGGGCCCACAGAGCCAGTACAACTAGGAGCCGCTCAGAAAGGGAGAGGGCAAGGAAGACTCAGGGGTGGAAGCCAGAGCTTTAACAGGTCAGTCATAGAAGGTTAGGGAGCCTGATGTCATGTTTAGGTGGCGTGTCACAGAACAGGGGTGTATGGTAACTTTGCTTTGTGCCCAGACCTGGAAAGGTATTTAATGGTACATGCAGAAAAAAGCAGTTGCCGTGCGTTGGATGTGTACTTAATGCCTTGTTAACAACATATTCCCATTCCATAATTTAACACCAGGGGAAACTGCTTCTCTGGGTTTTGCAGCAGAGCCAGCTAAGCAGAGGACTGATTACTGATGTCTGTAATCCCTCGTTCTCCTCAGAGCAGTTTTGCAATTATTTGCAAATGAATCATGCTAAATGGATGGATAAGTTCATGAATGATATGGCACTTTTACAACCCCCCCCCCACTCCCCATAGAGCATGATGCATATGCAAAGTATATTTCATCCAAGGTGGGATCACAGCCACCCACCAATCAGCACTTTGCACAGCTGCCTTTCCACTTGGGGAGCCAGCACATTTCTACATCTGCACTAGGCCATGGCTTAGTTTAGTGTGATGTGCAGAAATTGCCATTGTGGTGAATTGTGAGCTTTTGCACTGGCCTCTCCAGATGACCCTTAAACAAGAGTTCGATCTACAGATGAGCATATTCAGCTCCAGGCCACAAAAAGCCTCACTTACTGATTTGTTTTTCAAACTTCTGTTAAAAGCAAAAGGCTGGATTCTTAAAAGCAAAACTGGGTTTCAGGGCGAGAGGTTTCTGGCAACATTTGGGAACTGGAAAATGGTTGGGCTTGTCTTCATGAGGATACGGTTGGAGCAAATTGGTCTGGGTTCTATCAGGGTAAAATATGGAGTGTTTTTTGTAAGTGGGTAGGAGATACTTGTGATAATCTCCATGGGGACTGGTGATGGAATGAGGGTCTGACGTAAGCTCTTTCAGAAGTAAAGGTGTGTAGGTTCCTTGGTGGCAGAAGGAGCAGGGAGATACATCTCCTGTCCTTCACTGGAGAGGAACCCTTGCAGCAAAGATGTGTGTGTGTGAATGTGTGGAATATGGGCCCAGCAGAGTGACTTGGAAGCTGTCCTTGAGATGGGATGTGTGTGGAGTGGAGGCTGTGTGAGCTGCTTTTCTGTTCATGAAAGACAAAGGAAGTGGAGTCTAGCATGAGGCTTTGGAAGACCTCTGTTGCTTGTGTGGCTAAGCTTCTCCACCTGGGGAAGCAATCTCTTACCCTGGTTTTCTCTTTTCTCCTTCTGATGTTTGTTTAGATAACCACTGAGCCATAAATATGTAACTATGATGTTGTGGATTTTGTTGTAGCAGTGTTTAACTGAAACAAGTACTTTAATCACTTGTGTGTGGCTTTCTTTGTTGTGTAGCATACCGAGCCAGTGCCTGTGACAAAGCGGGGGTGGGGGGGTTAATAAAAACTGTCATAGAGATAACACTTAATGTGTCCTCTCTTTTTTTGGACTGATTTTAATCACAGTAGGAGAAAGGCTTCCATATTCTACAGCATTGGCATCAAATGTAAGTTTAATACAAGCAATATAACTGGCATGGGGGAGAAAAGGAAGGCAGCAATTTTGTAAGTGCTGTACTGTATTCCTCTATCCCAGGGACCGGGAACCTCTGGCCTGTGGGCGAATCTTAGCCCACCAAGGCATCCAAGCTGGCCTATAAGACCATTTTCCTCTAACCATGCACACCTTCCCATCAGCTGACAACACTCATTATTATCATCCGATGGACTTAAATCCTGCATTGGCTGCATGCACCTGTTATCAGCAGGTAACAAACACATGCAGCCAAAGCAGTAGGAATTAACAACCCTGCTCATCAGCCATGTAGGGTTAAATCCTGCTCATTTTGGCAGCATTCTAGCCAAACCCTTTAATGTTTCAGGAAAGGATTTGCATGGAATCCCCTGCAAAAGCAGAGGGGGAAATCCTTCCTTTTAGCAACGACTTGCAAGGTGCTTTGAAACCGAACTTTGGGACTTCAAAGCACCTTGCACCTGATGTCATTGTGATGTGAGGTGGCTGAC
Organism: Podarcis liolepis; assembly: GCF_965112155.1. Lineage (NCBI taxonomy): Eukaryota > Metazoa > Chordata > Lepidosauria > Squamata > Lacertidae > Podarcis > Podarcis liolepis. The sequence goes on along the minus strand of NC_139563.1, from coordinate 11,062,553 downwards.
AGAAGGGCAGTCCCACTTTCTGTCAAATTTGGCCCGCAAGGCTGATCCTATACCTCTAAACAGCAAGTTATATTGCTAGAAAGCCAACTCAAGAAGGCACTGCTGGTGGGTGGGTCAGCAGGGATCACTGCTTTCCTCCCAAAGCCCATTCCTGGTGTAGTGACTTGAGAGAATGAGCTGTGAGGCTGCTGGTTCACATCTCTCAGCCACAAATACACTACCTGGCCCTATTAGTTCAACCTCAGCCTCCTCATCTGCAATAACACTGGCCTACTTTACAGGGCTGGTGTAAGGATTACTGCAAATAGTGTATGCAGTGAAATGCTTTGAACGGTGCAAGCGCTATATAAATATGAAGTGTGTGTATACTTTATCTATCCTCTCTCTTCACTAGACTGAATTAAAAAGACCCAATTGCTAGCTGACCAAAGCAGGTTGTGCATTCACCCACTGCCCCTACAATGATCCCAATTGGTGCTCCCACTGCTACCATTCCCACCTCATAGTTCTAATCTGGTTCCCTCCAGCAGCTTTTCGTTTCAATAATAATAATAAAAACCATACAATGCCAAAGCAGGTGACAAACCTTGCTTTCAGTTTGCCTTTAATGAAACAGCCATTTCCTCTAATAACAACTCAGGTGGGCAGTGCTGAGGGAAATGGAGGGGAAACAGAGGAAGCCAAGAATGGAGGTAGCATCATGCTAATGGGAAATCCCAGAGGATGGCAGAAGTACAAAAAATACAAATATGGAACTTTTTTCTTCTGCTGGTCTGTGACCGTAATAAAGTTCATTCATATAACTCATATATGGGAAAAAAAACAAGAGGCTAAATATCCCTAAGATAGAAGGGAGAAAGGGGAGCATTTGGTGCAAGCTGCACAAGAGCTCCCTGCAGGGCATGGGCCAATATTTTATTTTTAAATGACTGTATTATTATTATTCTTATTCGGGGGTTGCAGTCTTGATAGGATTTGAGCAAGGATGAGCAGCAGAGTTAACTGGACACAGGAGAAAAAGGGGCAGTGAGGGAGACTGTGGAGTAGTTCAATTGACTTCAATAGTACCAGTCCTACAGTGTCAGGGAGTTGGTGGGGGGACGGGACGGCTTTTGAGGCTTCCAGCCAATTCTTCTGCCTGCTCGTTTGGGGTGGATGAATGCATCTTTTATTTGCTTCCCTGTTCCTGAGCAGATTACAACATTCTCACGCTTCTGCCAATTACTCTTGCTGTGCAAACTGCAAATACTTGCACAATTCTTTCCAGCTGGAGTGGCAGCTTTTGGGGTGCTTTCAGCGTTCCAAGTAAAAGACGCAGGGCTAATGGCTTCTACACTAATTAGCTCTCATAGTACTCATAAATGTGACAACTCTACAAATTTTTAAAACTTATTTTTAAAAAGGAAAGCCAAATGGCACATGGTAGGTGCTAATGGATGGCTTCCTTACGAAAAGAAGCCGCTTGCGAGGCGTCTCCCCATTAATGTTTCAGTGGAAGACAGGAAGCTGCCTTACATGAGTCAGACCGGCGGTCCATCTAACTCAGTACTGTCTACACTGACTGGCAGCAGCTCTCCAGGGTTTCAGGAAAGGAGCACTCCCAGCACTAGCTGGAGGTGCTATGGACCTTCTCCACATAACCTCTTTTGTAAAGTAGGGCAGTATTCTATCCATGTTATCATCATCCTCAAATGCCAGAGGCCCCCTGAAGGGCTCATGTTCCCAGGTTGAATCCAGGCTGCTTGAGTTTGGCACATTTGTCCAGGTGGGTGCTGAGCCCCACTGACCGAAGAGCCTGCCATGTGCCTTGCCTGCTTGCCTGCAAACATGGCAGCTCCCCAGCATCTCCTGATCTCATTCCTAGCAATCCCTTCTCCTCACCACTGCTGCCTGCTTCTCCTGGGCCTTCTGGAATTGCTTCTTGCTCATACCCTTACTTATGATGCCCTATGGTGTAGTGTAATTGAACTAGCCCTGTATTCTTATATTATTTATTTTTAAAATTTCCCCATAATTCAACATCCACGCATGTTAGCTTTGTTTAAACTCGCTTACACTTCTGGATGCTTGATTTGCTCAGGATGGTGTTTCAACTATAAGCATGCATGACAAAAGCCATTTAGACAATTTCCTGTTCCTCAATTTCAACAGTCATGGCTTCCCGCAAAGTGCTCTGGGAACTGTAGTTTGTATAAAGGGTGCTGAGAATTGTACCTCTGTGGCGGCTCATTACTCTCAGCACCCTTAACGAACTACACATCCCAGGATTATCTGGGAGACCATGGCTGTTACCAGTGAGATATGAGCGCTTTAAATGTATGGCATGGATGTGACCCCAGTGACAAATCTTTTTAGCTGCTCTGGAGCCAGGAGACTAAAAACTCACGTTTGGGGCACCGGCTTCCACTGTCCCTGAGGTCTCACCGCCTTCAATTCCTGTTTGTCTCTTCCTCCTGCTGCCAGTCAAGAGGCCAAGCCTTGCTGGCTCCTGCTGCCTATGCATAGGAAGTGTCAACAAGAACAAAGGAACTTGGGGACTTGTACTTCTTGGGGGAAGATGTCACAGGGTGGCACACGTCTCTTTGTCTCTCAAACTACAACTTACCCTCAGTTTTCTGCTCATGTTAACAGGCTTGCATGCCTGGGTAAATCACGACCATTGAAATTGTTATTAAATTTCTCTTGCCAACCATCAGGAAATATTCCCAGGGCAGTTGACAAATATATATATACAGTGGTACCTACGGTTGCAGACAGGATCTATTCCAGAGGTTGGGTCGGATCCTGAGGTTTCCGCGACCTGAGGAATGCTTCTGCGCATGCGTGGCAAAACCTGGTAAAATACTTCCAGGTTTGCCGTGCGCGCATCCTGAAGTTTACATAACCAGAGGGTTACGTAAACGGAGATACGACTATTATACACACACACCCCAACACAACACAATTAGAAACAAGCTGTAAAAAGCAAAAAGTGTCTTTACAACAGACGCAGCAAGCAAGCACTGTTCACAGCCTGTACAGTGGTACCTCGGGTTACATATGCTTCAGGTTAAATATGCTTCAGATTACAGACTCCACTAACCCAGAAATATTACCTCAGGTTAAGAACTTTGCTTCAGGATGAGAACAGAAATCGTGCAGCGATGGCGCAGCGGCAGCTATTAGCTAAAGTGGTGCTTCAGGTTAAGAACAGTTTCAGGTTAAGAATGGACCTCCCGAACGAATTAAGTTCTTAACCCGAGGTACCACTGTATTTAAAACACAGTTAAGAAACCTAGCACCAAAAAGGCTACAGAAAAAGTATCAGGAGCCCCACTTCCTCTCCACCACTATGGCTGGGCCTTTCAAGAATTCATAAAACGAATTAAGTCTCCAAGCAAGTGCAGATACTCTTTATTCTGTCTGTATGGCTGAAAACATAACAGATAACCAGCACATTGTCTTCCCATCAGAAAGTGCTAGTTAGGTGTAAGGACAATGACACTGGTAGGAACTGCTACATCCCCCCTTATCTGAGAAGCAAATCTCATGTGCCTGATACTTGTCATCACCCAAATGACTGTGCCCAATCATAAAGTTACCACCCAGAGTGCATCAGGACATTTCAGAAAAACGAAACCTACCATTTTCTAGTCCTGTCCCTTGGAAAAGTGAAGTAAGCTGCCTAATGTGCACACAATACATCCAGGTTCAAGATCGCCTTCTGATGATGACCAGCAGACTTGGTTTGTGGCTTTTGGGGTGTGCCTTGATGGGAGAATGATGCTCCGTGACCTGGCTGCCTGCCCCTGTCCTGACCAAGCCATTTTAATGGCAGCAAGGCCAGCGCAGCCTTAAGGAGCATTATCTCCAGAACAGGAACCCTGCATCTCTGTCTCATATTAGTTAAAATACTGAATGAATCCCGGCTGACCTCTAGTGGCGAGACAGCAACTTATTTTTCAGTTTGGGAAGGTCTCTTCAAGGACCAAGGTTTTTATCCTGTGTCACAGGAGGAAAGGTTTGGGTGCAAGAACCATCACATCATAAAAACAGAAGTTACTAGATCAAAGGCAATAATTGTAGTTCTTCATTAATACTTAAAATGTGGGTGCCAGTTAAGATCATGAAGCTTTATTGCTATATAAACACGTTTGCTCTCCTGGTGCCTCTTGAATCTCCCCCCAGGAGACCAAACTACAGGAGATTTAAGGAGGCAATGGCAGCCTCCTAGGTGAGAGACTAACATTTCAGAGCAATTTACTCTGAGATTTTTTTGTGGTCCAGGGATTCAGAAGCACAGTAGCAGCTGGAACATCTGTGGAAAAAAACTTGTATGCACATTTGCCTCTTACTAGTTTCTTTTGCCTATTTGGTTGCATTTTAAACACATTGGAGGCTGCCTTCAGAACTAGGACTGCTAGGCAGGTTAAAAAATAGTGTCTGCCATGTTTTTACCAACAATTCTTTATTTACTTCCCCTTGTTTATAGCTGCAAAAACTGGTGTATACATAAATGCACATGAGATTGTGACTACATCACCACTACAACCAGTAGTTCCCTGTCTGGTTATCAAGAGGGGCTTAATTTGCATTGGAAGGATAAAGGAGGGGAGTGATTTGTAAGCCAGCAGTACAAGGAAGAATTGTACCACATTGCCAACCCTGTCCAGATCAAAACCACCTCCTATAGGCTCTCTATGGCTGCAGTTTGCAAGTTAATTTTCCAAGGTTTGCTAATCAGCAGTGATAACAGTGAAGGATGATTTACTGAAGACACAGTTTTAGCAGTTACGGGATATTGCAAAAACTGGAAAAGGTGTTTCTTTGCATGAGATCCCACAGAGCCAATGATGGCATGAGTTATCAGTACTGAACTGGATGGTTTAACTGGTTTAACACAGCATGGCGCCTGCCTTTGTACTTTTAACACACTTCTATTTTTAAGGCAAGAAACCTTAAATTTTGGAACTACTGAACAAGCACAGCCTAGACTAAAGACCACGTCACAGGTTGCGCGTAACACTAAGCCAAATTATGGCTTGGCAAAAATGAGCATGTGTGCTGGTACCCAGAGCAAAAATCACAACCCTTTCACTCCTCCCCTTGTCCTGCTGCTGCTATATTACCCAGAGCTAAGGCATGGTTTGGGCTTGGTGTTGTGTGTGAATCCAAGTTTGTGGTTCTAGATTTACCACTAGTGGTTTGTTTCAGGGAGACACACAAGTCTAGGTTCACTCACAGCACTAAACCTGAACCACGGCCTAGTGACCATGATATTCACTCAGAGTGCCTGGCATACTTGCTCCTTTTTGCTAAGGCATGGTTTGGTTTAGTGCAAGCGAGGCCACGCAATTTCCTTCTTGAACAGGGTTAAGCAAGGCAGCTCAGGAGAACCCACCAGCCCATTTCTAAAAGCTCTGCTTGCAGTATTTCTTTCATTTGCATTTTGATGACAAGGGGAAGAGGTCACAAAATGGTTGCAATTGAAACAAAAGACTCCTCAACTGATGTGCTGCAACTGAAGTTCAAGCACATGTTTGGCTATTTGTATAGTATGAATATCCATACTTGTATCACTTTTCCAGGGAAAAGCATCAGCAGGGAAAAGCAACATGGGACATTGCCCAAGAGCCTCTTCCTTTAAAGATAATTAATTAACTTCAGTGCCTATCACTTCCAAATGGGCAGTCCTCAGCTTTATGGGGAAACTGCAATAAATGTGATGGATGGGTGGGGGGGGGGTTTATCGGTTGTTACTGCATTGTTGAAAAAAGGAGCTCTTTAAAGTCCATGCACCATAGATTTACAGCTGGCTCTAGAATACAGGATGGCCAGAAAAAGCTCTATAAGAACGGACAAAATCTATACACTTAGGTCTCTATTTCTGCGACCAGAAGATATTAGAGCTAGTCACAGTGGATACTATGTATGTGCTGTCACAGTCAGATCTGCAGTTTTAAAAGAAATCTGGGTTTTGTGAATGTATGCAGAACTGATTTTATTTGCTCTACTAATTAAATAGATGAATTTCACACCAATATAATATATCGAGGCTCTCTATAAAAATATTTCTTCTGCAAATATTTTTGTTCTACAATTAAATGTATTCCTCTCCAGTGTCACTCTAGATTAATAGTACTACAGGTTTTACTCATGCCAGTGTTTGTTTTTTAAAAATATGCAACTGACTTAACTTAAGGCATTTGGCAAAAAGAGGGTCAGACATATTTGCAATCTAAGTATTAGAAGTCCACGGTCCTAATCTAGACTAAGTACATTACACTTAAAATTAGTCATGACCCACTGACTTCACTGCGACTTACATGCAACTAATTTCCCCCCTGGATCTAAGCCCCACAAATGCTGGTTCATGTATGTGATACTGGAGTCTTTCAGAATTTGCCTACTGGGACTGTGTTTGCAGGTGCTGTATGTAAGAGAGGTATTCATTGATGACAAGCTCTTCCTCTTCCAGAGTTAGGTCCAGATAATCTTCTTCGTGCTCTGGGATGTCCTCTAAGATTTCATTGACAGCATCTACTTCCATGTCTTCATCAGTTGAAGCCCCGGAAGTGCCTGCAAACAAGACAGGCATGTAGCACACACGACGGAAAAGTCTCTAATTCTCAAGTCTCAAAAGGCACCTCACCATAACATTAGCTCTTCTGCAACAGTACTTTGCATCAACAATTTGATTTGGTAAAAGGCTTTATAGGAATCTCTGATCTGGTCAATAGTTGAGATGTACTGTTCAGACTTAAACCTTTTCCAGATTCTATCAAGCACGGTATCAGTGGGGGATGAGAAGCAGGAATTATTTCCATAACGTCCAGACCCGTAACTAGTTACTGACAACGGTATTGTGAACATTAACATAACGAAAGGGGGGGGGGGCACCCCAAGATGCTAGTGACTTGACCCTGGAATCTATTCAAGCCGTCACTGTGCAAGACTTTTTTTATGGATAAAGAGCTAATATTTAAAGAAAAATATCATTTAGTGGGTTGTATCCAACTCAATGGACCTAAGTTAGTTATGTCCATTAATTTTAATGGCCCTACTCAGAGTAGAACCAGCATTGGCTACATGCAACCCATTATAAAATCCATGCATGAAGCAGAAGCCAACGTTTGAAAGTAAGCTCTTTAGATTTAGAGCGTTCAAGCATAAAACAAATTTAGTATAAGAACAGAAAGTGGTTAAAATACAAAAAGGAATACAAATTGTGACAAGTACAAACAAGTTTGTAAGAGCCTTTCACATACAAGCAAAAGGTTTAATGAACAAGAAGAGACAGCAGATAATTTCTCAGATCCCTCAGAGGATATAGACATCAGAAGCATAAGAACAGGGTATCATCAGAGTAAGAAGACTGAAGGAGATGGAGCTGAGCTAGTTCTTTATGTAAAAGCGTAATCCTATACATGTCTATTCAGAATTAAGTCACAGTAGGACTTACTCCAAAGTGAGTGTGTATGGGATTGCAGTCTAAAGGACCTGATCACTGCATGTATAAGTTCAGGTATTAAGACCAAAGCAAAGATTGTTAAAGCTTTTACAACACAACCTGTGCATGCTTACTCAAAGGCCCACTGTGTTCAGAGGGGCTTACTTCTAGGAAAATGGGCATAGGATTTCAACCATAGGATCTTAAATAAACATTTTAGAAAAACCAACATGCCTCAAAATCTCTTAGTAAAATTATAGAACAGGCAGAGGAAAGATTTAGAGGAAATGCACTATACAAAATCCCTAAATTGATGGTAGAATGATTGGAAGTTTTAGTTTATTCAGGTTTATACTTGAAAAGGAGGGAATTACATTTTTTTTAAACCACCATTAAGTAAAGAAAAGTGAATATACAGATTGGGGTTTCCCATGAAATTAATGGTAGATTATTAGAGAGAGCTGACTATCACTCAGTGCAAGAGGCAGAGGGTATATAACATATATATAAGCTCGGAGGAGGTTCAAAGTGTAGCTTTAAATGACATGACAACAGAGGATATAAGAAATAAAGAAGATTGTGAAGGCAGTGCTGCCCTGAAGATACAGTGGGGAATTTTAGGGTGCCATCTTTGCGTTTAATTATAAGGTTTCATCTCATTCCGACAAGCAATTAGTGATAATAGGAAGGCTGTTATTACCTTGAGTTTTTCCTCTTTCTTCTTTCCTCTTTTTCCTTTTCTCTTTTTTTAGACAAAAAATAAAAAAATGAGTAATTTCAAATGGATGAGCTTGAATGTAAGTGGGTTGAACAACCCATTAAAAATGACGGCTCTCTTTTCTTAAGGGAGGAATTTGATCTAATTTTTACATAGCAACCCGCTCCCCCATGAACAAAAACGAAAGGTGTAGTAATTGGTATAACCAACTGTGTCCATTTCTCCATTAATGAATGCACAGAAGATGCAGAAAGGCGATGTAATATTTTAAGAGGTGCTTTAGATAAACTTTAAACGTATGGGATAAGAATTTGGATAGATTCATTTTACAGGTGGCATTTTGGGCAATGGGCAGCAGTCAAGGAATGTCTATCTTCAGAGAGGCATAAAACAAGGCTCCCGTGTCATCTTTGGTATCTGATGTATTGATCAATGTTGTACCCTAGAGTCCACAGGATGACTTAGGGTGGAAGACACATGGTTGGAGAGCCTAGGTTCTCCCCTTCCCCCCAAGAGCCTTAACCTTGTCACAGTTAAATGAGCTTTTTTTGAGATCTGGCAGCATATGAGTTTTGACAAGTCTGAGTAAACAGAGACACAACTGAAGTGGAAATTGCCCACTGATGTGAAGCTAAGTGGAAAGCCAAACATAGGGAGATATCTGGGGCACTTTTTCAAATGACAGAAAAAATAAATGGTTGAAAATAATACCCTCATATTCAAGGTGAAACAGCAAATACAAGAGCGGTCAAAATTAAAAACATAACACTGCTGGACAGGACGACAATGCTAAAAATGCACGTCTTGCCTGAGTTTTTCTTTCTTTCGTAACCTGATAATAAAACTGCCCAAGGAAGAAAAGCTGGACTTGATTCAAGCAATTACAAACTACTTTGTTTGGACCTACCAAAATCCCCGGCATCAAAGCTGAGGTTTCATAAAGGAGATGGAGGGACAAGGGGTGGCATTGCCAGACAGCAATGGTAATTGACATTAATGTATAGCCATATTAAGTTCTCTTGGTCAATGGTGGGAGTCCAGTCGGGATATCTGCTATGATACTGGATAGCTAAGACTAGTGATCCACCTGAAAGAATGGGATGTTCCTAGTCTATATATACACATGAAAAAACATCTATCTATACATAGCCTAAGTAGTACAAAGATGTTGTTAGGGAACAAGTGGGCATCAGAGTCATCTCCAATAACTTCAGTGATCTTCTATAAAGATATTAAGGTGGCAAAAGAAGTCTCAGACTTTAAGACCTAGGAAGGGGCCAGACGGACCTGCCTCTGCAATATATTCATGATAGGAAGATTTATGACATGCACTGAAGTTCAGGAAACTATACAAACCAACCCACTACCGTAGTTTCAAGACTTTCAAATTTGGAACCTGCTCAAAGAAGTTCAGAGAGCACATCAGAGTACTCTCTTATTCTTTTATATAAAAAAACACGTTTAGTATCTCTCAAACTGTCTGCAACTAACTCACCACTTTTAGTATCTCTCCTGACAACAATAAAAATAGTAAGATGATTTATGGGGAATAAATAAATAAAAGATTGGTTGCTTACGACCATATAACATATTCAATAATTACAATTTACCAATGTATAGTGCAGACAAATTGTGCACATAATGCTTATGACAAAACTATTAGCCATTATGGATGTACAGACAGGTCAGGATGATGCAGTGTCTCAGCAGCCTAAGAAATGATGGGCAGCGTTAGTGATGTTTGGAACAACAAATTTCCCATCAGGAAATATTGTCAGTATTTAATAGCGCTGTGCTGTTTTTAGAGTTTTTAATATTTATATTTAGGATTTTTTAAACGTTGTTTTAATTACTTTTAAACTCATCTTTTATTGGTTTTAGCTATCTGTGTTGAATCTGTGCTTGTTTTAATTTTTGTAAGCATCCTTAAGACTTGGTTCTGGTGGAAAGGTGGGGTATTAATAAAAATAAAAATAAAAAAGTAAATAATGCTGTCAGAGTAATTGCAGCAATTAAATGTAGTTGAGGTTAGGTTGTTTTTTTTTTTTACTGGATATATCTTATCTTATTTGCAAGTCACAGAATTGTAGAGTTGAAAGGGACCATGAGGATCATCTAGTCTGCTCCCCCCTGCAATATAGAAATATTTTGCCCAATGTGGGTCTTGAACCCATGTTCTGAGATTAAGAGTCTCATGCTCTACCAACTGAGCTATCCTACTTAAATGAAAACAAAACAAACAAACAAACCTATCAGCTGCGCAATAACACTAAGACTAAATCAAAGGCCTCCAGTGCATACCATCAGAAATACTTCTGTAAAGCTGTCTTGTCAGTTTTACAGTGTCAAGCCATCAGGCGGCTACTTGACAGCTGCACAGCCAATACAGATAACTAAGCAATTTGAGAAATGGGGAACAGCTCCCACATGCATTGTGTGATAAGAACTCACAGCTGAATGTGTGAATCGCCTCGACTTTATAGTGCAGTGTCTGACTTAACATTCTCCTTGCTGCCACAGTCCAAACACGTGTGAAGCTGCCCATGGACAAGGAAATTTCCCAGTATTTCTGTGCTCCATCTTCCTTGTCTCAACCGGCACTATGTATGCGACATAATTCCCTCTTCTCTCCTGGTTTCATCACCCCCAGAGTATCTCACCCACCCACCCTGGAGCAAGCCCCTTTACCTGCAGAGTCCGTAGGAGAGTCTTTTGACGAACTGGATTCATCTGAGGGAGTGATGCTATCTGAAGGGGTCTGTAATTCAGCAGGGAGAGATCCCCCATAATGAGCAAGCGTTTGCACAGCCAGCTGAATGTTGCCTTTAAATACTTTCAGAGCTTGCTCTGCTGCTTCAGGAGTAAAGCCCATATACACCAACTAGGCAAGAAAAGGACAAGGAAGATATACACGTCACCAGCCATTGGACCCTTCCTCCAAAGAGGGCAACATAGCATTTTCATGTCAAAACAGCTTGATAACCTAGGTTAAAGGTAAAGGGACCCCTGACCATTAGGTCCAGTCGTGGCCGACTCTGGGGTTGCGATGCTCATCTCGCTTTATTGGCTGAGGGAGCCGGCGTACAGCTTCCGGGTCATGTGGCCAGCATGACTAAGCCGTTTCTGGCGAACCAGAGCAGCGCACGGAAACGCCGTTTACCTTCCTGCCGGAGCGGTACCTATTTATCTACTTGCACTTTGACGTGCTTTCGAACTGCTTAGGTTGGCAGGAGCAGGGACCGAGCAACGGGAGCTCACCCCGTCGTGGGAATTTGAACCGCCGACCTTCTGATTGGCAAGTCCTAGGCTCTGTGGTTTAACCCACAGCGCCACCCGCGTCCCTGATAAGCTAGGTTATGGTAACACAAAAAGACAGCGCGCAGTCAGATTGAGACCCAAGTCATAACTAACTTAAGCATCATTGATTTCAATAAATCTCACTCTAAGAATGACTTTAATTTGGGTTCCACCAAGAAAGAACAGTTGCCTAAGGCTACCACTGCATAGCTGAATGGGAGTTTGAAGTGCACGTCCCATATACAAACTCCACACTCTCAGCTCTTGTTCCACGATGCAAGAGGTATGGGTTTGGGGAAAATGCACCACAAATATACCTAGGGTCTACTAATTGGCTTTGCTGAAGTAAACAGTAGCTTGCAATGAACTGTAACTGGACCTTAGAAGGAGAACAAGGCCTGATAACCCTAAAAGTCACTGGATTTCTTTTTCTTAAATGTAAGCTTATTCTCTGGACTTACTTGATCAATACTTTCCTGGGGAACTTGAAACTGGTTCCTGGGCCCCGGATCGTCATCATCTGACAGGAGTAGGTGAGGGTTTTCAAGCATAATCTAGAGCAGACAACAAACAGTATATATACTGAACAAATTTATGCCTCCCCAGTTCACACAAAAGTTAGAGTGTCCCAAAAAATAAAAATGGAGGGTGGGGTGGGATATTATATGCACCCCAGACTATCCTCCATCTCGTTTTGGGTGCCACTGACCACTCAGCGTAGGACTCCTGAAGGGTAGCCAAAAAGACAGCCATTATTTCATTCTTTAATGGCCACCCTTTCCATTTTCTATGGGGGAAAACAACAGGCATTGGATCATCAAATGGAGCTTGACACTCCCTCTTCCTTATCTGCTCAGTGAACATGTTTGCGGCTGAAATCCATTTGTTTCATTTCGCAGATCCAGGCACAGGGAGGCTTGGTAAGAAACTCCTAGAATCAAGAGTGTTGTCCAGGTCCAATGAACATGTTCAAGACTCTACATATCGATGCACAGTGAAACCTGATTCGCCAGGTTGGGATTTAATGTTAGGGTCTGTAAAAGTGAAGAAGGCCAGAGAAACTATAAAGCCAAGAGAATTTCTTTTTATGTACTTCAACTGAATGTGGGATTTTTCTTTTGCAGTTTAATAAAAGTTTGGAAAAGCATTTACCTTAACCGCTAGTTCAAGGTCTCCTTTTGCATTGTGAAGAGCTTCTCTAGCAGTTCGCTCTGAATAGCCCATACTCTTCAAGGAGTTAATGTCCTCCAATCGCTTTCTTCTTTTAGCTCTCTCCTCTCTTCTTATTTGAGCTTTTTCCTGTACAAGTGGTGGTTTGGGGGGGCGGGGGTGGAGGAAGAAAGCTAGTTATTATATAAGCAAGCTACATACCCACACACACTCCTGGTGGATATTTTCTGTGTTGTTAAGATTTATCCTTTGACTCAGACACATTTCTTCCCATTACAACTGTTTCTTGCTGGCGTCCTTACAGTGGACCTGATGAAAGTGGCAGTCATCAAGCCACTTGGTGCAATAGTTCTCAAGGAAGTGATACAGGGAATAGACAGAAAGTCTACAATACATTCTGTACTCCAGTGGGTGCAGAATGTTGCAGCGAGGCTCCTCACGGGGTCTCTGCCATGGGAGCATATTCACCCAGTGCTTTTCCAGCTGCATTGGCTCCCGGTGGAGTACAGGGTCAGATTTAAGGTGCTGGTTTTGGCTTTTAAAGCCCTTCATGGCCTAGGACGCTCGTACCTACGGGACCGCCTCTCCTGGTATGCCCCACGGAGGACCTTAAGGTCCATATATAGCAACACCCTAGAGGTCCCGGGCCCTAAGGAAGCTAGATTAGCCTCAACCAGAGCCAGGGCCTTCTCAACACTGGCTCCGGCCTGGTGGAATGCTCTGTCTCTTGAGACCAGGGCCCTGCGGGATCTGATCTCTTTCCGCAGGGCCTGTAAGACAGAGTTGTTCCATCTGGCCTTTGGCTCAGAATCAGTTTGATTCCCTCCTCCTCTTTCTTTTTCCTTTCTCCTCCTATGAAGAGATTGCTCCCTAATTGTTTTAATGTTGTATCTTAATCTTTTAAATTGTATTTTAATCAACTTGTTTTTATTATTGGTTGTTAGCCAGGTCTTGGCTGGGGAGGGCGGGGTATAAATAAAAATTTATTATTATTACAATCAAAATGGGTTTGTTCAACACAGACTTTGGGCAAGTTTCTTTTTTCACCTCTCTCAGAGGTTTCTACCAAAGGATGTTCAAATTGTTCATTAAATTCAGAAGTTCAGAAGCTGTTCAGAAATTCAGCCCATGACCTTTTTAAATGGGAAAAGCAACGTGTAAGTGAGTACAGCTCTGCCTCTTTAATGGTTGGATCCACCCATTCGGTCATTATGCGGAAACCTCTCTGAGGTGTCTTCAGTGGTTTGTCATGCAGCAACACACACACACACACACACACACACACACACACACACACACCTCCAATGCTGGTGGTATTTAGCTTTTCCTCATGTTTCCCCACTTGCTGCACCACAGTAATCTAAAACAGACCCTTATGGTACCACCCTGGCACTGTACCTCTCTCCTGTTGGAAATGTGGCTGGCAGCGTGGTCCACATTCCCATCGCAAGCTCGGAGACCCAGGCGGGCTTCCTGAGCAGAGAATCCCAGTAGCAACAAGCTATTTATCTTGTCAGGATCGATGCACAACTCTTTAAACAAGTCATGTGCCTGCATAGAAAAAGAAGAGGAAAAGGAAAAATACACTTCCGCTCAAGGGAATGAATAAAATATGAAGAAAACCGTTTTTCTGCTTACAGGCTATTTGGGAAAAATAAAACTGGGAATCTGATGCTTCACAACTGTGTTCAAAGGGGCCTCCTTCCAGGCAACTGCACAGGCTTAGGGAGGGATTATTAAGTGCGACACTAAACACAGAAACTTACCCTTTGAAGATTTTCACCAGCCTCCCTCTCTCTGCCATTATGATAATGGCTTATTCCTTGAAGCAAGTACAGCCTTAGAAACAAAGCCTTCTCTCTCCCAGAGCTTCCCTAAAGAAAAGCAAGCGTTTATAAATGGGTAAACTTAAAATTCCAATCAACAAAAACATAGTTTATGGGCCTTCTGTTTATTTACTGAAAGTCATGTAAGTTTACAAAAAATGTAAGCGAGAAAAATAGGACCCCACAATCATAAGGTACCAAAAAAATGGTTTGTATATGGAACAACATACAAGCTTGACACTGCACTTTATCTCTTGAAATTTGGGAAACTGAAACAAGAACACTTGAGTTCTCTACAAAGAATCCCATGAAATGGACTGGTTAAAGATCAGGCTTGAATACAGGTAAGTAACCTGTAATATCAAATAAGAGGTTGGGATCTGAAAACCAGATATGCAACCAATAATCTAGAAAAGGTTTAATGTGAAATTCAATCAATGAATAATGAGGAGATTCCTAACAATAAGAAGCACCTATACATTTTTGTTTTTGTTTTCTCAGTCATTTGCTGTATGTGGGTTAGCCACCCAAAAGGCTTTGAAAGGGGAGAAAATATGCCCAACCTTTTGGGCCTAGGGACATCTGGGAATCTTAAAAACTGTCATGGGCACCCACCACAAAAATACCTATTTCACAGAAGAAAAACTGGCGATGCTCAGGAACCTGCCCCCAGACACCTACACCTTGCAAAAGAACAAATAAAACACAGACAAAAAAGCAAGACCCCCTCCATAAAAAACAGGTACCTGTTCAAACAAGCAGCTCCACTCAAAAGCAAAACAAACCCCACACCCCTCAATTTAGAAATTAGGAGGGGAATGGGTCCTTAATGAAACTGATGTGCATGAGGGCACTGTGGTGCTGATGGATGCTGTGTTGGGAACCCAGCCTTAGGGCCTAGTTTATTTTGGATCTGTAATGCTGCTTTGTGAAAAACCATCAGGCTGGACAAGCCCCACCAAAACAAATGGTAACTGTGCAAGAGCCGCCTGGTGCTTGCTCAGCTCCCTTTCACTTCAATGGGCACAGCCGGAATGCTCCTGCTAAACGCTTCTGCTTAATCTTTAGAAGCACCTTCCCACCGGATTACACAGGGATCAGATTTCATTACTTTTGTTAACATTAATTGGAATAGTAGGGCTGAATGACTGCTCTGAGTTGGAGGATTATTCCTTTTCTTTGCTTGTCGTGCAAATTCAAGATACGGAACCTCAAGGGACAGATAACTGGAGAGTATGAAAGGAGCTACAGAACGTGAGGCCATTTGTATGCAACAACAGAATTTCAGAAGTCCGCAGTCTTCACTCAGTATAGTTTATACAGTCCTTTCAGGCTTTCTAACCATATTGGTAAAACAGAGGCCCTAGGACTGTTGCTCTTTGAGAGGGGCCCACAGATATCCACACCACAGCATCCTTAGCAAGAGTGTTAACAGCGCAACTGGGTTTTCTGCTTGAATTTTCCAAGGATTGAGAACATGCAAGCCTCCTGAGTTGCTACAATTTCCACTGCCCTAGCCTTTGCAGAAGTTTAAGTGCAATTCTCAGAGTTACTTCTGTGTTCCATGATGTGCAAAAAATGCAATGTCTGAAGAACAACATTCGGAAGGAAGACACCTGACAGGTGATCTTACAGAATCAGTCCTGGATTCAATGCATCTTTTGTGAATGCACTTCCTTTCTGAGATTTTGTATTCCCGCCTTTAGTTCCCAAGAACACACTCCTTCCTTGGGAAAAGCAAGAAGCAAGTCCTGAGTATCAAAGGCAACCAGCTCTAGTGGGACAGTTCATATTTCCAAAACACAATTTTCACGGGCAAGTGAATTAAACCCTACCACAACCACACACCATCCTCTTTAGCCTACTTTTATAGTGACCAGTCTTTCGTGGTTCTCTCCGTAACACTTCCTGAAACAATCATGAGCTGCAAGGAGCTTTTTCTCAGCATCATCAAGGCAATCCAGCTGACCCAAGTGGAAGTAGCACCAGACGATGTCCAGCTGCAACACTGCATAATTATCAACAGTGTTCAGGAGGTCTGAACCACATTCACTGAAAAACAACAAGAAAATGAATGATTCCAAAGAGGCTAAGCCACTGATAGAATTTACATGAACATAAAATGTGCAGTGCTGCAAAATACCGTATTTTTTGCTCTATAACTCACTTTTTCCCTCCTAAAAAGTAAGGGGAAATGTGTGTGCGTCTTATGGAGCGAATGCAGGCTGCGCACCTATCCCAGAAGCCAGAACAGCAAGAGGGATTGCTGCTTTCACTGTGCAGCAATCCCTCTTGCTGTTCTGGCTTCTGAGATTCAGAATATTTTTTTTCTTGTTTTCCTCCTCCAAAAACTAGGTGCGTCTTGTGGTCTGGTGCGTCTTATAGAGCGAAAAATACGGTACACATTATTTTCCTTAAAAGTCTGGTGCAATAGTGTAGCACAGTGGATAAGGGAACAGTTCTTGACTGAAACTCCATTGGACTAGGGGCTGTAGGAAAGGGTGGTAGCAGCCAGCAGGGGCCTTCCTATCTTAGCAGCAACGCACCCCACCTCACATAGGCCTTCTACTGGTGCTAACAGAAGGCAGTTTCCAAGCCCAATTGCTGTGGGAATTTTTCTTAACAGTGCAGCTAGGGAGGGAAGGGTTAACCCTCTCAGAAGCAGTCTCCGTGAAGATTACCCCCACAAAGCAATTTGGCATGAAGAAGAATTTTGGAGGGTATGGCTGCACCCCTTCTTTTTTTGGCCCCTCCTACTGCCAGCATGCAATTCCTGGATGACTGGTTCTGCACCCCTGGGCAATAGGATTCAGAGAACACACCACTGTATCAGCACAGAAATGCCAGATACATGGCCACCACTATGAGAAAGACGGCAAAGTAAGAACCAAAATGAGACTGGGTTTATTTATAGGCATTCAAAGCACGACCTTAATCATGCAGTCCAAGGGTGGGCTACATATAAATGGGATTTGTGGACAGGGGTGGTGTTGCTACTAAGGGCAGTGGAAATGTGGCTGGAGTTTTTGCTGATTTTTTAAAAAAATCTGACATGTCCTCCTTTCTTTCCCATGTGGGGCATGTTCTGGTTATAGCAGCGATACACTGCCAGTTCTTTTTAAAAGAACGTTATGGTATTGCTCTGTAAAGAACCATATCCAAACTTCTTTTAAAAGTACCAAGAGGTTCTTACCAGAAATGTTTATCTGCATCCAACAGGAACGGCAGCGCCATAGCATATTCTTTTTTCTTCAGCAATGCTCTGCCCTTTTCATGATAGCCCATGGCTAAGAACAGAGCCTGTGGGGGTGGAGGGGAAAGCATTTTACTAACACTAAACCTTAGTGCAAACTGCAATTAAAAGCAAGCCTTTCCTGTTCTTCGGGGAAACGAACAGAACAGAATGAGCAACTTATTCACAGCATACACTCACTTTTTTTGCTTGTGGAGGAATCTTGATCGTTCTTCCGGTTTGGTTTGCTATGTCCAGGTAAGGTGCTCTGTCGGGATCCATGGAATCCTCTGAAACAGATCAGACAGAAAATGAGGAAATATGTGTCTTTGCAGGATTAGCTCTGGGTCCTTTAAATTCCAGTAATGTATAAACCAAGACACTGTTTCTCAATATTGCATCTGTAAAATACAATGGCCTGCTTCACTGGATTGTTCCTTGTTCTGTATACAACACATCTGTATTAGTTTTTTGATAAATCAATTGCCACGAGAAATAATTGATTATTGTGTTGCATCTTTTTTTTTAAAAAAAGAAGAAGGTATTTTGTGGTTCCTAAATGAGGTCCTTAATAATACACAACTCTGTCCAAAAGAAATTGAGGTCTTTTTCCTGCCCTGTGGAACGCCCTCCCATCAGATGTCAAGGAAATAAACAACTGCCTGACTTTTAGAAAACATCTGAAGACAGCCCTGTTTAAAGAAGTTTTTAATGTCTGATGTATTTATCGTGTTTTTAATATTCTATTGGGAGCCGCCCAGAGTGGCTGGGGAAACCCAGCCAGATGGGCGGGGTATAAATAACAAATTAATATTACTGTAGTGGTACCTCGAGTTACAAATGCCTCAGGTTACAAACGCTTCAGGTTTCAAACTCCGCTAACCTGGAAGAGTTACCTCAAGTTGAGAACTTTGCCCCAGGATGAGAACGGAAATCGTGTGCCAGCGGCACAGCGGCAGCAAGAGCCCCATTAGCGAAAGCATGCCTCTAGTTAAGAACAGTTGCAGGTTAAGAACGGACCTCTGGAACGAATTAAGTTCGTAACTAGAGGTACCACTGTATTACTACTTAGCATTACATGCAAACCAGGTGTCTCACACCCATGACAGTGACAAACTCCTAGCTGGGATAACACACATACAACCATTCAGTTGCATGGACCATTCTGGATTTTAGAACCATGACCAAAGAAACTTGGTATCCTTGTGGAGCGCCTGTCCAAGTTAGGAGTGGGTGACACATGGGGTGGGATATAACGCTTTGGCCTTTTGACCCAAAAGGTCCTTCCTCTCTGCTGTAAGCGAACAAAACACCCACAAGCTGCCTGAAGCATGAAGGAAGGGCAAGGCTGATGGGTGTTCCAGGACTGCAGTTGCTGGTATGTCTGTTGAGGGAAAAGCAGATCTGGGCTTACACTGCAAGAGAAAAACCAGCTGTGAGTCTCTTTAAGAACGACATGCATCTTCACACTATTTGCAAAGCAGGACAATGCCCTTTCCATTTCATTATTCTTCTTTAAATGGAATTTTAATCTGTACTGCTAATGATGGGATTTACAAAAGCTCCTTACCTCGCTCTGCAAGTATTTCTAAGCCTTTTTTTGTCCTTTGCATCCTTTTGTTCATTTCTTTTTTCTTCACAGCCTCTTCCTCCTGTTGCATTTCCTCACTGCGGACTTTCTTCCTGGTTTCTTCTTCGGACAGTTTCAGCTCAAGCACCATGACCTTGACATTGTGCGTCACACCTTGCTCTTCTAGTGTCTTTCCTGTAAAATGGAGGCAAGTTTAATGCATCCAAGTCAGCTGGAGGAATATGGGATTAAAAGTTTTTTAAACGTATGGCTTAAAAGAAACAAAAAAAGGGCACAACTTCAATTAAAATACTGTACAACACTTTATAGTAAGTACAGCTAACTCCCCATTTGCACGAGAGTTGCGTTCCAGGTCAGTGTGCATGTCAGCAGTCACACGTAAGCCTGCTCCACCCTCTGCCGTCTTCTGGGGCCGAAAGCAGTGTGTGTGTTGGCGGTTGCATGTCAATCATATGCGCACAAAATGGTCACCATATTTGAAACGGTAAGATACATACCCAGGTCAAGCTGCTTCTTGTTTATAATTATTTTGATGCAATTTTCTTCCAATCCATATGCTTGTGCTATTCTGTGAAGCAGAGCAATAGATATTAAATGCTATTCAGTTTTAACAGGGTATTAGTGTTTTTTGTTTACTTCTAACATTTTTCGGGGGGGGTGGTGGTGGAAATACTGAAATATTTTATTTTTTCTGAATAATGAGGTTTTTCCCTACACATTTTTACTACATAGACAGGAAGTTGAGTTTTGCTACAACAGGCAGAAAAAAACCATTAAGTGGTCCACCAAGACCCTTAGCAGTTTTCAAGTGGTCCATGGGGATGGGGGGAGTTTGAGAACCACTGCTATAGACGAAGAACCACACAGAAACAAAAGGCTTTGTCAGTCCCATACTTGTATCAACTGATAATCACACAGGGCTATAACCCCACAAGTAAATCCCAATGAATTCACAGACTTACTTTTGAAAAAATATGCACAAAATCCACCTGCACCTTTTGATACAAATATTTGCAAAATATGCCAAAGGTGCCATTACTGTGTTCAATTTAGGAGGCATTACTAAGTTAAATATCAAATACGAATACACCAGACCCAAATTATATGGTATAAAAAGAACTATATAAAAGGGGGGCAGGGAAGAAAACCTCAAAAAGGCAAATGGTAATTACTTACTGAGATCTGAGCTCCTTGCCTGTGATGACCAATTTTGTCTCCAGCACATTTTTTCTTGCCTGCAGAGATATAAATGCCAAGTTAAAGCGAACTGTGTGGTTCCTTCCAAGGAGACTTGCAAAATTCAACAAATCCAAATTTCTTTCCGGAATTGAGAGTTTTTATTCTAAACAATGGTTTATGTTAGGGCTATTTGACCCCAGTGTCAAATCTGTAAATTGCTTTTTAAAAGCACTGGAGGACCAAGCAAGACACTCAACACTTTATAATTTCCAACTGTGAAGTTCCATGCAATGAAGCCTTAAGGTAAAACAAAAGGAGTCCAATCACTGAATATTAGAATTGTGCAATTGGAAATTAAGTGGTCCTGAGAATCATCTAATCCAACCCCCTGCAATACAGGAATATGCAACTATCCCATATGGAGATCAAACCTGAGACCTTGGCATGATCAGCACCGTGCTCTAACCAACTGAGCTATCCAATTGAGTGGCTCCTTGCTCCATCACCCCCTACATAAGGCAAGGAGAAGACCCATTTCAGGCAGCTTATCCGCCTCTTCTGTATACATGAAATGTTTCCATTCATTACACATCCACAGCAATTACTGAACGTATTATATATGCTTCCTTTGAGAACATTAAACAATTGCTTACTTTACCCAACCTTGTAGGCAAGGCTACTTCAAGCGTCGCAACTCCCGTCATCTTATAAGCTTCATTTTTCGTTCCTCGCTCGACTGCTTTGGAGCGTATCTCTTCCAGGAGGGCCTCTATTTCATTGTCATTACAATTTAGCCTGGCTGAATATTGCAGTGCGAGAGCCTAGGATGATAAAAATGGATCTGTTAAGAAATGAAAGCAGTAAATTTGCATGAAGTAAAAAGCAGCAACAATATGCCAGCCACAGACTACTTGCCTTCAGCTCCTCACCCGCCTCCTGGCAGCTGTTTGTATATGGGGGTTTCCATAGCTGAATTTTGTCTTCTCGCAAATAGTTTTTCAGTTTTGCTGCGAGGTATTTGTTCTGTGCCATCCTTACCTAAGAAACAAAATTAAAACACTCAGTTCTATGTGCATTAGTTGCTGAAATGGGCATCGTAATCTTGTAGGTAGGCTGCATCAAAATGCATATTCTACTTCCTCTTATTCCAAAAAGAAACCTGTTTGTTTACATGGTGCTGAAACCGATGAAGTACAGGAATGGCTTGGTAGAAAAGGACATGCTTTGCATACAGTAAATCCTAGGTTCAACCCCTGGTATCTCCAGTGAGAAAGACCTGCCTGGAACCTTGGAAAGCCACTGCTAGTCGGCATCAATAGCATTGAGATTGATGGACCATTGTCTGACTTGGTGCAAAACAGCTTCCAATATATTATGGCTTTGTTACAATTGTTTATATCCTGCCTTTCAGGTTATAATACAAAGCAGCTTACAAACAGCACTCACTTATGTGTTTGTAAAGCACAAGAAACATTATTAACATTTAACACTACATCAGGATACTTCCCACATGGCAGTTAATGACAGACTGCTAAAGGGTGGGGGGAGGCAGAGAAGTGGAACTGTTTCTTTTAGTGCAAGGGTAGCAAAGAAATTGCACCAGTTATGAAACTGTTTTTAATTTATTTATTTAATTTATTTTTTCCTTTTTATAAACCTTTATTTCAAGTTCAGGGTATCATGCATGGCTCTCCCCCTCCCTACATTATTCATGATGAATGGAAGTTGCAAAGTACATTATACAAACAAGCAACAAACAAACACATTCAGCTGATGCTGAGTAGCAAGCAGCCAATAAACTTGGAACTGATGTTTGTTAATGATTTAACATGTTTTTATTTGCTCCATATTGCTGTCTCCTCTTGAAAACCAATCGTTATAAAAAACCATTGACAAGTTGAAATCTTATGCCTGCAATCACAGAAAGAACTAATGTATTTGACTGGAAATTTAAGATTCATGGAGATGGATGCTGAATCAATGCTCCAACACAGCTTCACATCTTTACCCAGGATAAAATGTTATATCAGCTCTGAAATCTACTCAAACTAAAATCTTAGCAGGATTTAATGCAGCTGACTATGTAAAGCCTTGGAGAAGTTCTAACTAAATTGGATTGGCATTGGATGCCAGCTGACCAGAAAAGCTTGCTTGGGCTGCTCTTGAGCCTTAAACAGCAGCTTGATTTGCAGAAACCAGCATTTGGAAGCTATTGATAGCAGGAAGAAAAACATGACCACCTGCAAATGTCTGCAGATCAAGCTGCCACCAGAGGCTGTGATACAGGGGCCAAATTAAAAGTTGGCACCAAAAAGGGCAAAACAGAAATTTCAAATGCTGCAATCTTTAAACCCCTTTTAATCTTGCAAGATTCACAACTCTAGAGAGGAAGTGGTCTGAGGACTTCAGCTGTTGCTACTTCTCTTTTCCATCTCTACCATGCCTTCCACACTTTAGTATCTGCCAAGGATCCCAGCGCAGCCAGAGCTGCTGCCAGATTTTACAGACTTAGCCAAAAAATCCTGCCAACATGCTGATATTTTTGAAGCTGTGACGAAAGGAGGAAGCCAGAGAAAAGAAACTCCTGATTGCTTCATGGACTTTCTCTTTCTGTCACCATATGGATAAGCAGAAGGTCAGGGGCTTAACTTTTGATTCCTTCTACACAATCAACCAAATATGTGGTTGTCTTGACTGGCATTGCCATTTCTGTTTGAGCCAGATGAGAAAAACAGAAAGCAGGATGGGGGTGGGGAGATATTAAGGAGCAGGATAAACGAAAAGACTGAAACTGAGAACACTGTGTGAAAGAAATCTACATGCAGAGCCTCTTCAAGAGTCAAGAGACTCATTTATGGCTGATAAAAGATCTGGCAAAGATCTTAAAATGCTGCCATCTGCCACTTGGGGTGAGGCAGTAAAATTGATTCATTAGTTTTGCTTTTATTTCTAGTGTTTGGTTCATATGCATTGATTGCACTGCCATTGACACTGAAAGGGAAGGAGACTCCATAAGGAAACATTTCTATTAATGTTTTATTGTGTGAAACTTCTACTTCTCAGACAGACGCTGCAAATTTATGAGCAAACTTTAAAGACAGTGCCTCTGTAAGAAAACCAGCGAGGGAGGTGCACTGAATTATATATTTTAGCTGAGAACATTGCAAGAAACACACATCAATTAGCAACTGATCTAACCACTCTGCTCATCCCACCAAGTTGCCAGTTCCCTCTTGCATTTTTCATAGCTGTGTGACATGCAGAGATCCAACAGGGAAGACTTAAAATTCAGGGAGACTGCTGCCTTTGGCTTTTAATCTGTCACATGGCTGTTTAAAGGAGTCTATTAGAAACAGACAGGCCTATAGCACAGGATATTGTATTTCAACTGCCTAAGGCAGGCTAAGGACTAGCTGGTGGCACAGGGTTTCCCCCCACATGTGATACAGGGTTACCAGTTTGGCCCTCCCCCATGGCCTTTAAACAGTGACTAGGGCTGTGTACAAACATTTTGTATTAGAGTCAATGGAGAAAGAGTACTACCCCCGCTATGTAGTCCAAATACAAACTAGATTTATTGTATGTTTTTTGCCCCTGAAAAACACTTCTTGAGAAACAGAATTCATTCTGAAAGTAAAAACTTATTGCAGACTGATTGCCCTGCAGTCATTTGTCCAGTGATGTTGTGGGTGGGTGCATGTGGGGAAGAAAAGGTGTCAATGATCCCCTAGAGGGGAGGGGTTTCAAATGCCTATTATTATTTATTAAATTTGTATGCCACCTGTCATCTGCAGATCTCAAGTAACCACAATTCTGGAGAAAAGCTACACCGTTGAACTAAAAATGAATTACCGTATTTTTCGCTCTATAACACGCACCCGACCATAACACGCATGTAGTTTTTAGAGGAGGAAAATCCGTAGGCATGCCACCCATAGGCATTCCCTCCATAACACGCACAGACATTTCCCCTTACTTTTTAGGAGGAAAAAAGTGAGTGTTATGGTGCAAAAAATACGGTAATTGTGTACATGGAGCTAAGCAGCAGGTAAACCTTCAGTGGTGTCATTTTCATGAGTCAGGTTCCTATTAAAAGACACAGGCACAAGGAAACTAAAGAGAAATGTTGCAAGTTGTCAATTTGCCCGGTGCATACACCATCATCTTTTAGGCATGGGGTGAAAACAGTTTCATTTTCCCAAGTTTTATACAGTACATTGCCATGATGCTGTTTTATGTCATGGCAATTTTTAAATTCTGCAGCCCCCTACAGAATCGATATTCCTATTTGACTGCAAAAGTGTTTTATTCTATTTATTTTGCTTAAATTCTTCTTTGGGGGCCATATGAGGAAAGGGCGGGATGCAGATGCCAGCAAATAAATTCAGGTTCCGCAACCAAAACACATTTCAAGCTCACGTGCCACAAACCTGCTTCTAAAAATCTGACTTTTTGCAGTACGGAAAAGTGAGAGGGGCGACGGGCTGAAAGTGCGGTTATAAGCAACCACGGGAGACAACGGCGCATGACCTCCCCACAACCACCTCAGAATGAATGCTCAGACAGGAGGTCATCTGCGGTGGCCACCTGTAATGACCCTACTGGTTTAATGATATGTGTTTGGATGTGTGGGTGCCCAGTGCTTTTAACCCAGAGACACCCTGAATAGATGCTTTTGGCAGCACATCAATGCCACAAGCCCACAACGAACCGATTTAACTTGGGGGGTGACGGAGGGAATTAAGTGCTTCCCCCGAGATGAGGCACAGACAGATCAAGCCAGATTCCCACCCACCCACCCTGGGGACACAGTGTGTGGGGTGTGTGTGCATGCATTATTAAATGTTATTTTATTTATATACAGTGGCACCTCCGGTTACATACGCTTCAGGTTACATACGCTTCAGGTTACACACTCCGCTAACCCAGAAATAATGCTTCAGGTTAAGAACTTTGCTTCAGGATAAGAACAGAAATCGTGTTCCAGCGGCGCAGCAGCAGCAGGAGGCCCCCATTAGCTAAAGTGGTGCTTCAGGTTAAGAACAGACCTCCAGAACGAATTAAGCACTTAACCCGAGGTACCACTGTACTGCCCTTCATCAAAAGATTTCAAGGCAATTCACCATGTCAGTTTATGAAATGGGCATTTTAAATTTTCATACGGCATTGTATACTTTTACAGGTTAGCCACTTTGAGGGAGTATGCTGTCAAAATGCAGATTAAAATCCTTTATGATGACGTTTTGAGCCTACCCTGCCCCCTACGCAGAGAGCATTTGTAGGGCGCTGTTGTCAATATTTATGGTTGAGGTGACTGTTGAAGTAGCCTTTTGCCACCCCCTCCCTCCTCCAGGCGTGAGGGGCTTTGTTGAGAACAGCGTGAGGGGCTCTGGCCCTTTCTCCTCCTCCTTCCCTCCCCCCCCCGGCTGCTTATGGGGCGCCGCTGGCCGTCACTCACCTGAGCGCTTTCCTCTCTCCGCCCCGCTCCGCTTCCAGTGGCGGAGGAGGAGGAGGGCGCGTCCAGAGCGGCGCGCGCTGGGTGGAGACGCGTCTCCGCCTCCCAGCCGCCGCCTCCGCCGCCCCTCGGCGACCCACCCGCCGCCAGACCCGGGTTCTGACGAGGAACAGAAGGCGCTGCCGGGTTTCCTACGTGTGGGAGCCCGTCGGAAATGAAAGAGAAAACACTCCCGGCTCCCCCTCCCAGATCGGGCGGTCATGTGACCGGGAACGGCGCTCCCGAGACGCAGCCGCTGCCGCCGCCGCCGCCATTTTAGTTCTTCTTTCGTTTGTGGCGTCGAAAGGCTCGCCGCCGCTTTTCGCACGCGCCGCCGGCCTACGTCACGCGGGGGAGGAGCCAACCGTTGCCTCAGCCAGGTGTACGAGTCCCCTCACGCGCTCGTTTAAACCTAACGACAACGGCGCGAGGGTCATTCTCTCCTTTCCTCAGAAGCCGAACGGAGTTGGGATATTTCTGTGCCGCCCGTTCGTCCGAGGACCACAGGGGCGGCTTACAACATAAAAGCACACAAAAATGCCATAGTAACAAAATAAAAACAACACCATTCCGTGCCTGGAACACACAACATTTAAAAGCCCATAGATTGAATTGGCGAAAAGTGGGGGAGAAGGGGAAGGTTTTCTCTTGGCGCCTAAATATGTGTAATGAAGGCACCAGGCTAGCTTCCTTGGAGAGGGAATTGTACAAGAAGGGGGCAATTGCAGAAAAGGCCCTGTTCTTTGGTTGATCCCCTCTCAGATCCTCATGGAGGGGCCACATTTTTGAAAGGCTCCTGTTTTTAAAATAAAAAATTGCAGTCATGGTGCTTACCTACTGCTTCCGTAGCAGAAACTTTTAAGGAGCACATTCTAGGCCAGTGTTTCCCAACCTTTTTTGGGCAAAGGCACACTTGTTTCATGAAAAAAATCTCGAGGCACACCACCATTCCAGATGGGGAAAGGTCACTTTTTACTTATGTAAAAAAAAATAAAAAAATAGTAACAGCATAGAAGGTAATGGTTAGGCTAGCATCCCTCTTCCAAATATGCTAGGTTTTTATTTGCAGGGACTGTTCTACATGGGAAAGCATTCAGCACTGTCATTCTCTCATCTGCCATCTGAATTGGTACTATTCTGGGTCAACTTACTCTGCTGCATGTGTAGATGAAAATGGCACCAAGTGTAGGGGACGGGGCAGAACAGGTTTCAGATACAGGATATTAAGCATACACGTACTTCAGATTGAACTGGTTGCTTGCTTTGCAAGTTTTCATTTCCCAAATGACTGCCTTGGCAAGCGCAATACCTACCAGGCTCAACGCCGGTCTCGCACTGCCGCTTCCCGCGCTCTCAAGGACCCGGGAGGAGGAAGGCGTGAAGGGAATCCCGAAGGCGCGAAAACCTCGCACATGCGCAGGCCTTCCGCCTGCGACAGCCCAGTAGGCCGGCTGAAGCGAGCGGCGATGGGATGTGGGAGGGAGCTCGCTCGCCGCCCCGCGTGTGCCTATGTGGGGCACGTTACAGCCCCGTGACGTCAGCGCCACGCAGGCAGCCAGGCAGGCAGACGGCGAGAGCCCCGCGCTGGGCGGCCTCTCCTCGCCGCCCGACTCGCCCGCCTCCCTCCCACAGCACACCAGGCAACGTCTCGCGGCACACTAGTGTGCCGCGGAACACCGGTTGGGAAACACTGTTCTAGGCTGCAGGCCCCATAGGCAGTGTGCACACAATATTAAGTACAGTAAACATGATTGGGATAGTGAGGCACGTATAGGATTGTGCTGTTAGGTTGTGAGCCCTTTTTGTCCTAGGTGTGGGTGGATAGCCAAAGTTGGCAGAACTGGCAAGGAGGAGAGTGGGAAACCTGGCCTAGCTTTGTGAATCTCTCTCTCTCTCTCTGTGTGTGTATCTATAGATAGTATAAAAAAGCAAAGGAAGGTATGTTAGCACATAGGAAAAACACAAATCAACAGTAAAAAAACACCCCAAAACCACCTTAATTATGACCAGCAAAAATGTCACAAACAATCTATTCTGGTCTGAGGATTCAAACGTTTGCTCCATGTTTTGCAAAATGTTGATTAAAAAGGGTGTTGACTAACTACTTTACTTAGAAATCACAATATAGGACTGACTTTGACAACAGTCTTTTGGGTAACATCCGTACTGTGCATTTTAAACATATGCCCCCCCCCCCAAAAATCCTGCAAAATGTAGTTTGCTAAAGATGCTTGAGGGGTAAACTACAGTTCCCAGGATTATTTGGGAGAAGCCATGTGCTTAAAATGTCTGTTGCAGATAGTGGAGTTGTCAACTCCCCCCCCCCCCTTTGTGCATTTAGTGGCTGGCCCAGAAGCACATGACTTCATTGTAGGAAAATGGATTTCATTCTGTAGCATCTTACAACCAACATGCTTTTGTATAAGGTTTTGTGACACACCTCAGTCGTGTTTTTTCCAGGGCAATGCAGGTTGGAGTGGGGTTCCACTTCCCAGCAATGCCCCTCGAAGAACAGCAGGTTATGATGTATCATATGTTTCCAAAGAAGTATGTGAGGGGGCATTGCACATGTCACAGAAGAAGAAAAAGTGCTTTTAAAATAAGAGAAAAGAAGGGAAGGAGGCTTCCGTTTTGTTATGTGCAACTTTTCATCCTTGACATTTTAATGATTTTTTTCCACCCCACTTAAGACTCTGGGACTTTATATCTCCACTTCCTAAGGCCCTCACAAATGTGCCAAAAAGGTTCATACTAGAACTTTCACTATCATGCTAGTTTGCAGTGACTAGGGGAAAAAAGTGCATTATGCATTTTTACTAAAGTAATATAAATATCCACTATGGTCTATGAACACACTCAAATGTAACTTCAAACTATGGTTTGCTGTTATGAGAACATGCCTTGGATTTTCTCCTTTGCCCCCCTCCTCTGGGATGAGAAGCCAAAGTCTTGTCACAATGCATTATTGTAATATATGAATGCAGCCTCTGTGTACACACATCAAATATTAATTTATACACATAAAACCAAAAAACCTTCAAAATGAAACATCAGTACTGACTCTCAGGAGCAGATTATGAAAATAAAACAACTGGTCTGGATGCAAAGTAGAACTGTGCTTCCAATTTATATTTCTTACAAAATAACAAGATTTCCATGAATTGAAAAATCATATTACAAGTCATTAATTTATTTCAGTGATGCGGAAAAGCATATGTGCTTTCTGACATGCAGCTGAGAAAACAAAGTGGGGAAAATAGGAAACGTATATATTTACATATTAACTATATTTAATCTTGAGAGGACAGGAAAAAAAGAGGATCAACTCCAGATTTTAGAAAGTGCAAGGGGGTGGGAATCATTTGTTTCAATGAAGAATTAACAAAGCAGTATATGTCAATCATTCTTATTAATACTGAATTCCAGTTCATGAAAATAAGACATTTCTAAAAATAGTATCACTATCACCACTTTATAAAAATGCATTTCATAGTTACATCTACACCTGAACCAAATTAGCAGGACATTTAGAGAACCACTGTGGGCTTGTTTACACGGTCCAGGGATCACAGATTAACAAAGACATAATAAGAACTCTTCAACCTGATCAGACCAAAGGTGCAGCTAGTCAATCATTCTTTTTCTAACAGGAGCCAAATCCTGTTAGAAAAAGAACGTTAGAAAGCAGAATGTTATTGTTCTGCTGCTTTTTCATTATTATATTATAGTAAAGGCACGTGAACTTACGAACCATTGCGGGGCTAAAAGATTTTCTACACAATGAACCTTCAAAATGCATTTTCAAATAAGTCTGAACACTGAGTAGTCCAAAGTAGGTTTTAAGCAATCATTCCTTAACAAGCACATCAAAGGTATTTGGTAAAATATTAGAAAGTGTTCACAGTTAACTCCCCCATTGCAGGGCCAGCTGACTCCAATAAGCAGAGACCATTGTTTGATTGCCTGAACTCTGTCCATTGGTTTAACTTTTGTTTCTTGCCAGCAAACCACAGTCTCCTGTTGTGCTTTGTTGTTGGCTGGCAAACCTTGGCTTGCTTTAACTATAGTGTCATATTTGAACCCATGGAAGGGCACGAGGCAAGAGCAGCTGGAAAATGAACCAAGCTTTGGAGAAACAAGCCGTGTTTGTTTGACCGTCTGTGGGAAAAGCCTTGGTTTTTAAAAACAAATCATGGGTTAGCATTATACATCGTGGAGGCTGATAGAGGCAGGAGAATTTCAGAGTCTCCAGACTAAGATCTGAGGTTGGTAGATATTGTGTCCTGCTGTTTCCTGGGCTAAAGCCTTCATTTCTCTCATCCCACAGAAGTGAGTTGAGTGAAAGTCCCTTTTATTTAGAACAGAGAAGTTAGGATGAATTCAAAAACCCCTGAGAAGACCAAAGTTGCTCTTTGGATACAAATTCAAATATGTGCATGTGTGGACAACTCTGATCTAATTTAAAAGGTGTGGGGAGTGGATTAACAGCTAAAGAATACCCAAATGTGAACAAGCCCCTTGGCACAGGAGATGGGGGCAAAATAATATTTTAGCCAAATGTTTAAAATACCGTAGCTTGAGCTGTCCCCACCCCTATATATGAGCAGTTTTTCCTTTCCCACTCAGGGTAACACTTGTGTAAGCTGGGATATACATGGCTACAGCCACAGCAATTCCTGCGACCACAGGTGTTGGAATCCGATCGCAGTTGCACATGTGACCAGAAGGAACATGCAGCTGCTTCTGTGTAGGGGACTGTGCGTAGCAAGACTTGGCTTCCTTCCTTAATGAGATGCTCTCACTGTGAAACATACAATCCAAGTCTTCTTGCAGCTTCAGAGATCTTGTGAGTTTTCTTCTGAGGGAAAGGGTAATAGGGTAGCTTACTGGATGTCGGTGCCAATTTTGAGACTGAAATTTGAGCGTGTGTCCAAGCTGGTGAAGTAACTGAGGTCAAATGTGAATAAGAACTGTCTGTCGTTTCAGCAGGGCTCGAAATTTCCTGTTCGCTGAGTATTCCAGCAGATTGTTCACTTCCTTTTAATAATTCTTCGCATGTCATCACTCTCTCCTTCTGAGACAGTATTTCACTGTCAGCGCTAACCTGTTCATTGCTTTTTTGGACAGCGCCCAAAGGAACTTCCTGGTGTTCTCCATGTGAAAGGCGGTGGATCTCTAGATGTATCCGCCAAGGTGAACTGTCTTGTATATTTTCACTGCAGGGCAGTTCAAGGCTAACCTCTTTGACAGGAGCATGCTCTTTAAATGCTTTTGCTTTCCTCATTTTCTTGTTAATTAAAACAGTGCTGACCATCGATTCCCCTGGGACTGTCTCATTCTCACCTGTGAAGAAAATATATGCTTGCATATTACACGTGGCAAAGTAGTACAAGCTTGATGGGATTGTTCACATTTGGGGCTGTTGCAAATATAAGTAGAAAGGAGCAAGAGACTCCCCCTCGCTCCAAATCAGCAACCGCAAAAATATGTTGTTGCAATCTGATAAACAATCTTAACACATCCCAGAAAGATAGGCTGCTTTACCATAATCTAATCACAAATGAATCACATGTAGAAAATAAATGCAAGATTGGGCAAGTTAGGTCCTGCTAGCTAGTTTTCTCCTTAGGTCAGATGTGAAGAACTTCCTGCTCGTGTGGGCCAATGCTGGCCCGAAAAGCCATTTCCCCAAACCACATCTGTTTCTCATTCAGACAGAGTCACTGAGTGATGTCAGCCAATGGGCTGGGGTGGAATTCACTTCTGTGTTGCTGTGCCCATCAGTTCCCCATGGGGAACTGGTGTGCCGTTGAAGCAGCAGGATTTGACTCTTACTCATCAGCTGGTATGTAGAAAACTAGAGCCCTCATCAATAGACACAGGAGCCAACACCTAGGGATCGAGGTCCTTCCCCCCACCATTTGAATCCCTCTCATTGATGGACATTGCCATTCAAATAGAGCTGCTGCATGCTCCTTTACCAGCCTGTTTCCTGCAAGAAGGTAAAGGTAAAGGACCCCTGACAGTTAAGTCCAGTTGCAAATGACTCTGGGGTTGCGGTGGTCATCTCGCTTTACTGGCTGAGGTAGCCGACGTTTGTCTGCAGACAGTTTTTCTGAGTCATGTGGTGAAACCAGAGCAGTGCACGGAAATGCCGTTTACCTTCCCGCTGGAGTGGTACCTATTTATCTACTTGCACTTTGACGTGCTTTCGAACTGCTAGGTTGGCAGGAGCTGGGACCAAACAACGGGAGCTCACTCTGTCATGGGGATTCGATCCACCAACCTTCCGATCGGCAAGCCCAAGGCTCAGTGGTTTATACCACAGTGCCACACGTGTCACTTCCTGCAAGGAACCTCCTGGTAAAACAAATCCCACTCACATGAGTCAACTTTGATGTGATCGTGCCATCAGAAACCCTCACCTCACTTCTCAAAGGTGGCCTATGGTATAAGGGGGTAGATTGATTGCTGGACCGCTGAACCCACCCCTCATCTAGGTCAAACAATATGTATTCATATTTCCTCCTAGAACTCTTAAGTAGTGAATGGAAACAAGGTGACTTATCAAGGATACCATAGAAAATTTGTGTAGTGGCAAGGAGTACAGTCCAGAGAATCCATGCCATTTTAATTGGACAAACAACATTTTTTTTGCAAAACACTTAACTACAGTAAGTTTTATAGAAGGATTCACCAACTTTGGGGGTCCAGTGTGCATACCACAAAATGGCTGCCACGGCGACATGGCATAACACAAAATGGCTGACACATCTAGAAGGAGAGACTTCTCCTCTGTTCTGAACAGATGGGAGGACAGATGTTCAATCCTGGTATCTCGGGTTACATGCACTTCAGGTTACATACGCTTCAGGTTACAGACTCCGCTAACCCAGAAATAGTACCCCGGGTTAAGAACTTTGCTTCAGGTTGAGAACAGAAATTGTGCTCCAGCGGTGTGGCAGCAGCAGGAGGCCCCATTAGCTAAAGTGGTGCTTCAGGTTAAGATCAGTTTCAGGTTAAGAACAGACCTCCAGAATGAATTAAGTACTTAACCCGAGGTACCACTGTACATTTATTGAGGTCTTTCACAGCCACCATAGGAGGTATGGTGATCTTATGTTATGACTAATTTTGCCACTTTCACATCTTGGTGGACAGGGAAGAGCAGGAAAGGTGCACATACACAAAAACTATTTACCTTGAAATTTTTATTATTGCTAAATTCTCAAGTAGAAACATTGTTCCCACATAAAAATGCCTCAGATCAATTATTCTGTTTGTGCTTCTTTTTATTTTTTTTTTAAACCCTTTTCACAATCTTTTGCCAACATAAATCTGAACATTTTGGTAAGCCTATCTTATTTTCTGGGACCAATTCCAAAGGGAGTGAACGCATCATCCCATTGGAAGGTGGGGAACTGCCACAGCATACAATAACCACATTGTACCCAAGTAGGCTATTGTTACACTTTCAAAAATGTGAGTGGAGCACCATCTTCTCAGTGCAACAAAATGTTTGGTTTTGGGTTTTTTGCAAGGTCCTTCCCTTTGCCTTTGATGAGAATCCTGATCAAAATACAGATTTTCTGACCTTTTTTCCTGATAGGGACATGTTGGGGAATAGGAAGAAGCTAGAAAAGTGAATTACCTGCTTTTAAAAAAAAGAAAGAAAGAGGGAGAAGATGAATGGGCACACTGATTTAATATGTCTTATGCTTTTCATTGAGGGATTGATACACCTGCGAATAAAGAGGAATTCCCAAATTTTGTCATTCTGAGGGTGCTTCCACACACTAGCTGTTTTTTTCTGCAACTGACAGATAGGTTCATTCAGGCCTTCCTAGATAATCCAGATGATTGCAATGCAATACCATGCATTCCAGTGTTTCCTGTTATCCTCCTATTAAAAACTTATTTTGATGCTTTTCTGATGCAATTGCAACGACAACCTGGCAAGGCACTATAGATAGCCGAGTGGTCTGCAAGTCAGTTGGTAATGTGGCTGGTGAAGACCTACCTTTTTGTGTTGCCACCACTGCCACTCCTGTACCCGTTAAGTTCTTTCAGAAAGACTAAAATCTCACAGATTGGTTTCTCATCATTTCCCATTCCTTGCCAAGCAACTGGTTTTCACCTGCATGTTTACATTACACTGTAGAAGGACCTGCAAAGAGAAGTTCTCTCCTTTGATCGGCTTTTCCTTAGGCTAAGGAATTGTCCAACATTATATTCTAGGAGGCCTGAACAAATTGGTTAGGAAGGTTCACGGTGACATTATTTGATAACCAGTAATCCAGAGCAACATGTTTTCTCCTAGTTACATATTACCACCTAGGACCTGGCAAAGCTACGTGTACTGTTTTCACATGATTGCCTTTCACAGTAACATTCAGTAAAATTTCAAGGTGAATCTTAGCAGGCTGCTAGGTTCTTAAAGTAATTATATGCTCCCTACGCATGTTTACTCAGAAGTTCCTGTTGCATTAAGAGGACTAACTCTCAAAAACATATGCACTGGATTGCAACCTAAAATGGTTACATACTGTTGTATTGTGTGTTGTGTAGATAAGAATGGATAGCATCTATGTAGATGCTATCCGATATAATTAACATTTTGTTCTAAGAAACATCATGCAAGCAAACTACCGTATTTTTCGCTCTATAACACGCACCCGACCATAACACGCACGTAGTTTTTAGAGGAGGAAAATCTGTAGGCATGCCACCCGTAGGCATTCCCTCCATAACACGCACAGACATTTCCCCTTACTTTTTAGGAGGAAAAAAGTGAGTGTTATGGTGCAAAAAATACGGTAATTTTTTTATTATTTATTTATCTTGCCCAAGACAACCCATAGTGACTTTGTACTGGATCAAACACTGTTGGTCGAAAATACGTTCGATCCCATTTTCCATGTTTCTTTGGAGGTAAGCCTGAAAAGAGTTTACCCTCAAGTTGTGTTTCAAATTCTCCTTGCCAAACTTTTTTCCACATCAGCATCTTTTTTTAGCCATCATTTTACCTGGTTCAGTTAATTTAACAAAACATAAGAAATTACTTACATTGCTTATCTCACTTTCTGGGACTAACACAACGTTCTCTAGTACTGAACGTAAGATTATCTCTTACGTTCAGTACTAGAGACATATCAGAGTAACAACTGCCTTCTATCGTTTAAAGAAACTAGGGGAACAGCCATTGGTAGTTCTTTGTCCCAATAACTCTTGGTACAACCTGAAATGTATTTTGCTCTTAAGACTGACTAATTTACTTACCAGTTTCAGTGTGGGGCTTTTTCATCATGTTCAGCTTCCCCCCACCTCGCCCCTTTTCCTCTTTTGTCTTTTTTTTTTGCTAAACATCCTACCTGAACAAGAGTTCTGGAGAGCATAAAAGTTTGCTCACTATTTTCTAGCACTTTAGCTGATTCTAGTAAGGATAATAGCCAGCTGTGGCTTTCTTTGTGGACTGAAGCTGAAATTTGTGCTATGACAAGACCCACATTTAATAAGTATATCACAGAGCACATTTATCTAAAAGATATTCTTCCCCCCACAAACATGAAAGAAGTGTTAACGTTTGGCTTTGCTAACTATTATGACTGTGTATAACAATGTGAAAACAATTCCCACAGGGAGTAGATGAATAAGGCTGTAAACCAGGCAAGCTTACCAGGAAGCAAGTCTCATTTAACAATGTGGGGCTTGCTTCTGAGTAAACATGCATAGGACTGGGCTGTCCATCTGTTACAGCAAACACAGTAAGAGTCTTATGGCACCTTAAAGATTAGCAGACTGTACAGCGTATGCCACAATACATCTGTTAATCTGTAAGGTACCTCGGATCTATTTCTTATGAAGACATTGTACTTAACTTTTCAAATGTGAGCATAAGCTTAGGGCAATTGTAAAAATCAATGAACATTTTCAAGGCTTTTTGTGGACCCCTTGTTTTTAAAGTTTTAGCCAAGTCTAAAACTTACCTGTTTTAAACACAATAATGTGTGTCTGCAGTTTTTGCTTCTGTTTTAGACAGTCGTATTGCTCTTCAAGCATGCTTACGTCCATCTTGGTTGGCTGCCCGGAACAGTCTGAGGCTCGTTGCTTTGATAGATGAGTCACTAAGAAAATACCACCCATATATTTATAAGCCTTCACCATCTGTTCCCATAAGACAGACAAAATCAGGCAAAAGCAGAGCATTTCCTTCATTGTGCTTGCCAAAAGGCAAAGGGTGTTGGTAACATCTGAAATAGTCACTCACGAGCCAGGCAATGGCTTTCTTGCATTGCTTGGATTCCCTTCAGTACCTGGTGCAGAGCTGCTGATTTCAATCAACTGAAATATCAACTTTGCTTCAAATACATCCAGTGTGTCCTGAACCTCTGAAAGCAAAGTTAATGACAGGAACTGTTCAGCTGGAACCGGTGTTGACTTAAGTCCAAACATATGAAGCCTTGCCAAAACCCACAGTGAAATACAAAACCTCATTTAACACAGCCAAATGCACACAAAAGGCTAAAAGATGCTGGTTGATGTAGCAATTTTAATTTTAAAGCGACACAGTTATATGTTGGCAGCATGTCACTTTCATGATTATATATAATTTCCCCATATTTATTTTATAAGATTTGATTATTATTGTGGTAAACTCTGTGATAACTATTTTGCTGCAGCCCCCCCCCCAACTATTATTATTTTATTCATCTCCTATTCCTAGATATTAAGATAAAAAAATGTAAAGGACATAGAGTTGCATAGAATTGGAAATTGTAATACGCAGCTTCTCGATTGACCACAAGTACTGTACATTTCTGTTGTGGGGTATTGATTTCTGATTTGTACCAATTCCACCCTATCAATATTCCATAGAATGACGCATCCATCTGTTTTCTACTCTCATCTGTTTTCTTCTTCTGTTGATGATGGCTATGGAATGAAGTCTTTAGATGAAACTCCCCTGTAATTATATCCCCTTTAGCAAAGATTTGTTGTTGTTGGGTTTTTTTAAAACGTTCCGCAGGAAAAATAATTGTTCCACATTAGGTGCATGAATCGAATCCACTGTTATCTCTTGAGTGTTATCCAAAAAAACAATATGCAGGTGCACTCCTCCTTAGTGAGAAGTGATCCTCTTTCATTTAACCACTTCTCCCATACCCTTAACTTTTAAAATAAATATTTTAAAATAGCCAGTAACCAGAACTCAAGACATGTATCATATTTCTTGGTGTCCCCTTCTTTGTTGTGATATTTTAAATAAATATTTGAGATAGCCCAGTGTTGAAGACTGAAACCAAATGTTCAGCTCAACAGTTACCCACAAATGATGGGAACAAAACACTCAGCTGCATCTTTGGAACTTTTGTCATTACATTTTGAAATATACTCGGAGTCCTGTAGTGATTTCATGCTCCTTATTGCAGCTTGTAAAACCGTGATTTAATTGCCCCCCCCCCAAAAAAAACCCTAAGGCTTTTATATACATTCTTTATACAATGAGTCCCGTCTGATTGGCTGATTCTGCTTCCCTCCTGGAGCCTGATTGGTCTTTTCCTGCATGTCAATCAGTTGTTGCATTCTACGATCCTATGATCCTACCAGCCTAATAGGCTGATTAACTTCCTCCTGGAGCCTGATTGGTCTTCTCCTGCAAGCCAATCAGTTGTTGCATTCTAGGATCCTACTTGCCTATTGTTCTAGGATCCAAGCTTAGTACATAACACATTTCCACCTCCAAACCAAGGAAGGCTAGTAAAAGCTATGTGGAATAAAGAAGGAGCAGAAGTTCAGCTACTTCTCATTTGTTCGTCATAATTAATTGAGTCATCCCTGCATTACACCTGCATTCAACCTCATATTACACACAAAGAAGGGCTTCAAATGCAGGGTCTGGGTGTTTCTATATGATGAGAGACAGTCCTTGAGGTATTGTGATCCTGGACTGTTTAAGGCAGGCATCCCCAACCTGCGGCCCTCCAGATGTTTTGTCCTACAACTCCCATGATCCCTAGCTAACAGGACCAGTGGTCAGGGATGATGGGAATTTTAGTCCAAAACATCTGGAGGGCCAAAGGTTGGGGATGCCTGGTTTAAGGGTTTATATATTCAGAGGTCCTGGCAGATCAATGTGCTCCAGAGTGATGGAAACACAGAAAGAATTGATGATGCCTATGGAGGGGCAGCTCAATAAAATGAACACTAGGTTGAAAGCAGTTAATAAAACAGTCCTCCAGGGGAAAGTAATACCAAAGGAGATAGGAGGGTGGGGGCATAGCCAGGCTGCTAGAAGATACCTACCTGAGGCTACTGGAGGACTATTGGGCCCTTTTCACTTTTTGTAGAATGCAGCAAAAATTAGAAGTCTAATCTGAGTAGTATCTCACAAGCTGATTTTGATGAACTGTAAAGAGTCTCCATCAGCGTTATGCAGTAAGTGCACACTTTTAACACTTGGGGGGGGGTGTGCCGGTACTGCCTATCCTTGAGTGCCCCCAGAAAAAAAGCACTGTGTAGAATTATGTAATTCCAGGTGGTTGTTTTGACCTTAAGCCTGACATTTCATTTTTGGATCTTGGAGACATAAATAGTATATTCACAGTTTAACAAATACATTTTATTCTTTAACGTTACTTAGCTTCAGTGTAGATCACTGTGAGGACTGTGCAAAACATGGAACAGTCCAGGGAAGATTCTGCCAAATAGTCCTTCTCAATGTGCAGAGTGGCTGCGATAGAAGAATTCAAATAAAGAAGGAACATTTCTGGATAGTCCTTAAAGTGGAACACTTTCCCCATCCTGAACTGTTTCTTTGAATAATATAGCAGCTGGTCCTGCTCATTCCCTCTCCAAGGTGCCCCTGTCCACTAAAGACTATTTGTATTGTAGAAGGCAAAACCAGCAGAAACTTTGATATCCCTGTGTGCCTTTACAGTATGTGAACCTCTGTGGAGGTGGATGGGAGTCAGCAATATGCACTCCTGTTCTGAAATGTGTGACCAGTACAAAAGAGAGATGTACTGTACCTTCTGGATAACCCCCATAGGGGTAATACTTGCATTTGTTAATATTAATATTATTTTGGACTGTGGCTGCGTTCAGATATCTTTAAAACACATTTGAAGCACATTTCTGCCCTCAAAGGTTCTGGGCAATGTAGCTCATCACTTATTGAGTTACAATTCCTAGCATTGCTTAACAAACAAAGGATGACATATTTAAACAGGGCACAGCCATGGCTTCCCCAAGACATTTTGCTGCCTGAGGCAAATCTCCCCACATTCCACTCACAGAAACCAAGCAGTATGCCATCTGAATCTTACTTCATCACCAGTGATTGGATAATATCCTCCACTCTGCCTAATAGTAGGGTTGGCTCTGAGTTCAGCAAAGGTGGTCAACTTTTGTCTATAAAATTAAAATAATTTATTAGGTGTTAATTCAGGTATTTAAGTAAAAAAGTACTGTATATGAAACTGCTGTTCTGTATTATGGCCCATTGAAGAATAAAGCAAAAAGGCCTGACTTTTTATCGGGTAGCTTCTAATCAATGTCAACATTAATTTTCAAGCAGACTTTGATAACGCTCACGTGCAAAATGAAAAGACCTACTTAATCTACTGTTACTCTATTGCTAGCTTTAGGTATGTTCACAGTAGAAAACTGCTGAGTTATTTTAAGCTGGAGGACACTGCGGTCAAACTTTGGGGGTGTTAGCTTTCTGCCTGCCCTGCAAGACTTAGTGCAAGACTTCTACAGCAAAACTGCCTTCACACATCCATTGTTGGGTACCTTTTTCACTATGCTATTCTCAGTCTGGCCCAGCTGCTCAGTGTTAGGAGGAAAAGCTGTTCTTGTTTATTTTCTACATGCCATGCATGCATACTGCCATTTGGCTTGGGCCTCGGGTTCAAAGAGTGGCTCAGATTTAGATGCTTGTTAATTTGGGGTCATTCAATAAGTTTTGCAACTTGTTTTTATGTGCATCAAACCAAAACATGACCCACACTCTCTCTCCTTAGATCTGCGGGTATTTGGTAAAATCCTTTTTTGTTAACCTTTTTCATATTAGAATTAAAAATTTCACCAATATTAATAGAAATGATGCTACAAGATTAGACCATGACCAATGTGCTCGCAGACCAGCTGATTATAGAAACAAACAACTCAATTTTCTTTTGTGGGGGGCACCTTTTTCTCTTTCCATGCATTTGTCTCTTTTTTTAATGGCTAAGAGGGCCTCAAAACCTGGCTTAGGCCTGTTGGTAACTGACCAGGAAAGAGATGAGTTTGTGGGGGGATATCTCAATTAATATGTTGATGCAGTAGGAGGCAATTGTGAAGTCCATGCTAGAGATCATTAGGAAAGGGACTGAAAGGGCCACAATAAATGTGATAATGTGTACCCAAGGAAATCCTTGAGTGCGCTTCTAATAGAGAAGTTATGGTAACCTGTTGCTTTGTGAAACTGATGATTTTGCAAGTAGCTGCCCCCAATTGGGGCAGAAATACAGTACAGCCAATATGTGAATCACAAAGATAAAGCTGAAAGCTAGAACATAAGTTGCTACATGGTGCAAATGGCTACATGTAACACAGGTTCGCAACATGCACACTAACACAGTGTAACAGAACACAGTGGGAATCAACATTGAATCAGCAAAATTGCCAGTGCTTATTGCGCATGTGTATTAAACATGAAATGAGGTAATGATGTATGATTGGTGAAAATCGAAATGCTTTGTTTGAAACTTTATAAATACCACTGCCTGAACTACCGGGCGTGTTGCAGTTTTGCAGAACGATCCCACTGTAACCTATTGCTTTGCAATAAACAATGTTGGACTCCTAACTCCTCAAGTTTCTGAGTTTTTATTGGCTTAAACTCGGGAGATAAGCTATTTTTGGCTTACAACAAAACTGCCAGTTCTGTATAATGGTGTTATGAAAATCTTTGGTGCGACCATATTTCGAACACTGTACTGTGTAGTTCAGAAAAAGAAAATCTTCCTCTTTCAATGTAACTTGATTTATTCTACTGTACATTTTAAAAAATTAAAAAATTAAAGTTGGTTCATTTAATTTTTTTTAACAGTCTTAAATTCTTTTGAAATGACTAGCTTGGGTTTCATCTGTGTTTTTAAACAAAAATTGTTATTTTTTAAAAAAAATCCTTGTTGTCGTTAGCCATTATGAGTGAGGCAAGGCAGCATACTGATATATTGAAACTGAGGCCAAAGTTTTGCTGGTTACACAACAACAAAGATCCATTATTTTTGAGGGTAGAAATCCCTTCTTTTGAATCTGAATTCCAGCAGCCAAGCCATTGCCAGCCCCCAGTCCCCTTTTTTGGGTCAGCCTCTGGTGATATGTTAGGCTTTTGTTTTTAACCTTGCGTCCCCCCCCTTTCCTTTCCAAACTGTTTTACTGCTAATCTGAACGAGACCATAGTTTAATCTCATTTCCCGGTCTCTTGGCTGGGGAGGGCGGGGTATAAATAAAAATTATTATTATTATTATTATTATTATTATTATTATTATTATTATTATTATTATTTCCTCTGAAGTGCACTGACCGACAGCACTTATTTGTTGTGTGATTTGTATATTAAAAAGTGGGGGGAAATGAAGTGCCGAGAAACCTGAGGAAAAGAGCCGCCGAGAGGAGGCCTCTCACGCCGGGCAACGAGGCCACCTAAACGCCGCTTCGACCCCCGGGCCTGGGCGAGCGAGAGGCGGGTCCTCCTTCACCGCCCCCGAAGGGGCCGCAGGGCGGGCGGGTTAATAACTACCAGGGCCCGGCGCTTGGGCACAGGAGAGAGGCCGGGCGAGCCGTTTCTGTGAGGCGGCGCTGAGGCAAAAAAGCGGGCGCCGGGCCTGCCTCCCGCCGAGCGAAGACGACGGCGAGGCCTACTCGCCTCAGGCCGCCATGGCTGCGCCTGCCGAGCCCAGCTACTTGGGATGGGACTTCAGCACCCAGCAGGTACCCGTGGCAAAAAAAATGGACGCGGCGGAGGAGGCGGAGCTGGAGGCTTCAGCCGCGGAGAAGGCAGAGACTCCCCCTCCGCCCTCCCTCGCTTCGCGTCCCTGAGTCGCCTCAGGGACGGCGGCGCGGGAAAAGTTCCCTCTCGCCCAGCGCTCGGTCCCCTCCCCAGCCCCACCTCGGGGGCCTGGTTCGAGTAAGGGAGGCGGGGGAGGGGGAAAGGAAGCAGGCGCTCTGCACATGCTCTGAGGAAATCCCCTCTCATCATCGTAGGACTCGGGCACAGAGGAAGCCCCCGGGAGCCTCTCTGATGGGATGGGCCTCTAGGTCAGCGTTTCGCAAACGGGGGTCTCCAGCGGCTTTTGGACTACATCTCCCATCATGCCTAGCTGGCAGGACCAGCGGTCAGGGATGGTGGGAATTGTGGTCCGAAAGCGGATGGAGGCCCAAGTTTGGGGAACCCTGGTATAGAGCCAAGCAGGGAGCAGTATTAGTATTAGTATTAGCATTAGCATTAGCATTAGCATTAGCATTAGCATTAGCATTAGCATTAGCATTAGCATTAGTATTAGTATGTCACTTTGTTTTGCCCTAGGCAGCCCAGAGCGACTTACAACCATAGCTGTCAACGTTTCCCTTTTTTAAAAAGGGAAATACCCTTATTCCGAATAGGATTCCTCGCAAGAAAAGGGAAAAGTTGACAGCTATGCTTACAACCAAACCAGCATGTGAGAATGACTGGTTTTATATGGTAAGCCACCCTGTGATCCTTGGATGAAGGCACTGAATAATAATAATAATAATAATGACTGAAGATTTTAAGTGTTGCCGAGTGTTAAGATTTTCCTCTGCAAGTATGCACAACAACATCAAATAAAGGCATGTTTGTTTTAAATTCTGGATCTGAGGGACTTTTCACACCTTACATAGAGGCAAGGCTGAGTGTACCCTTGAAGCAGGAAGTTGCAGCCAGCCCAGGCACAGAGATGTTTGCAAACGTGTGCTTGACACATTCATGCTTTGCATGTTCTCTTGCTGAAGTGCTGGGAATCACAGGTGGGGAGAGCGTTGGTGCACTCAGGTGCTGCTTTTGGACTTCCCATTGCAGGAACAGGTTGGCTGCTGTGAGAACAGGATGGGTGTAGCCAGGATTTTTTGGGGGGGCAGGTTTTTGTTGGGAGGCAAGCTTTTGTTTTGGGGGGCCCAGAACTTCAGATTTGTATTAATTTTGAATTGATGGATTTGGGGCGGGGGCAGGTACCCCCACCCCCGGCTATGCCCATGGACTTTGGCCTTATCTAGCAGCCAGCCTCTTAGAATATTCTTAAATGAATAGGAGCTACAGTGCACATAACTGTGGCTTGCTTAGGCAAACTTGCCAATGGATTTTACCTTTTGCCTTTTTTCAGCTGCGCTGTGGAATATAGGTCTTTCTAGAACTGTTGAGTTTCAAATTCACAATGATTCCCCCCCTCCTTCTCCCTTGGTTTTTATGATGTGGCACTACATCTCGCAGTTCTGATAAAATCCTTTGGCAAACTGGAGAAATTCAGCCCCTTAGCGCAGGCTTCAGCAATTGTACCTGGAAGCAAAGTCTACTTGCACATCCTGAGTTCCAGCATATTTAAA
This sequence comes from Podarcis liolepis, assembly GCF_965112155.1. Lineage (NCBI taxonomy): Eukaryota > Metazoa > Chordata > Lepidosauria > Squamata > Lacertidae > Podarcis > Podarcis liolepis. The sequence continues at coordinate 11,019,003 of NC_139563.1, read as the reverse complement.
TGAGAAATCAAAGGTTAACTTACGAAGTTTAGTTAGTCATTACCTGCAGATTTTTGTTTAAAAAAATACTGTAACTTTCCTATGGCCCCAACCAAACTGATGAAGTGGGAGAAGTTCATATAACTAGATAGCATTTTCCTTTGGACACTGCCGTTACACTTTTGAAAAAACATTTAAACACTCCTTTCTCTCTAAAGATCATAAACAGCAAATGAGAAAGAAGGGTCTTCGTTCCTTTCAAGGGGTGGTAGGTGCAGATGGCAGTAGCCCAATGGTGAGAAATAAGGACAGCTTGCTTGTGCAAAGCAATAATTACTAATTCATTCAAGATGCTGTCAACAGAGAACCAGCATGGTTTAGTGGTTAGATATACTAGGACTTGGGAGGTAAAGGTAAAGGGACCCCTGACCATTAGGTCCAGTCGTGACCGACTCTGGGGTTGTGGTGCTCATCTCGCTTTATTGGCCAATGGAGCTGACGTACAGCTTCCGGGTCATGTGGCCAGCATGACTAAGCCGCTTCTGGTGAACCAGAGCAGTGCACGGAAACGCCGTTTACCTTCCCGCTGGAGTGGTACCTATTTATCTACTTGCACTTTGACGTGCTATCTAACTGCAAGGTTGGCAGGAGCAGGGACTGAGCAACGGGAGCTCACCCCGTCGCGGAGATTCGAACCGCCAACCTTCTGATCTGCACGTCCTAGGCTCTGTGGTTTAACCCACAGCACCACCCACATCAGGACTTGGGAGACTAGGGTTCAAATCCCCACTCAGCTATGAAGCTCACTTGGTGACCTTGGGCTAATTATGCAACCTAAGCTACCTCACAGGGTGGTTGTGATGATAAAATAGGGGAGATCATATATGCCACCTTCAGGTCTTTGGAGTAAAGGTGGCATTTGTTGTTTAGTCGTTTAGTCGTGTCCGACTCTTCGTGACCCCATGGACCAGAGCATGCCAGGCACTCCTGTCTTCCACTGCCTCCTGCAGTTTGGTCAAACTCATGCTGGTAGCTTCGAGAACACTGTCCAACCATCTCGTCCTCTGTCATCCCCTTCTTCTTGTGCCCTCAATCTTTCCCAACATCAGGGTCTTCTCTAGGGAGTCTTCTCTTCTCATGAGGTGGCCAAAGTATTGGAGCCTCAGCTTCAGGATCTGTCCTTCCAGTGAGCACTCAGGGCTGATTTCCTTCAGAATGGAGAGGTTTGATCTTCTTGCAGTCCATGGGACTCTCAAGAGTCTCCTCCAGCACCATAATTCAAAAGCATCAATTCTTCGGTGATCAGCCTTCTTTATGGAATGTCTCACTCCAGATAGAAGTGGCATAGAAATGCAGTTATAAGTAACATAAAGTAAACAATCTTTGCCAACCTGGTGCTCTCCAGATGTTTTGCACTATAAACAGCTTGATGGGAGTTGAAATCCAAAATACGTTGAGGGTACCAGCTTTGGGAAGGCTGAGCTAAGGTGATGTAGGATCAGAACTGAAGCAATCTTTTTCCTTCCATCCCACCTCTCCAATAAATTGACGGGATGAGTGGAAGTGAGGTTTTTATGAATGCAAAGATCTATACAAAAACTAGATTGTAAAAAGCAATAGTGAAAAGCAAGAAGGGGCCAATGGTGAAGGAGCAAGGGCAGGGGCACTCATGGGAAAACGCGAAGCATTTTTCTGAACTAATCATGGGAATTTCAGTACTTCCTTAGTGAGACTCTAATTTGCTCCCAGGAAGTGGAGCACTAATCAGGGAACATCAGTTTCTGGAGATGGGATGAAGTGCAGAATGAACTAGCTACTTGCTATTTTGGGTGACTGATCACACAGAAATTATTGATTCTTCCAAATGGAGGCATTCATTTTAGAATCAATGACACCAGTGGATATAATTAATTCTAGAAGGCACGCCACTATTTGGAAGATACCTGTAGGTATCTGTATTGGATTTGACATTGTTTTTATATCTATGTAATTGTTTTTACTGTTGTTTTGTATATGTAATTGTTTTTACATCTTGTATAAATGATTGTTTAACCGTTTCTATATATACAATTGTTTTATACATGTTTTTAATCATACAGTACTTTGAGATGCTTCATAGGAAGCAAATCCTAATGAAATAAATAACAGCAGCAGCAACATTTTCTTTTCTCCAGCTGAAAGTAATTGCTGTAGATGAACAACTGCGAGTCATCCATGAGGACAGTGTAAATTTTGACAAAGATCTTCCAGAATTTGGGTATGTTTCATCACTTGCGCTTGGGCAGATCCTGTTCAAGGATCATAGAATGTTGTGATTAAAAGTATTCCTTTAGTAACACTGCACTATGTTTTGTTTTGTTTTTGCATTCTTTTTAAGGGTAACTGTCCTAGCTGTGTACAAGAGAGTACAGTGGTACCTCAGGTTAAGTATTTAATTCGTTCCGGAGGTCTGTACTTAACCTGAAACTGTTCTTAACCTGAAGCACCACTTTAGCTAATGGGGCCTCCTGCCGCTGCTGTGCCGCTGGAGCACGATTTCTGTTCTCGTCCTGAAGCAAAGTGCTTAACCTGAAGCACTATTTCTGGGTTAGCAGAATCTGTAACCTGAAGCGTATGTAACCTGAAGTGTATGTAACCCGAGGTACCACTGTACTTGTGTGTTATTTGGGGAAATGCAAAGTGAAATAATGAATTAGTTTTATTCACCTAGGCATTGTTTTTCCTGCAGCACTCAAGGTGGCGTCCATGTTCACAGTGACAGACTGACCGTGACTTCACCTGTATTAATGTGGGTGAAGGTAAGTGTTTGATGCTTGAGTAATGTCGCCGGTGTCTGGAGAGGAAGGCCGGTGGGTTCTTGCAATTGGCTCCAATCCTCTCCCTTCTCCCTATTTGCTCTCCTGTCTGTTGCCTTATATGATTACCTTTTTCAAAATGACACGTTGCCTGTTTGCTTAGGTTTATGTAAATAGAGGCCTAGCAAAATCTCTGTGCCAACAAGGAAGATGCAATGATCTAGAATTACCTCTAACTATGGTTGACTCTATTCTGTGCTGCGGATGACATAATTCATTTTTCACTTAGAATATCCAGGTTCAGGTCGTTACTCAGCAATGAAGTGCATTTGGTGGTCTTGAGTAAATTGTAAGAGCCGCTGCATGGGGCTCAAAAGGTTTTAGAAGTATCTTTACTGCACTTCTGAATCTTACAGTATGATGGTTCTCTGCTGATCTGCTACATCTCTACTTGTACGTACTAGCGATGGGAATCAGACCAGTATTAGCAGTGGCCTTGTGGTGTAAAGGTAGTTTTCTGCTGTGACAGCGTTTTGCTTCTGGAAATACTTGCCATATTCTTGCAAGTGCTTGCCATGTGGTTCTGGACTAATGCTAAACATAGTTGCTGTTCAGGTATCCTCATAGATGTCCTACCAAACTGAATGCAGCCCAGCAGCCATGTATGGTAGCTCATGTGGACCTTGATAAACTTTCTAGTTTTGCTGCTTTCCGGGAACGACAAAACACAGTCTCCTCAAGCATTTCTATCAGGTCACAAGAAGTGGCTGCTGGTCTTTGCTCAGTCTTGGGGATCACAAGTTCAGCAGGACCGGGTGAGGGACAGATTGTTGTTCATGGAAAGGAAACCCAAATGGGTAATGGTGTGCCCCTCTCATTGGGTAGGAGAGCAGGGCCTGTGCTTACTTCCGAAATCTTTTGCGCACACTCCATATCCTTCAGTAGCAGGAGTGCAAAGTGATTACCTAGTACAGAGACTGTAACTTGGAAGGGCAAATCCCTTCCTTTCTTAGTTAGGAGCTGCCATTGTTTCTACATTTGGTTGCTTGGCTCTGTCTGTGTCATTAGATGATTCAGCTTCTTAGCTCAGCATTATTAAAATTACTTTACACAAGAAACCATTACATTTGCCAGACAATTTATAATTTGCTTGTTTTCTCTTTCACTTGGAATGCTGTTAAGGATCCTTTTGACGCTGCAGTTTCCTGGATCATGTTTCTTCTTCTTTTTCTTCATTTCTTCAAGTAGTCACATTTTGTATTGTTGTTTGTGATAGCAGATGCATTAATTTCCAAATGATGTCGACGTTGTTTGGTATTAAGCTGAGTTTTGACATAATTATACTGTTTAACCACTTGAAAGCTGCATTACTCTTTCGTGCTTTTTATCTCTTTGTTCTTTGGGGAAGAGTAACCAGTTTGGCTCTGCTTTTTTTCTTGTTTGTCGAACAGTGGAGGCTTTTGAGTGGCCATTTTAGCTCTTATACCCCATCCCTAGATACATACATATATATATATTTAAATAAAGCCAACTGACAAAATGTACAGTAGTGTGTACAGTTCTGGTTGCCTCACCTCAAAAAGTATATTGTAGAGTTGCAAAAGGCTCAGGAAAGGGCAACCAAAACAATCAAGCGGATGGAGCAACTCCTTGATGAAGAAAGGTTGCACCATTTGGGAATTCTTAGTATGGAGAAACTAAACTGCCACTGCTGTGCTACCCATGGTAAAGCCATGGTTTGGCTTATTGTTATGTCCAAACCATGGCTCGTGATTTGTCTGGAGCTGTAACTGAGGTTTATCTGAGTCCGAGTTTGGATGTAATGCTTAGCCAAAGCATGGCTTAACCATGAGTAGGGTGGGGACTTGACATTACACGTGAACTGGAGCAAAAAAGGAAGTGTGCATGCAGCGTCAACTAGCTATAAATGCACCCTCTTTTCAAATACAGTGGTACCTCGGGTTAAGTACTTAATTCATTCCGGAGGTCCGTTCTTAACCTGAAACTGTTCTTAATTTGAAGCACCACTTTAGCTAATGGGGCCTCATACTGCCGCTGCGCCGCCGGAGCACAATTTCTGTTCTCCTCCTGAAGCAAAGTTCTTAACCCGAGGTACTATTTCTGGGTTAGTGGAATCTGTAACCTGAAGCGTATGTAACCTGAAGCGTATGTAACCCGAGGTACCACTGTAATGTAAAAGAAATACAGGCAGCCCGCCATTTACATGCGTTCAATAGGTGTGTAATTGTTTATATGCCAAACCCAGAAGTGACCTGGAAACATCATAAAAAGCTCACTGAAGCATCACTCAAAGGGTGGAACGGGGGTGGAACTGGGTGTTTGCAGGCTTTTTAAATGGGATTCAATTATACGTGATTTCACTGATGTGCGTAGTGCCTCGGAACATAAGCCATCCAAAACTCAGAGGTTCCTACACAAACATGTGCATACACAGTTCTCAATCCAGAGAACCAAGAGGCATAATCACAGTTCAGGCACAGCTTCCAACCAGCCACAAGCAGGTGAGAGGTGTGGCCTGGGATGCTGGTGGGATGGCCTGTGGAGAGCCTTGAGGATTGGCTGGAGAAGCCTGGGAAGATCGCTTTCAGTGCCTGGGCCTGAAATTCCCCACTTCGGAGGTGCATCCGCAGGTCTTGGCCTACTGAAAAACCAAGAAGCTGCTTGCTTAGTTTACAGTGTGCTGCTGCTATAAGCACATTGTAACCACGCTAGAATGATAGCGTTTCTCACCTTGTGTTGAGGGTTCTTTCTTGTTCTTCTGAGAAACAGACTTCTGAGAACGAAGAACATTTTAATCAAGTGAAACATACACTTTTCTGAAATTGATAAATAAATGCATAAATTTCCTTTTAGGCTCTGCCTTTCTGCTGGTGCAAATCTATTTTGCCGTTTTCACACTGGCTGCGCTCAGCTTAGTCCAGCAGATGGTTGAACGTCAGCCATGTGCCATGCAAATCTGCACAGCAGAACTGCCCAGATGTTAGTATGGCCACTTTCCCAGCATGTGCCTGCTTTCAAGGGTTGTGCTGGCATGATATTGTTCTGCGGCACGTTTCCCTTAAGATTCAAGGCATATTTGTCACCTCAAAGTTGAGCGAGGTTGGGTAGCTTAGTTGGTAGAGCACTAGACTCTTAATCTCAGGGTTGTGAGTTCAAGCCCCACATTGGGCAAAAGTTTCCTGTGTTGCAAGGGCTTGGATGGCATCACCCTCGTGGTTCCTTCTGATTCTATGATATTTTGGTGTGCTTTATGTGGAGAAGAAATAAGAAAGATGTAAGGTTGGTAAGGGAGGAGTGCTTAACTCTTCATTTCCCACAGAAACTCTAATTTTTCACCCAAAGAATCCCAAATCCACATCTGTGTGGTATATGCTGGTCTGAAAACCCCTGACAGCTGCTGATGGTTGGAAATTGTAGTTAAAACAGTCAGAGTGGGAAACATATGTGGTACTGTATTTCCCTTCATGTCTCTTCCTCTGCTGCAAATTGCCACCTCCCAAAGGCACTTTGCAAAAGAGAATGAATTGTTGGATTAATGTTACATGCAGATTCATGGTAATTAAGATGGAAATATTTAATTTATTCAATGGCTTTTGATTTATTACTCTAACCCTTTCAACTGGAAAAAGGACAGCAGGCTTAAATCTCTATTTCTGCACAATTTTTAATTCAACTATTTAGTGTTTGCAGTGTTTCAATTATGGAAGAGGCTTCCTGGCCGTGAGAGATAGGAGGGATGCTTCTTATAAGATGATGCCTGCTACAAAGCAAGCATGCGCCATCTTAGAAACAAAGACCATGTGCTTTTTGCTTCAGAACTGCTGTTGTGCTTTTTTTTGCATTCAAGTTTAATAGATTGTGCTGGAATCCTAACCCCACTTCCCTGACAGTAAGTTCCATTGAATTAAATACAACTTACATCTGAGTATATCTGGTTAAGATTGCACTGTTAATTGACTGAAATTAATAGATGAAGATTTATTCATCTGAAGGTTGTATTTGTGATGTTTAGTTTGGCCCTGAAGATTAGCATGTGTACTAAACTTGTTTGAAGGTCCCCCCCCCTCTTCATCTGAAAAATGCTTTTATTCAGCATGCTAATCATTTCAGTTTCTCGAGAGACCTTCTACTGATTATCCAATTCTTCCATTTTCCTTCTCTGTCACTGATGACAGGAATCTACCTATTTAATTCTGAAGCCTGTTGGGATTCATAATTTCCTGGAGCGCAGCAGTCAGTCTTGATCATGTTTGTTCTTCTAGGCCCTGGATATGATCTTGGAAAAGATGAAGTCTTCTGGATTTAACTTCTCCAGAGTGAAAGCTTTGTCTGGAGCTGGGCAGGTCAGTTAAAAGTATAGAGGTGTGTGTGTGAAAGAGTGGGAGAACCTTTATTCTGGATTGTATGCGCAGGCAACAGCCAATTGATGTGCTACCATGCACACATGCATCACACGAAACCTTGAAATGACTTTAAGAATTGCAAAAACAGCCTAAAAAGAGCCCAGAAAGGGCAAAAAGGTGTGAAAACAGCGCCTAGCAATCCCATGAACCATTGCAAGTGGAATCCCAGGAGCCCTTGCACTGACCATTGAAGCCTGTGGAGAGTTTGAGCCAAGTAGGTTTAGAAGGCAGAACGGGAGTGATCTGGGAGTGTGCCCCTGCCATGAGCGAGCCTCCGTTACCGGCATGATTTGTGATAATGAAAATGGCCTTGCCTTCAAGCTTATTTTAGTATCCTTAAATGGCACCATTACTGATGTTCTAGTAGCATGCAAGTGTATTTTAAAGTTGGTGGAAATCCAGATATGAATCTTAACTTGCCACTCTGCTTTTATTTTATGCCTTTGCTCTCTTAACAGCAACATGGAAGCGTCTATTGGAAAGATGGTGCAATCTCTGTTTTACAAAACCTATCGCCTGATCTTCCTTTGCATCAGTCCCTGAAGGTAACTTATCTTAGGAGTTTGGAAGGACGTTTAAGTCCACTCTTGCTCATTGACCCTTAATGGCTGCGCTCACTTTCCCAGCTCCTTGCTGACTTTAGAAATAATTGAAGCATGCTTTGCATTCCTTTTAGCAAAGGATAAGCACAAATGATGATGCAGACAAGATGCTTTCTTTTTCTTCCTCTGAACAAGAAGTGTATAACAGTGGCGGGTGTATGAACTGGACGCCTTTAAAGCCTTTGCTGTTGGGAGGAGCCAATACCTGCAAACTCCACTGCTCAGGGAAAGGCTCCAACCTTCTAGTCTCAGTGGCTCATCACACGCTGAAGCCATGAACATAACCTTGGTTCCTGGTTTCTAGAACTATATCTGTTTTCCTGGTTCAGGAAGGCTTGGAGCTGTTAAGGGAGTTGCTGCTTCAGCAGCAAAGCTGCTCAGGCTGGGAGCTTACATAGGAGTTGGAGGTGTCACCCTTTCCTGGCTCTTGGACAGATCTGATCTGGGCAGGTGCTTCCATACACTTCTCCTACTTCCCAAGTAGCCTCACATACAGCGATTCAGGCATTTCACTGGCAGCTCTGAATCTCCTGCCAGTCCTCCACTTTTGTGGCCCTCTGGGTGACGAAGGGGGTTCTGAGAGCCAGCCAGAAATCCAGATGGTTGGGGTGTCTGGATCCAGTGGCTCCTCAGGGTTACAGGCGGTGCTGGGATCTGCTGGAGAGCCCTGCTCCCTCTGCAAAGACCCCAGGTCTGGATAGGGCTGAACTCTGATGCTCTGGCAGCTCCTAACATGATGGGTGAAGTTCCTGGCTGAATATGGGTGTCAGGAGCTGGAGTCAGGTGGAGGTCAATAAAACACCCGGTGCTTTATGGATGAAGCATCTCTTTATGAATGAAGTTAACTCTTCAATCAAAGAAACTAAAACAGCGCAGGCCTAGTGATCACAGCAACCCTTCCCAGTAGATTCCCCAGTGAAGCAGTTGTGAGGATTGAAGCTCCCCACTTTCCCACTGCTCCCTAATGCTCCTACCCCAGTTCCCAGCAGCCTAAGACTCCACCGTCTTGTCTCTCTTTGCTCTGCCCTCTTCATTTCTCTACATGTTCTGGGAGACCAGGGAGGAGGGGAGCTGGTGACAGCAGCAGGAGGAGACTCCCTGGATTCTTCAGCAACCTGCCTCAGCTCTGTCTCTTGGTCCTGCTCCTCTCCTGTTACGGAGTCCGGACTGCGCTCTGCCACAGCTTCGTCCGACTCACTAAACCAGGGGTCAGCAAACTTTTTCCGCAGAGGGCCGGTCCACTGTCCCTCAGACCTTGTGGGGGGCCGGACTATATTTTGGAAAAAAAAAATGGACGAATTCCTATGTCCCACAAATAACCCAGAGATGTATTTTAAATAAAATTTACATTCTACTCGTGTAAAAACATACTGATTCTTGGACCATCCTCAGGCCAGATTTGGAAGGCGATTGGGCCGGATCTGGCCCCTGGGCCTTAGTTTGCCTACTCATGCACTAAACCCTGTTGCCTCTTCAGCTTCTGACACCTCCTCCTCCTCCTCCTCCTAGTCTGCTCCATCTTCTCCCTCTGGTTACTCATTGTCGTCCCACCACCAGTCCCCTGGCTCTGAACCTTCTTCCCCTGGGGGTTCCTGTCAGGACTGGCCGTTGTCCTCTTCAGATCACCACACAAACGCTTCTTGTTCTTTTATAAAACTTTTTATTGCGTATTAACAAAACATTCTTATAAACAGTTCTTAACTATTATTCCTCAGAGTCACTTCTTTCAGATACCTTCTGAGCTCTGCTTCTCCATGACCAGCCACTCTCAAAATGGCGAAGGCGCCTTTCCCTTCGCTTTCCCGCTCTTTTTTCTAACCTCCTGGCTAGAGCTGGCCTGTATCTCCCCTCCTCCGAATCTGAGCTAGAACTTAACCCTTGCCTTTCCTGTGAACAACCGGTCCCTCCCTGTTGTTCCTCTTGCTCCCTTCTATTAGATTCACTGCTCTCCTCCCCCCCTTGGGGAATGCTTTCTCCCTCTGATAAACTGAAAACCTCTAATTCTTCCCTGACATCACCCCCTCCCCTAAGCCCCCCTTCCTCCTCCTCGCTCTCCTCTGTTTCTGGAGGACCGAACCCTATGAACTCCTCTTCCTCGCTATCTGTCTCTTCAAAAATTTCTTGAAGATGCCAGTTCTGGGGTTTTGGCTTGTGGGGATATTTTCTATGAAATTCTCGCTGCAATTCCGGAACGTTAATTTTTTCTGCTGGTTCCCATGAGTTCTCAGACTCATCTAACCCTTTCCATGCAACCAAATACTGTAATTTCCTCCTACTTATTCTCGAGTCTAATATCTCTTCCACTTCGGTCTCTTCTTCCCCCATCATGGTGGGGAAAGGAGGTGGTTCCCTTGAGATTTGATACTTATGTGCTGGTACAAACACTGACAATAAAGATCTATGAAATACAGGGTGTATTCTCATATTTTCAGGCAAATGAAGCTTGAAAGCAACTGGGTTAATTTGAGCCTTTACTTGGAAAGGTCCCAATCTCCTTGGTTCTAGCTTTTTACACTTCCCTCGTATTGGTAGTCCCTTGGTAGACAGCCATACCCAGCTCCCTACTTGGATTTCTTCCCCAACTCGCCGGTGCCTATCTGCAGCTTTTTTGTAAGCCTCTTTAGCTTCTTCCAAATCCTCTTTCAATATCTCATGCATGCACCTCAACTCCTCTATCATTTGTTCTGCTGCTGGTACTGCTAACTGCTCCTCTTGACCTGGGAATGCCCTTGGGTGCAAGCCATAGTTTGCCACAAATGGGGCTCTGCCCGTAGACACATGCATTGCATTATTATACGCAAACTCTGCTAGACTCAACTTCTCTAACCACCCGCTCTGCTGATAACCAGCATAACACCTCAGATATTGTTGTAGTGTTGCATTCGTTCTTTCAGCTTCCCCATTGGTTTGCGGGTGTCTCGCTGACGTGAGGCTTAGCTCCACATCTAGTAACTGCATTAACCTCTTCCAAAATTGTGATGTAAATTGGGCCCCTCTATCTGAAATGATTTGTGATGGCATACCATGCAACCTAAAAATATTATCTAAAAACATCTTTGCAGTTTCCTGTGCGGTCGGAATTTTGGTACATGGTATGAAATGTGCCATCTTGGTTAGCATGTCAACCACTACAAAGATCACTGTTTGCCTGTGCGATGACGGTAGATCTGTTATAAAATCCATAGACACCACATCCCAAGGCCTTCCCGGCGTGGGCATAGGTTGCAACAACCCTGCGGGAGCTGCTCTGGGTGCCTTGGCTCGTTGACATACTTCACAACCTCTTACATATTGTGTTACTTCCTCCCTCAACTTTGGCCACCAGAACTGCCGTGTGATCTGATACAGGGTCTTTTCTCTACCAAAATGTCCTGCAGTCGGGTTATCATGATGTTGCCTCAACACTTTACCTCTTAATTCACCTGCAGGTACATACAGCACCCCTCTCCTGTACAACAATCCATCTTTTTCTTTGAAACCTTCCTCTTCCCCTTTACCTTTTCTCAGTTCCTCCATTTTCTTTTGTGCAAACTCATCTGTTACTGTCAATTGCTGGAATTCCCTGCCGTCCACTACTACGGCTGCACACCCCCACTGATCCGATCTCAGCATTTCTCGCAACTTGGGAGGTGCTTCCCCTTCCATATACTCAGGTTTGCGCGATAGCGCGTCTGCACGAATGTTTTGATGCCCAGGTATGTACTCAATCCTAAAATTAAACCCAGCAAAAAACTCTGCCCACCTAATTTGCCTTTGGTTTAGCTGTCTAGCAGTTCTCCAATACTCTAAATTCTTATGATCTGTTTGTACCACCACCTGATGTGATGCCCCTTCCAAAAAATGTCTCCACACTTTAAAGGCAGCGTGCACAGCTAAAAGTTCCTTATCAAATATGGTGTAGTTTTGTTCTGATTGATTTAATTTTCTAGAGTAGAATGCACAGGGTCTCCAGTCCCCTTCCTTGTCCTGTTGCAGCAGAATGGCCCCAATAGCCCTGTCAGAGGCATCAGTTTCTACCTTTATACGCTTACTTGGATCTAGGTGCATAAGATATTTTTCTGAAGCAAACACCACCTTTAATTTATCAAAGGCCTTCTGTGCTTCCTCAGTCCATCTGAATGCCCCCTTGCCTCTTAGACAATCAATTAGTGGCGCTGTGATTTTGGAGTAATTACCTATGAATTTACGATAGAAATTAGCAAATCCTAAAAACCTCTGTAGATCTTTCTTAGTTTTAGGTGCCTCCCATTCCACCACTGCCTGAACTTTACTGGGGTCCATGTGCACCCCTTTGTGGGAAATGCAATATCCCAGGAACTCCACCTTTTGTGTGTGGAATTTACACTTCTCTAACTTCACATATAACCTGTTGGTCCTCAATCTCTCTAACACCTGTGTGACATGTTTTACGTGTTCCTCCATACTTTCACTATATATTAAGAGGTCATCTAAATAAGAGACACAGAACTGATCCAGTATACCTGCTAAGACGTGATTGATGAAGGTTTGAAATACCCCTGAGCCATTTTGCAAGCCAAAAGGCATTACCAAGAATTCAAATGCACCATACTTAGTACAAAAACTGGTTTTCCACTCATCCCCTTCTCTGACCCTTATCAGATTATATGCTCCTCGTAGATCAAGCTTGGTAAAGACTTTGGCTGATCTTACTCTCTCTAAGAGGTCATCTATACGTGGCAGTGGGCACACACGAGGCTTCATTTGACTGTTAAGGATTCTGAAGTCACATACTAATCTTGGTGCCCCTTCCTCACCTTTCTTTTTGACAAAAAAGACAGGAGCACCCCCAGAGGCCGTAGACTCTCTAATAAAACCTCTCTGCAAATTCTTTTGCAGGAACTCCCTCAATGCTGCAGATTCTACTTCCGACATGGCATATATCTTGCTTGGTGGCAACTGTGCCCCAGGGACTAGATCTATCTTACAATCATAGGGCCTATGTGGTGGAAGTTTATCTGCTTCTTTTTCACAAAAAACATCCTGATAAGCCATATATTGTGATGGAATCTCACTTTCATTCCCCATCAACTTCCCTTCTACCTCTGTTCCCATTACTTCCACCGAGATTTTTCCCTTTTGCCCCAAACAATGTGTCATACAATATATCGAACCAAAAACCAAAGATCTTTGATGCCAGGCAATTACCGGATTATGACGATTGAGCCAACTCATGCCCAGCACCATTGGGTGCCCAGCTAGTTTGGTCACATGAAATGCCCTGGTCTCTGAGTGATGACCCATATCCATTCTCATTGGTGGAGTCTCATAAGTCACTTCTCCTGAAAGTAGCGGTCTGCCGTCGATTGTTTTCACTCGCAGTGGGGAACTCAAAGGTAACAAAACGATTTTGTGTTCCTGTACCAATTTCTGGTCTATGAAATCTGCTGACGCTCCTGAGTCTAACAACGCCTCTACCTGGACGCTGTGTCCATTGGGTAGTTGTAGTTGCACCTTCACCGTTAGCCCTGGGATAGGTGGTTCCGCGTGAGAGCCTTCTATTGCTTCTCCACCCGGCTGCAAGCTCCCATTTCCAGCCGGGGACATTCGTTTCCCTGATGCAGTTCCTCTGTGCAATTGTCGTGTCTCATGTCTGCTCCAGATAGAGACTCCCATCCTTTACGATTGTGACATTGTCGTGCTAGATGCCCTGGTTTTCCACAGACAAAGCAACGCCTTGCATCTCTTCCTTTCCCTGCATTTCCTCTTACCATGGAAGAGGTAGTAACTGGGAGGGGTCTGGCTGCTCCTAATTCCATGGGCTCTGACCGCTCTCGTCCTGTCACGTTGCCCGCTCTGCTCTCTGTACTTTCGATATTATTTTCCCGCCACCGTGGTCTCCATTGTTCCTTCTTTTCACTAGCCCTCCGTTCCACGCGTAGGCTCAATTGCAGGCACGTTCGGACCAGAGAGTCCAAGGAACTAGGTTCTGGCATTTGGGCCAATTGGTCTAAAATCTCATTATTCAGTCCTTCCCTAAAAAGGGCTGCAACTGTTGGGGAATTCAGATCCCATTTTAATTTCTGCACCAGCAAACTAAAGTTGGACCAATAAACTCCCACAGTGTCTTTTCCTTGTCTCATTCTCAACAGCTGCCTAGCTGTGGTTGTTTCATGCGCAGGGTCTAAGAAAATTGTGTCTAGATACTGCAGAAAAATTTGTAGATTTCCTAGGGCGACATCCCTCCGAGATATGAGGGGTATAACACAGTCCTTAGCCCTCCCTTCCAAGAAATTAATCACATAAGCAACCTTCTCTTGCTCAGATTGAAATTCTTTATCCTTTATCTCAATTATGTAAGAAATTTCTGTCTTGAAAGCCATGTATTCAGAGCTTTCTCCCTTGAAGCTACGTGGACGTACAGTAAATGTTTTACTCACTCTATCTCCACACGTCGATTGCAGCATGGTTCTATGTTCTCCCAGTGCTGCCGATAGTACGTCGACTTGACTTTTCAACTGTAAGTTCTGTTGCCATAAGTCCTGTAATGTTAGCTGGAGCGCGGGGGTTTCTCCTTGCCCAACTGGCGCCACAGCTCCATCCATTTTGGTTTCTCCTTCTTTACTTATAGTGAAGAGGCGCAGAGCAGAAGGTATTCTGTCAGGACTGGCCGTTGTCCTCTTCAGATCACCACACAAACGCTTCTTGTTCTTTTATAAAACTTTTTATTGCGTATTAACAAAACATTCTTATAAACAGTTCTTAACTATTATTCCTCAGAGTCACTTCTTTCAGATACCTTCTGAGCTCTGCTTCTCCATGACCAGCCACTCTCAAAATGGCGAAGGCGCCTTTCCCTTCGCTTTCCCGCTCTTTTTTCTAACCTCCTGGCTAGAGCTGGCCTGTATCTCCCCTCCTCCGAATCTGAGCTAGAACTTAACCCTTGCCTTTCCTGTGAACAACCGGTCCCTCCCTGTTGTTCCTCTTGCTCCCTTCTATTAGATTCACTGCTCTCCTCCCCCCCTTGGGGAATGCTTTCTCCCTCTGATAAACTGAAAACCTCTAATTCTTCCCTGACAGTTCCCTTTGCGGTTCCCCAACTAATGCTTCCCACCCCTCTTCTGCATCCATGACATCAGGTTTAAACCAGGTTTCCCCATCTGCATAATCCAAACCAGCCTTTTTCTTGGGTCCTAAGTATTTGTCTTATAGGATAAATACATTTCCCTCCTCTATTGATGCTCCCTTTGCAGGCTGACACATCTTGCTTCATTTTGCGCTGCCTCGGGCTATGAAAGGAGGCAGTTACTGCCCGGCTGCATCTGCTTCAGACCAGAGAGCGATGTAGCGAAAACTCTTTTGGCCAGCTATAGAGACCCGCACATGGTCTATTCCCCCTTGTAATCACGTGTTGGTATGCAAAATAGATATGTGCAATTGTTCCTAAACCAGTTTGCTGGTTTGGCACTGACCACTTTCCTGACATTGTTTTTTTCTCATCCCCGATAGTCCTGCTTTTCTGTCAGCAACAGCCCTGTTTGGATGGATTCCAGCACAACTGCCCAGTGCTGCTCTCTGGAAAAAGCTGTCGGAGGGGGTCAGAAACTTGCTGAGGTCACCGGCTCACGAGCCTACGAGGTGAGAACTGAGAAGCGAGACTAAAGTTCGGCTTTTGAGGCTGTTCTTGGAAGTGAGAACAAGTCGTTCCAAGAGGTTTTTGTGTGCGCCAGATGCTAAGGGCACAAGGTTCCCACTTCTTGTATCTTCTCTCCTGCTCATACACCCATGAATAAAGTCTTTGGCTGAAATGAGTCTTTAAATTATTTTGCTGTTAGGATAAAATGGGCCAGGGAGACTGTTGCGTTGAGCTCCTCGGAGGAATAGCAGGACAAAAATTTAATGAAAGAAGTATTTATCCAATTCAGATAACAGTTACAGTTAGGGGAATCATGATTACCCCCTCTTCTCTAAAGGGGAATGCATACCTCCTATTGAGGGGTGAAAAACCATTTTGGCCTCATTGGTTAGATTGGGCCAACTTTTGACAGGTGGGCCTAGTTCCCCACCTGACAGCCATCTGATGCTTTGATGATAGCAGGTGACTGACAGGTGGGTAGTTCTGTCTACCTGTCAGAGTTGTTCTATGGGGGTGGAGAGAATGATCTACTTTATCTACTCTCTACTCTTCAATTGATGAGCAGAAGCTTCAGTCCTGCTCTCTGCAGGGGCCTGCTTTGCTAGTGCATTCCTGAAATGTGATTGTGAAGCAACACCCAGCAGGACAGAGTCCCTCCCCTACTGATCTTGGACCTCTTTCGGGGGGGGGGGGGGCTGTCAAGAAAGGTGCATGAGCTGGAGGTTCCCCACAGCTTCCCTAGTTTTTTATGCTGACCTCCAGTTGAGAAGTACAGTGGTACCTCGGTTATAAATGCTTCGGGTTACAAACTCAGCAAACCCAGAAGTAGTACCTCGGGTTGAGAACTTTGCCCCAGGATGAGAACAGAAATTGCACGGCGGCAGCAGGAGGCCCCATTAGTGAAAGCGCACCTCAAGTTAAGAACGGTTTCGGGTTAAGAACATAAGTATGTAACCCGAGGTATCACTGTACTGTACTTTTCCGTGTATAAGACTAGGTTTTTTTACGTTAAAACAATGTAAAAAAATTGGGGGCATCTGAAGTGCAGGGGGGGGGGGCGGGAAATTTTTTGCTGCCTCAAGCCGAAGATTGTCAGCGGCGACAGTGCGGCTGATTGGTGGCTGTGGCAGTGGCTGCGGCCGATTGGTTGCTGCCGCGGCAATTGGGCGGGTGATTTTAAGCTGGCAGTGGCGAGCGGTCTGATGATTGGTTGCTTCTGTGTTGCGTGCGATCAGAAGTGGGAGCATTTGTCTGGCAGATGAGCGTTTTTAGGCAACCCCCCCTCCAAAAAAGCTCAACAACTCTGGGCAATCTCCCCCCATCTTCTCAGTTTTTAGACCCCCCAAATAGGGGGCGTGTTATACATGGAAAAATATGGCAAGCTGGTTTCAGCAAGATCCTCAGCAACTTTAATTTGAAGCTAGTGTGGATCTAACCAGTCTCCTCGCTGAGTTGTACAGACTGAATGACTTTAACAAGTTAAGAACTTGAGGCGATTCCTGGATCGCGATGGGAGTCTGCCTAGCCAACCAACACTACACATTCCTTTGATCCATCATTTCTGGAATGTAAATTGTGGCCAGGAATTCTCTTGCTGCAGTTTTCATTTTTCTTCTGCTATTTCGAAAGGCGAGCAGAATTATCATAATGAGCCGATGCATAATAGTCTGTTTTGTGCCTATTGCAATCGAAAAACAACTTCCATCATGCGTCAGACAAATTAAATACCCAAAGTGCAGCGTCCTGAACTCATTATGCCGAGTTAATGGTTATTGACTCAATTTACAGTTTGTGTTCCTAAGCATTGGCCTGTTTTTTGCAGCGTTTTACAGGAAACCAGATAGCGAAGATTTACAGCCAGAACCCTGAGGTCTACACACACACAGAGGTGGGCTAATCTTCAGTTCACTTATTGGAAATCGGAGCTGATTTTTGTTTTGCCTAGATATTTTGGAGAGGAACTTAGTTGTGCAAATTGTACTAGCATAAATAAGGCAACAGTTAAACAAACAAATTCTCACTAAATGGAAAATGTTTTTTTTTTGGGGGGGAATACTTAGCAAGAGCTGGTGGTTTTGGCTTAAGCCCCAACCGTTTTGTTAAATATGGGCAATGCATGGCTTTCTGATTACCAATCCATATACCGTACTTAAACATTTTTATACCATGTTTCATTCCTTTTTACACATTCAAAGTTGTGTACAATCTATTGTTGTTGTTGTTTAGTTGTTTAGTTGTGTCCGACTCTTCGTGACTCCATGGACCAGAGCACGCCAGGCACTCCTGTCTTCCACTGCCTTCCACAGTTTGGTCAAACCATGCTGGTAGCTTTGAGAAGACTGTCCAACCATCTCATCCTCTGTCGTCCCCTTCTCTTTGTGCCCTCCATCTTTCCCAACATCAGGGTCTTTTCCAGGGAGTCTTCTCTTCTCATGAGGTGGCCAAAGTATTGGAGCCTCAGCTTCAGGATCTGTCCTTCCAGTGAGCACTCAGGGCTGATTTCCTTCAGAATGGATAGGTTTGATCTTCTTGAAGTCCATGGGACTCTCAAGAGTCTCCTCCAGCACCATAATTCAAAAGCATCAATTCTTTATGGTCCAGCTCTCACTTCCATACATCACTACTGGGAAAATCATAGCTTTAATTATACGGACCTTTGTTGGCAAGGTGATGTCTCTGCTTTTTAAGATGCTGTCTAGGTTTGTCATCACTTTTTCCCCAAGAAGCAGGCGTTTTTTAATTTCATGACTGCTGTCACCATCTGCAGTGATCATGGAACCCAAGAAAGTAAAATCTCTCACTGCCTCCATTTCTTCCCCTTCTATTTGCCAGGAGGTGATGGGCCCAGTGGCCATGATCTTAGTTTTTTTGATGTTGAGCTTCAGACCATATTTTGCGCTCTCCTCTTTCACCCTCATTAAAAGGTTCTTTAATTCCTCCTCACTTTCTGCCATCAAGGTTGTGTCATCAGCATATCTGAGGTTGTTGATATTTCTTCCGGCAATCTTAATTCCTGTTTGGGATTCATCCAGTCCAGCCTTTCGCATGATGAATTCTGCATAGAAGTTAAATGAGCAGGGAGACAATATACAGCCTTGCTGTACTCCTTTCCCAATTTTGAACCAATCAGTTATTCCATATCCAGTTCTAACTGTAGCTTCTTGTCCCACAGAGATTTCTCAGGATACAGATGAGGTGATCAGGCACTCCCATTTCTTTAAGACTTGCCATAGTTTGCTGGGGTTGACACAGTCGAATGCTTTTGCGTAGTCAATGAAGCAGAAATAGATGTTTTTCTGGAACTCTCTAGCTTTCTCCATAATCCAGCACAAGTTTGCAATTTGGTCTCTGGTTCCTCTTCCCTTTTGAAATCCAGCTTGCACTTCTGGGAGTTCTCGGTCCACATACTGCCTAAGCCTGCCTTGTAGAATTTTAAGCATAACGTACCTTTTAAAAAAAATAAAATAATTATGCAATGAATGTAGTCAATAAAATCAACTCGCAGCAATTTTAAATGCTTATCCAAATAAATCCTTTTTTTTTTTTACTGGGTTCTGGAAGGATTGCACCCAAACTTAGGGATGCCATCTGTGTATCCTAACCAGTTAAGAATTCACCTGATATTCACAAGTTATTTATTTGATCGATATACTGTCCTTCATCAAAAGATCCCAGGGTGGTGTATAACATATAAAACATTTTACGGAGCATCAATAATGAAATCATAATAACAGCCTTAATAACAATCCCCCCGGCTTTAACAGGCCATAGATTATTTAATGGCTAAAGGCCTGGGTATTTCCATAACTGTTAAGCTTCATACGGCAGAAAAGTACGGTTGATAAATGCCCAGGAGACTTTTTATGCTGCTTAATCATCAAACTGTCTAAACAGTCTGCATAAAATATTCATTAAAATTACCAGTGAAATCAGATGTTAGTTAGGTAGCCTATGTTTCCCCCCCAAAACAAAATAATCAGTTTTTAAAATATACGTTATAAAATAAAGTTGCATATTAAAATACATGTCACAGTTACATGTGTGCGCAGGCATGCTTGAGCAGGAGAGGCTTTGGCAGGCGCTGAAAACAGTAAAACCAAAGTGCAGATGTTGTGAAACTGAAGGACTGATTCCTTGCAAGTGCAGAACAAAAATTGGCCCCTTTGCATCCACCTTTGGCCTACAGCTGTGCCCAACAGGGTTCAGTGTCAATATCAGGGGCCAGGAAACTTTTTCAGCAGGGGGCCGGTCCACTGTCCCTCAGACCTTGTGGGGGGCCGGACTATATTGGGGGGGGGGAATATGAACAAATTCCGATTCCCCACAAATAAGCCAGAGATGCATTTTAAATAAAAGCACACATTCTACTCATGTAAAAACACCAGGCAGGTCCCACAAATAACCCAGAGATGCATTTTAAATAAAAGGACACATTCTACTCATGTAAAAACATGCTGATTTCCGGACCGTCGGCGGGCCGGATTTAGAAGGCGATTGGGCCGGATCCGACCCCTGGGCCTTAGTTTGCCTACCCATGATCTATATGGTATACCGTATACAGTCATACCTCGGGATAAATATGCTTTAGGTTGAGCGCTTTCAGGTTGTGCTCCGCAGCGACCTGGAAGTAACGGAACGCGCTACTTCTGGGTTTCGTCGCTTGCGCATGTGCAGACAGTCAACATGACGTCACGCGCATGCGCGGAAGCAGCAAAATGCGACCCGCGCATGTGCATACGCGCTGTCGTGTCTTACGTTCTGTTCAGTATGTGAACGGGGCTCCGGAACGGATCCTGTTTGCATCCCGAGGTACCACTGTATAAGGAAATGAAGAAGCTGCCTTATACTTGCTCAGGCTGCTATTCAGCATAGTCTGGCACCATCTTCAGGTTTCTGGTCAGAGAGAGGTCTCCTGGGCCACTCGCTACCTCTTTGCTTTTACTGGAAATGCCAAGAGTTGACCCCCTAGACCACCTGCAAGCAAAGTGTATGCTTTATTGAGCTTTGATCTGCCTTCTCTGAATTTCTTATGTTTTGGAGCATGGATCCTGATTTTTCACCCTACTTGCATTGTGTTGTTTTGCCCCCCTTGTATATCTGCAGAGGTGACTCCCAGCACCCTATTGCCTTTGTATACTTGGGCAGAAGCCACTCTTTGGGAAGTTCAGCACCCATAAGCCCTATTGGTCAAGAAGACATTTTTTAGTATCTGTCTAACTCTTCCATTGAAAGTGGAACCTTAAAAATGCTTTTTTTAAAAAATGAGCCCTTGATCTGTTTGTAAATCAAAACGAATGTATGTTGCGTCCACTTTCTCATTTCCCTTTTCTCTTCCAGAGGATCTCTTTGGTCAGCAGCTTTGCAGCCTCCCTTTTCCTAGGGGCTTATGCGCCCATTGATTACAGTGACGGTAAGTGACTTCTAGGCTTGTTTGTTGGCTGTTTAATGTTCTCAACCTGAGTCAAAAGGTCTCTCCTGACCACTGGGAGTGAATAAATGGACCAGCAGCCTCACCTATTTCCTTGTGAATGAAAGAAGTTTTCAATAAAAAGTTTTAATACCAGAAATACGGCATGAATTGAGCAATAGTGCTTCTGGTGAAGCAGATCAAGCATCACATTTGAAATTGGGAGCCTAGGATTTACTTCCTGCTCGGTCACAGATCACTTGGGAAAGTCTATCTTGCTCAGAGACTGTCTAGATCAGAAGTAGGGAGCGTGTGACCTTCTGCATATTGTTGGACTCCAATTCCCACCACCCCTGACTATTGGCTATGCTGGCTGGAGATGAAGAGAGTCCAGCATTACCTGGAGAGCCACAGGTTATTATTATTTAACCACAAGGTGGGTGCAGGGCATCATGAAGGTGGCTGGGCACCACAGGCTAAGCCAGGTAAGGAAGTTTTGGCGCTGTTCCCCAAAAAGCCCAACAACTTTGGGCGACCTAATAATAATAATAATAATAATAATAATAATAATACAGTGGTGCCTCGCAAGACGAAAAGAATCCGTTCTGTGATTCTCTTCATCTAGCGGTTTTTTCGTCTTGCGAAGCAAGCCCATTGACGGATTAGCGCTATTAGCGCTATTAGCGGCTTTTAGCGGCTTATCTGCTGATCGGATCAGCTGATAAGCGGCTTAGCGGCTTAGAAAAAGGGGGGGGGGAACCAGCAGGAACTCGCAAGACATTGTCGTCTTGCGAAGCAAGCCCATAGGAAATTCGTTTTGCGAAGCACCTCCAAAACGGAAAACTCTTTCGTCTAGTGAGTTTTCCATCTTGCGAGGCATTCGTCTTGTGGGGCACCACTGTAATTTATTATTTGTACCCTGCCCATCTGGCTGAGTTTCCCCAGCCACTCTGGGCAGCTTCCAACAAAGATTAAAAATACATTAAAATGTCACACATTAAAAACTTCCCTGAACAGGGCTGCCTTCCTAAAAAAAAAAATCAACATCTCTTTTAAAAAGTGGGGGTTGCTATGCCAATGCTATATACTGCCCTTCATTCATCACTTCATCATAAGATCTCAGGACGGATCACAGAATGAAAGTTCTCCATCCCTGCTCCTTTCTATCCCCTCCACACTTCCCTTCTTAGAGTGACTGTGGCACCAAAGTTATCTGTGTTTAATGCAAGCCAGACTTCCTCTAAAGTAGAGTTTGCTTGGTGTGTGTGTGAGGGATGAGTATGGTTCCTCACGAGTAAACAGCCAGGACTCTGACCTGCCTTTTTACAGGTTTTATTTGGTGCAAACTATGTGCAGTGCAGACACCCAAAGTTCGTGTCTCCCTCAGTCGCTAGCAGATTCCGAGAGTGGGATTTTCCTGTCCCCCCCCCCAGCATAAGAACCTTGACACACCCAGTCTCCGCCTTTTTTCCTTACGCTTGACTCCCCTGCCAAAACTAGGCGACGGAGGTTGCATCTCTGTTTCCCTATTAGCCTCCCAGGGATCAGTGCTGGGGCTCGCAGATAAGTCTGTGAGCCTTTCTCTCCCCTCTCCCCCCATTTCTTTTTCCGTTCTAACACCAGTCTCTGATGAAGTGTTACTGCTGATCAACGTGGGAGGCTCTCTGTACATTCCTGCCTCCTTCTCCCCTCTTGATGGCAGTCCCCTGACAGTGTGAATCATGGATAGCGTTAACCATGGTTCACACTGCTACCAGTAAAATATTTAACCATGGTTCAAGATATTGCACCAGAGTGGAGAATGGTGGAAAGTCAGGGAAGGGAGCGTTCCATCCCCTGGTGTTCTCCTGAGCTCTTAAAAAATTGGCAGACGATTGCATCTGCCGATGTAGCATGCAGCTGCAAACAAATGGGCATGATGACCTGTGCCATATGGAGCAGCCTTCATATGGATATAGCATGTGACTGGCCCTCAGTAACTTGCAGTTTGCATGGTCTTTCTCATGTTTTTCTTCAGAGATAACACATTGTTTGAATAATGATCCCCTCCTTCGTTTCTGCTTGGTTTATAATATTTGGGTTGTACAGGCTATAAAGATACTCAGTCCAGTTGTTTAGCCCTCCAGTAGAACAGATCCTTAAAAAAAAAAAATTCCAATAAGCTCCATCAGAAAGTGTGCGTGTCAGAAAAGCAAATCTAGGATGATGTTCCAGTTCCAGGAGGCACAAATCTCTTCCTGTAAAATGTTTTGCACTTTGTTGATTGATTTTTTAAAATGTGCCAAAAACTATATTAGAATGACAAATGATTTCCATTTATACTGTGTGGGGTTTTGTTTTTAAGTGAGAAACTTGAGACTAAACGACTTAAATGTGTCATTTGATGTATCACCCTTTACAAGTGATAAAACACTAAAACTTTTGAAAACAGCCATTCTGCTCGCACCATGGAGATGCCTAAATTTCACTCTCACCACAGAGATGTCTTACTTTCTCAGATAGTGACTTGCATAAGGCATAAAATGCATGGAGTAGTTATTTGACCTATCTCTTCATGTCCAAAAGCAGCTCTTTTTCTACTGTGGTAATAGAGTATTTCTAACAATTTAAGTTGCAAATGCTTTCTTGCACCGAAGCAGCAGAACACAGAATGAAAATACTTAAATTTACCAATAGCCAAAGCAATGGGGCAATGGCACAGAAGACCAGACTCCATGCCTGGTGCCTCTCTAAGGATGAATGGAGCATCCTAAGTCTATTCTGTGTTAGTCTTGCTTGCACCCATTCATAAAGTCTGGGTTCCATTCCATTTTTGGCACACTTTCTGAAAGAAAGCACACAAAAAAACTGTTTAAATTGCACACATTTCATTTGCACTCTTTCAATAAAATAAACATCTTGCAACACAATTCCTCCACCCCTAAAATATGTATTTTATCTGCATTTTAAATGTAAAATATGTGCACTTTTGGGGACTGATTCAGTAGAATCTGGAGAAGTCTGTAATCCGATTGATAGTTGTGTTTTGATTTTAAGCAGGTTCAGGAACGCCAAATTGTAGAAAACAGACTGAACAATTTCCTTCCTTAGGTTTCTCATCCTCTCAGCAGCTGGACTGAGGCTTTCTTGAGGCAGCTGGCCTTGATAAATTTCTCCCTCTTTTCTTTTTTTTCAAATTGTGAAGAGAATTTTTTTTTTATTTTTTTTGGAGAGGGGATAATAAGATGAAGCCAGTACAGTCTTACCTTGGTTTTGGGACATAGTGCGTTCTGGAAGTCCGTTCAACTTCCGAAATGTTCGGAAACCAAGCCGTGCCGGACTTCGGCTTCCGAGGCAAAGTTCACAAACCGGAACACCTACTTCCAGGTTTGCGACTGTCAGGGAACTGCCATCGTCTCAGAGGCGAGAGGTGGAAGGGCAGTTGGGTTACAGGGAGCCTCCAAAGATTGTGAGAAGCAGCACTTCCTCCGCCTCTATATTATAGAGAGGGGAGGCGTAGGATGGGGGTCAAAAGACTACTCTGCTGGAGAAAGTTTAAGGACTGCCCACTCCCAGATTCTGCTAGTGACTGAGCAAGACAGGGAATTGAAACGTTCTGCACTGTGAATGTTTTTGTACCGATTGTTAAGTTGTGGGTGAACATATCAGCCGACACAGCGATTCTTCAAAGCAGCTCTTTATTTGTAAGCTAGAACAGAACTGAACAGCAAACAGCTCAGCCGACCTGCTTTTATAGGCAACCGGCTGTCAACATTGTAGCAACAACAACCCAGGGTTTCCTGCCTAAAGTAACTGACGTGGACCTGAGTGAAAACTATATACATGATACTCCTGGTGGCCAGGGTGAGAACTTCAATACATAACACCCCTCCCTACCAAGATAAGGCATTAGTTACAATCATAGTGGTTCCATTACATACAGCAATACCCTTATTGTTTTCAGTAAGGCACATAAGCATATTTATTGACCCTATTCACCATACAGCTTTACATGTACAGTTTGTCCAGTGAACATAGTCTTTTAAATATGGGCTACTGGCCTTGCGGATTCTCTGGGATTCCCTTCAGCAGCTTCTGAGGCCACAGCCTCCTCAGTGGCTTTCTGCAGCATGAGGTGAGGTCTGGCTTGGCGAGGAGATGCCGTTGCAGACAGATGTCCCGGACCCCGCAGACAATTCAAACCATCAGGGCATCGTCTAAATCTCGGAACTCGCAGTGCATTGCAGCCTGTCGGAGGGCGGTGGTATAGTTCTTAATTGACTCCCCCTCTGCCTGGTTCTGGTGGTAGAACGCATGGCAGGCAGCAATCTTGGACGGCTTTGGCGCGTAGTGGTTGCAGCGCTTCTCTTGAATCATGTCCCACGGCTCTGCCTGGATTGCTAGAGGCACAACCAATGCTCGGGCCGTCACAAACACTTTGGGGCCACAAAGGGTGAGGAAGAGTCCCCGCTTCTGCTCTACAGACCCTCTTGTCAGCTCATTTGCTTGGAGGTAGCAGTTGAACCGAGCGAGGTAGGAGTCCCATGATTCAGAGGCTGGGGCAAACGGCGGTAGAGGCATGAGTGAAGCCATGATTCCGATGCCGACGTGGAGGGCGATGGATGGAACACAGTGCTCTAGCCAGAACGGTCAGCTCTGAATTGGTTCTGCTCTGTGATTTTGCTCAGTGTTTCAGCTCCGTGATTCAGCTCATTTCAGAGGGTGGCCGCGTCTGGCTGTGCTATGATGTCCATCAATCCCACCTTCGTCGCCAGTGTTAAGTTGTGGGTGAACATATCAGACGTCACAGCGATTCTTCAAAGCAGCTCTTTATTTGTAAGCTGGAACAGAACTGAACAGCAAACAGCTCAGCCGACCTGCTTTTATAGGCAACCGGCTTTCAACAACCCAGGGTTTCCCGCCTAAAGTAACTGACGTGGACCTGAGTGAAAACTATATACATGATACTCCTGGTGGCCAGGGTGAGAACTTCAATACATAACACCGATAATAAAGCCTTGAAAAGACCAGTGGGGGTCTTGCCTGTTCGCTCTTGAGCAACCACACCGGCACACACCTAACAGCGACATTCAAGGTCTGAGTTGTTCGTGAACTAAGCTGTCCGAAAGCCAAGGTACGAGTGTAATTAAAGACTCCCATCGTCCCCTGCAGGAATAGAAACTGACATGGGGCAATCCTAAGAAAGATTGTTCAAAGATTGGTTACTGATTCCTCAGCCGGTATCAACAGGAGGTAATAAAATGGCCAGAGCCTGCAAAGAGGAAGGGTGTAAAGGCACGAGGGCCTTAACATTACTTTGTTCGTACTAGAGAGGCTGGAGCTGCAAAAGCATTTTAGGACAAAAATTGCCAGAAATCTGATCTGATCTGGAAAAAAACCAGGAGGGCGATACATAAAGCACTGGAAGTCAACAATCTTGAGAGGATGGCAATTCCAGAGAAAAGAGCTGTGTAGCGTCAATCTTTGTAGCGTAAAGGACAAATGAGGATGATTTCTTTGTCAGCCTTGAACTTCTTTGTGCATTTTGGAAAGATGTTTTTGCGTACCTGGTTAATACTGTGCCAACGTTTGTATATTCCCTAAAAATGTCAGTCGTGTTGCTTGGCCACTTTGAGCTTTGAAGTGAGCTGCTGTAACCACTTAGTGAGCCTCTCCATTCATCCCCATATTGACCCCACTTTTCATCTAAGCATTGCCGCCACTTTGCATTTGTCATTGAACCACGACCTGAGAGAGAGAGAGCGCACTGCTATTCATTGCTAGCTTTGTATCTATTCAGAGTAGTAGACCAAAGAACTGTAAGTGATTGAATGCACTTGATGTGGATCTATGGGGTAGCACCGTTCTTTACATTGCTGCTTAATGAATGTCTCTTTCTTTCTCTTCCTGTCTCTCTCAAGCAATATTGCTCTGTATAGATAACAGCAGATTGTAAAACAGAACAATGTGTGGGCAAAGTCCTCACCAGTCCTTTCTGAATGGGCGCAAGCAAGCTTCCATACTCCATGGGTATAGTCCCACCGAGATGTGGTCTCATTGCTTTCAGCAAGCAAGATAACCTTGTGCTCAAGTTCTTTCGATTTTTTAAAATGCAATTCAACCTGGATGTTCCTCCAACTCGGGATCAAAGAGGACTAATAATAATAATAATAATAATAATAATAATAATAATTCTTCACACAGTTGCCTGTAAAATCCCATCATGACAAAGTCCCATTTACCCAGCTGGGGAAAAAAGCCTTTCAGAACAAAAAAAGAGTCTTCAGTGGTTTCCAGAAAGTTCAGATAGTGGACGCCAGGCATATCTTGACAGGAAAGTTATTCAACAGAACTGGAGCAGCCACACTAAAAGCCCTGCTCTGAGTTGATGTAAAGTAAGATTCTGAGATTTTGGGAACTTGCAGGAGAAGCTCTTCTGCAGACCACAGCAATCTATTGGGTATCTAAAGCAGGGGTAGGCAACCTAAGGCCTGTGGGCCGGATGTGGCCCAATCGTCTTCTCAATCCGGCCCACGGACAGTCCAGGATTCAGCGTGTTTTTACATGAGTAGAATGTGTCCTTTTATTTAAAATGCATCTCTGGGTTATTTGTGGGGCATAGGAATTCATTCATCCCCCCCCCCCAACATGGTCTGAGGGACGGTGGACCGGCCCACGCTGAAAAAGGTTGCTGACCCCTGAGCTAAAGGATATGGTAGTCTCCTAAATAACCTGGTGCTGAGCTGTGTAGGGCCTTATATGTCAGGGTTGCAAGATTGGGGTGTGGGGGGGGGGGAATATGATGTAGCAGCCACAGTTGCTTCATCTTTTTATTGGCATATGGAAATGTATACTCTCCAGGTTGCAACCTGGTAGCACTTTGTAAGCTGTAGTAGTAGTAGTAGTAGTAGTAGTAGTAGTAATTATTACTATTACTATTTCTTTGCCCAGCTTCATCTGAAGAACACAAGGCGGTTTACAGTATAAAATGCTTATTAACAAACATTGGTCCGATAAAAGGTATCTCCTGTGCTGTTGTTAATTAATTTGTGAATCGCTTTCCACGTATAGCTCCCAAAGCAATTTACAGAAGCATCCTTAAGAACAGCAGCAATAGCAGCCGTATAGATTTACACATAACACAAAATGAATACCTTTTCATCTAGCACTAGTGGGAAACGAACAAAAATGTCTTCAATTGTTTCTGGAAAGTACAGTTCCACAGAAAAGGAGTAGCCACATCCAGACCAACCTCAATAGTAGCCCAACATAGAGTGCATCGCCTTTCTCATTCTCTGGGCTGAATAGACTGACAATACATACCAAAGTGTGTTAATGGGTCATGATTTACTGGACAGTCGTCATTATTTGAAGTCATTAATTCTGGATGAAGAGGCTGGGAAAGTTGATCTACGGATAGTTTTGCAATCCAGATGACGGAACCTAATTTTCTTTGGCTGATGGTTTATTTTACCATCCAGCTAGCTGTATAGTTCATGGGGTTACAAGCACTGTTGAGATGTATTCAATTACTGGGCATACTGAATAAATAATCTTAGGTCTGCAATGCAAGCATGAGTGGACTGGTTTTACTGGTTTCGTTGGTTTAGACGATGTGCTTTGTACAGAGGAGATTAGAGAATCATGCACAGATGGAGTTTAAAGATTGGAGCTATCTTGCCCTTTTGCAAAGTGGCACAAGAGAGTTCTGATTAAATGTTTCTCGGGGTTCAGAAAAGTCAGGGATTTCATCTGAAAATCGCCATATGTTGCTTTAAAACTGCAGTTGCTCATTGAATACATTAATCTGCCAATTCTTGGCCTTTATGCAAATGGCAAATCTTTACAGTGTTTTTTTTAAAAAAATTAACACCCCCCCCCAAATAGAAATGGAAACAATAGCAGCAACCTAAATTGAACAGAATGTATGTCTGGTTCACACCCATAAAATCATTTTGTAGAGGGAAGGGTACACTGAGCAACAAAACCTAAGCACAAAGAGTTGAATATGTTTACAAAGTTTTCTAATGGGTGAAATAATTTTGATTTTCAATATGTAACAAGCTTTCCAGTTGCTTCCCTTTTGCATTCAGTAGCTAGAACACAGGAATATAGGAGCAACTTGACTTCCATCTGAGCAACTGAAACTGCATGGATAGAATATTGTCTGCATGTTTCCCCTTCGGTTACCATTTAAACTTACCGTACCTTTAACAAAAGAAAAAGAATTGGGGGTTGGAAATTCAAGAATGGGATGTGGAATTAAGCCCAAAGAGTTAAAGAAAGAAAAGGCAAGGCCATTAATAGTTTTGAAGGAGAAGACAAGAGAGATGACTAGTTTTGGCATCAGAGTGCTGGATGGATGTGAGTAGGCCCAGGCGATTTGGTTCCTGTTGGTTGGTATCAGGGTACTAGTGAATAAAGAAGATCATGCAAGCCTAAAGTCTGGCCTCATTGATTTTAAACTGTGTGCTGCACCTGGTATCTTTTAGGTGATGTTAGATAACGGATTTTCAATGTTGGATTTTTTCACTAAACTGGAGTGGCCTAGGCTCAGGTCCGTATAGGTAAAGCTATGGTTTTCCCAGTAGTGATGTATGGAAGTGAGAGCTGGACCATAAAGAAGGCTGATCGCCGAAGAATTGATGCTTTTGAATTATGGTGCTGGAGGAGACTCTTGAGAGTCCCATGGACTGCAAGAAGATCAAACCTACCCATTCTTAAGGAAATCAGCCCTGAGTGCTCACTGGAAGGACAGATCCTGAAGCCGAGGCTCCAATACTTTGGCCACCTCATGAGAAGAGAAGACTCCCTGGAAAAGACCCTGATGCTGGGAAAGATGGAGGGCACAAGGAGAAGGGGATGACAGAGGACAAGATGGTTGGACAGTGTTCTCGAAGCTACCAGCATGAGTTTGACCAAACTGTGGGAGGCAGTGGAAGACAGGGGTGCCTGGCGTGCTCTGGTCCATGGGGCCATGAAGAGTCGGACACGACTAAACAGCAACAGGCTCAGATGCGAGAGTATAGCTTCTATGAAATAACTGGTACCTCTGTGGCACCTCTCTGGTGTGGTGTTCATAACCGTGTGTTCTTCAAGTCCTGGTTTTCAACTAAAGCGAGTGCCCATGGAATGATGCCAGCCCACTAATTGCTTCCTGGTCCGCGGCAAGGGAGCCAGTTCAGCCTCATGCCAATTGGCAGCATGCTTCAATGTCTTCTTCCTCCAGTAGCAACTGGAGAACTGGCAGGGTCCCAGAAGAAGAGCAGATTTAGTGCCTCTCTATTTATAAAGAGAGAGGGAGAGAAAGAGAGGAAGGGATGAGAGTGGGATGGAAATAAGCCTCAGGGAATCACAGTCCTACTAGCTTTCCCTCTACACCTTGGAAGAGATCAGAACATAGAAACACCTAAAAGGAAAAGCTTGCCAATAGCTGGGTGAGACAAGAGAGAAAGAGAGAATAACTTAATTGAAGCTGAAAAAGGAAGTAAAGCAGAGTAGGGAGAGAAAAGAGAGAGCACTGACAGAAGTGCAAGAGGTGGATTTGCACTGTTTTTAAAAAGACACGAAGAGAAAAGGCACAAAAGCAAGAGAGAACACTTGACTCTTCTCTGCCATGTATGAAGTGAGCTGCTCAGGGTGCTGCTAGCCCAGGCACCCCCAAACTCGACCCTCCAGCTGTTTTGGGACTGCAATTCCCATCATCTCTGACCACTGGTCCTGTTAGCTAGGGATGATGGGAGTTGTAGTCCCAAAACATCTGGACGGCTGAGTTTGGGTACGCCTGTGCTAGCCTCTACTCCAAATTGCTGGAAAACCACTACCCGTTTTGTCTTTTGGGAAGATGTTTGGTTGCTGCCTTACATCTTTTTGTTAGCATGCACACAAGATATCTCAGTGGGTGGTGGACGCATCTTGCTTCCTGGGGCTGCTTCCAGACTCTCACTTTTTTGTGGATATGATCTGATCATAAGCTGACAAATTTACGTTGTGCAATATCAAGTGAATTTGGTGCTCTTTTGTGACAAACCTGCTCTAAAAAAAAGCACCACCACCACAGGTCAGAATTTTTGTCGATCACGAAGAACTTTCTGAGGGTAAGAGCTGTTTGACAGTGGAATAGACTCCCTTGATCTGCCACGCATGCTTTAATTGACATTCCCTCAGGGTGCCTTCCAACTCTACAATTCTATGATTCTGTGAAAGTACACACAGGAAAATGTGAGATGGCGGTGTCACTGGGTGATGTCATATAATATCTGCAAACAAATCAGAATGAATGCTCAGCAAACAGTGACATTGTACAACAATCTTTGTGCAAACTTTGTGCAAACATCTCAAGGTGGATGCTTAGTAAACAGTAAAATGTCATGGAAATTATGCAAAAAATATTCCCAGAAAAGATGCATAACAAAAACATCTTTAATACAAAAGGGTTTGCGGTGGAGAAAACCACACAGCAGATTGTAGCTTGTAACGCAGAACTGAAACTTCTGAAGGTTGGCTCAGTTGGCTCTTGGTATGGCAAGCCAGAAGGGCCAAAATACTACAGAAGATCCTCGTGTTAATGCATGCACCTGAAAATGCTGTTTGAATGCTCAGCTATAGTTACATCCTTACCTCCACAACCTGTCTAGATAGTGAATGCTGCTAAATGCCCTGATGAGGATGATGATAATAATAATAATAGTAATTCATATATATCTCAGTACAATGAATAATTACTGTAAGTGATGATAGGGAACATACGATACAACCAACACTTAAAAAAACTCACAGCGACGAGAATAAAAGATGTTACTCATTAAAACTGGCATCAATAAAACTAGGTGTTGCACATTAAAAGCTTGTTGAAATATGTGTCTTTAGTTTCTGGCAAAAGAAACAGAAAGAGGGAGCCTGACAGATTTCAGTGGGAAGAACATTCCAGAATTGTGGCATCACCACAGAAAGGACCTTGCTCCTCCTAGGTCTCCAGTGATGCCTGGGGAGATTTCGGGGATGGGTGCGAGAGATGGCCTTTTCTGGGGTGATGCTGCGACTTTCTGAGTTTCAGCTGCTCAGTACCAAGTGTAACCACAGGCCTGTTTTCATACTGAGTGTTCTTAAACATTCTTTTTAGTGTTTTAAACGTCGGCTATTAAGGGACGCGGGTGGCGCTGTGGGTTAAACCACAGAGCCTAGGACTTGCCAATCAGAAGGTCGGCAGTTCGAATCCCCACGACGGGGTGAGCTCCCGTTTCTCGGTCCCTGCTCCTGCCAACCTAGCAGTTCGAAAGCACGCCAGTGCAAGTAGATAAATAGGTACCGCTCTGGCAGGAAGGTAAACGGGGTTTCCGTGCGCTGCTCTGGTTCGCCAGAAGCGGCTTAGTCATGCTGGCCACATGACCCGGAAGCTGTACGCCGGCTCCCTCAGTCAATAAAGCAAGATGAGTGCCACAACCCCAGAGTTGGTCACGACTGGACCTAATGGTCAGGGGTCCCTTTACCTTTACCTTTACCTTTATTAAGTTTTCAAATGCCCTCTTCTTTCAGAAGCAAGTGTGGGACAAGCTATTACAAAGGGAATCATTACAATGTGCTCAGGGCGTGACCATTGGCCTGAGCATAGATGTGTTACAAATGAACAAATGTTTAATCTGTGGAAGGTTTGGGGTGGCAGGTATGCTCTCTTCAAGATGCAAATCTCTTTCTGAACTGCCCTTGCCTCTGTTTACTTGCTGCACTACTTCCAACTGACTTCTTTCAAGTCAAATTCTCCACCCCCCCCCCAGTTTGTCTATCTGGTATATATTGTGAGCCTGTGGGGAATGGGAATTACGTTTTGTTTGCTTGATCACCAGGGGAGCTCCCCCTTGTCCGGCCAGCTGAGATCTGCAGGGTGCAGAGCCTTCACAGTAGTGGCACCCGCACTTTTGGCTGCTGGAGAAAAAAACAGCTGCTTCCCTTCCCAGGTTCTGGCATGAACTTACTGCAAATCCATGAGAAAGTATGGAGTCCGGCCTGTCTTGATGCTTGTGCACCTGGATTAGGGAAAAAGTTGGGCCATCCTGTACCATCTAGCAAAGTACTGGTATGTACTGCTGTGACAAACATGACAGTGGAGGATTAAGGGCTGTGTCTCCTACACTTATTTGTACAGTGGTACCTCGGGTTAAGTACTTAATTCGTTCCGGAGGTCCGTACTTAACCTGAAACTGTTCTTAACCTGAAACACCACTTTAGCTAATGGGGCCTCCTGCTGCTGCCGCGCCGCCGGAGCACGATTTCTGTTCTCATCCTGAAGCAAAGTTCTTAACCTGAAGCACTATTTCTGGGTTAGCGGAATCTGTAACCTGAAGCGCATGTAACCTGAGGTACCACTGTATTTTCAATGGACTGCAAATTTAAACTGGTTTAAATTACTGTGGCTCCCCCCCCCCCCCCGGCCAAAGATCCCTGGGACCTCGATTGTTGGAAGGGATCTAAGAAATTAATCGATAGCTGCAAAATTTGGTTGTATATGTTATGTGATCTACAGGTATTGCGAACGCTGTTTTAGAGTGAAAGAGAGTCTGCCATCGGACTTTAAATGGCTACTTGCTCTTGCTTGAAACTGATGTGGCAGATTATTTCAGGAACAGGTACTTGCGAGTGTACTGTAAAAACGTTAGGTTGAAAAAAAAATGCTGGTAGAATTTTGAGTCTCTCTGTAACAAAATAGTAGACTGTGGCTGCTGGATTTATCTTTTGCAGCTCTCTCTTAGACTTTTGTGGATCTTCTGTAGAGGAAGCTAGATGTTTTTCTGAAAGTGTCATATGCTTGATGCAAAAGGGTTATGGTGCTCTTAAACCAAAAACCTTTCATATTGTACTCTTTCCCCCCATTTTAGGGTTGTGTTTCACCCTACCACACCCAGCGCTTTGGGTTTAATTCTGGCTGCAAAGTCATTGCATTTACTGGAGACAATCCAGGTAAGAAAGTCAACATTCGCTTGGTAGAATTCTGAGTCTCTCCATGATTCTATCCCTTGTCTAATTTTTTTCTAGGTCCCTTATGATTATTCTAAAGAGGCTGCAATGATTTCTGTGCCTGGATTGCAGCCATCCAGAAAAAGAAAGGTGAAGTTAAGTCTTATGAAGAACAATGGGACTTAGTCATAGGCGCCGACTCCATGGGGCCTGAGGGGGCCCGAGCCCCCTCAAAAATTCGTTTGGGGGGGCTCCGCCCCCCCAATAATCTCGGGCGCCCCTCCAGCAGAGCGCCACCGCCGCCCCTCCCCCAGCCCCAAATGCACAGGGTCGGGCTGCATGCCTCCTGCCCTCCCTCCCGAGCAAAAGCTCCACCCAATTTCCTTTGGAGCTGATTAATAGGCGCAGCACGCTCTCCACTATTCGCTCACGAGGAGGCGGCGCCACTTTATCTGCATATTCATGAGCTTATTTATTATTCATGAGCTTTCGCGGGCTCCCCCAATATTTTTTATAAGTCGGCGCCCCTGGACTTAGTTGCACAGTTAACAGCTTCAGTCCCATTTATTTTGATGGAATTAAGGTGCGCCTATCTATTCAGTTGTATCTATTGTGCAGGATGTCCTAGTATCTGATACAAAGGCTGATCTCATAATTTCACAGGACTCTCTTGCTTGCATTTTCAGCATCCATGGCAGCAATGAGACTTAGAGAAGGGGACATTGCAGTAAGTGTTGATGTATTCATGCTTTGCTCATACTGCTAATCCAGTGCTGTATGGGATAGTTGCCTTGCGCAGCAGTTCTACATTATACATTTTGGTGTTCGACATACAGTGGTGCCTCGCAAGACGAAATTAATTCGTTCCGCAAGTTTTTTCTTCTTGCGAGTTTTTCGTCTTGCAAAGCACGGTTTCCCATAGGAATGCATTGAAAATCAATCAATGCGTTCCTTTGGAGACCATCCGGGGACAGAGGGGAAGCGCCACGCGCCTTCCCCTCTGTCCCCGGACCTGTTTAAAGCAAGGGGCGGTGGGGAGAAGATTGCTTTTCCCTGTTGCCTGCCCCGCAATCTCCGGGGACAGAGGGGAAGGCGCGTGCGCCTTCCCCTCTGTCCCCTCTTTTGAAGCAAGGGGCGGAGGGGAGAAGATCGCTTCTCCCCGTTGCAGCCCCTTGGTTCAAAAGGGGTCCGGGGAGAGAGGGGCTGGCAACGGGGAGAAGCAATCTTCTCCCCGCCACCCCTTGTTTCAAAAGAGGTCCGGGGACAGCAGGGAAGACGCGCTGCGCTTCCCTGCTATCCCCGGAGCTTGCGGGGCAAGCTTCATTTTGCGAAGCAAGCCCATAGGGAAATGCATCTTGCGAAGCGGCTAAGAAAACGAAAAACTCCTTCGTCTAGCGAGTTTTTCGTCTTCCGAGGCGTTCGTCTTGCGGGGTACCACTGTATTTTGAAAATACATTTGAAATATCACTTTCAGGTTCTGTTGATTTAAGTGGAAGATATGGCTACAATCCTTATCATAGTTACTTGGGAATAAGATCCATGGAATGTAATAATAATAATAATAATAATAATTATTATTTCTTATTTATACCTGCCCATCTGGCTGGGTTTCTCCAGCCACTCTGGGCGGCTTACAGCAAAACATAAAAATACAATAATCCATCAGATATTAAAAGCTTCCCTAAACAGGACTGCTTTCAGATGTCTTCTAAAAGTCAGATAGTTGTTAATTTCTTTGACATCTGATGGGAGGGCATTCTACAAGGTGGGCGCCACTACCAAAAAGGCCCTCTGCCTGGTTCCCTGTAACTTTCCTTCTTGCAGTGAGGGAACCGCCAGAAGGCCCTCGGTGCTGGACCTCAGTGTCCGGGCTGGATGATGGGGGTAGAGACGCTCCTTCAGGTATACAGGACCAAGGGTGTTTAGGGCTTTAAAAGTCAGCACCAACACTTTGAATTGTGCTTGGAAACATACTGGGAGCCAATGTAGGTCTTTCAGGACCGGTGTTATGTGGTCTTGAGGTAAATCCTTACGTAGTGGGATTTACCTCTGAATTTTAAAAAGCATGGGAATCCTGTTATGCATGTCCTTAAATATTTCCCCATTAAGATCAGTGGTGCTTAAAATGCTTAATTTTGACTGGATTGTGTGCCCTAAAAAGCATAGGACATGTGCATTGATTACCCTTTGCTGGTCTGAGATAGATTCCATTTCTGTTGAGAAGGATTTTGGAATGGATTGAGATGATGTAGAAAGAAAGTTGATTAACCAACCTAGTGAAACGACTCTCTGCCTGAATGCATAAACAAGCTTTGTTAAAAGGTATGGCTTGGAGTGAAGTCGGGTGCTAGGAAGGCTTGGGATTCTGTGGCGGCTGTTTCACGCACGCAAGTCATCACTGTATGTCACAGTTGTTCAGTGACGATTATGCATGTGTGAGAATTTACCCTAATAAATCCATAGATTTCCTTTCACTTCCTTCTGCACTATGCTTCACGCAAAGGTGACAAGCCAAGCTGATACCTCAAGAATGCAATTGCCTTAATGTGTAATTCAAAGATAATTAGTACTACAAACAAATGGGTTTAATTTAATTTCTGCATTGCTTTTCATGCACGTTGTGCACTAACACCTCAATTATTTCCTCTCGCAGATTAGCCTTGGCACTAGTGATACATTGCTTCTCTGGATTAAAGAGCCCAAACCTGCTTTAGAAGGTCACATCCTCTGCAGTCCAGTTGATTCACAAGCCTACATGGCCATGCTGTGGTAACAAAGTTTATATTGTTTCACATATGAATACTGTGTTTATTTGGAGTTGGGCCAGTGGCCTGTTTCCTATAGTCCTGTCTACTTTATTTGAGCACTGGAGTAGGTCCAGTGATCTCTTTTTTACGAGGTGTGTCCCCAGCTAAAATAAGCTTTGGTTACACAATTAGATCTTATGGGCCTGACAGCATCTCTTGATTCCACGAGCCCACAAGCCTTTTCAGACAGATTTCTTTTAATTGGTAGGTCAGACATGCAAAAAGTAAGTCCTACCAGCTTCAACAGGACTGAGTTACATAGGATTTCCATTTCAGAAGACTTGCGTTGTGCTATGATTTCCAGACCCCCAACAAAACGATGATGTAACTTTCAAATTTTGATCGGATCTGTTGCGAGATTCGACTGGCATTTTATAACTTTAGCTTTATAATTTACTTTAGTTATAAGAATGGTTCTTTGATGAGAGAGAAGATTCGAGATGAGCATGCCTCTGGCTCATGGGAGGAATTTTCCAAAGCGCTTTTGTCTACGGCTGTTGGAAATGATGGAAATGTGGGTATGTGTCTTTGAAGAGAGGGAAGTATCAAGGTTTGATTAGATGCTTTAGCATCTGCTCCACTGGCCTCTTGTGCATCAATGACCTGCTCATCTACCAGAAGAGCAACACAATCTTCTGTTAACTGCCATCAGACACACTGGCTTCAGCAGACTACCAGTAGCCACTGGAAGAGACATAGAAATCACCGTCAGAAAAAGGCAGTGATTCTTCCCTTGCAAGTCACAGTCAAACTCTGGTTTATAACTGTGGGTTCCAGGACAAGTGCATGCCGTTGTTTGCTGGTTAAGATGTAATGGAAGACCGTGGTTTACCAGAAACCAAGAAATACCTATTTAAACAGAACATATGAGGGGAGGAGGGAGGGGGAAGAAGGAAGGGAGAGAGGAAGCAACATGTAAAGGCTTGAACATGTAATGCCCAAACACAAAGTGTAAATCATTCTGCTACTTATTGTTGTCATAATATATATATATATTTAGGTTAAAGATTGTTGTTACAAAACACAAATGTGGTAATATTTTTAACTTTCCATTTAGGCTTTTATTTTGATGTGATGGAGATTATACCGGAGACAGTGGGAATTCACCGATTCAACACACACAACAACAGAGTAAGATCAGCCTCACATCTTTTTTTAAGGGTTACTTGAAGCATAATTGAATTCCAGCCTGGGCAACACTTCGACATACAAACCCTTCCTCAACAGGTGTCACAACTTTGCATGCTCCAAAATTCATAACCAGGCAATAGCAACCAAAACAGATATCAAGCTTTTCACTTCCCTAGAATGTATGGCACGTCAAGTTTGTCCAGGTCAAGGTACCCCTGACCGTTAGGTCCAGTCGCGGATGACTCTGGGGTTGCATGCTCATCTCGCTCTATAGGCCAAGGGAGCTGGCATTTGTCTGCAGACAGCTTCTGGGTCATGTGGCCAGCATGACTAAGCCGCTTTTGGCGAACCAGAGCAGTGCACAAAAACGCCGTTTACCTTCCTGCCAGAGCGGTACCTATTTATCTACCTGCACTTGATGTGCTTTTGAACTGCTAGGTGGGCAGGAGCTGGGATTGAACAACGGGAGCTCACCCCGTCGCAGGGATTCGAACTGCCGACCTTCTGATTGACAAGCCCTAGGCTCTGTGGTTTAGACCACAGCGTCACCCACGTCCCTGGGATATTTTGAATCAAATCCCTCCTCAGCCCCTGATTTCAATGGCTTTGGGCTAGATACTCTTGTCTGTACCACAGCTTTCCATTTTTAAAACGAGAGATAGTAACCACAGCCGAACCTCACATGCTTGTCACAAATATAAATAAAGGTTACAAAGCACTTTAAACACTTGTTTTCTAGCAGTGATCCTTGGGAGGAAGTCCCACCACATCCACTTGCTTCCTAGTGTGTGAACTTTGGTCTGCAGCCATCAGTGCAATAAAACAAAACAATGTGCTGGTCCATGGGGGAGTTTGTCAATATTTGTGGTACAAGCTTCCTTATTTAAACAGTGTCCATGGGACAGAGAAAAAAAGATTCCACACCTCACTGAATTAGGCTGCAATCCCAAGCACACTTACCTGGGAGTAAGCCCCACTGAACTCATTGGAGCTTGCTTCTGGGTAGAGATGCAAAGGATTTGACTGTTACGAAGGGAAGTGACAGCACCGCAGGGTTAGTTTTAATCAGGCAGCAGGAAGACAAATTTCTGCTGGTGAATTTATCTGTGGCTCTGCTTTCTGCAGGACGCGGGTGGCACTGTGGGTTAAACCACAGAGCCTAGGACTTGCCGATCGGAAGGTCGGCGGTTCGAATCCCTGCGACGGGGTGATCTCCTGTTGCTCGGTCCCAGCTCCTGCCAACCTATCAGTTTGAAAGCACGTCAAAGTGCAAGTAGATAAATAGGTACTGCTCTGGCGGGAAGATAAACGGCGTTTCCATGTGCTGCTCTGGTTCGCCAGAAGCGGCTTAGTCATGCTGGCCACAGGACCCGGAAGCTGTACGCCGGCTCCCTCGGCTAGTAAAGCGAGATGAGCGCCGCAACCCCAGAGTTGGACACGACTGGACCTAATGGTCAGGGGTCCCTTTACCTTTACCTTTACTGCTTTCTGCACTCCACCACTCCAACAAAAATGTTCTGTAAGCAAGCTTCAAAACGTCCTTTACATATGAAGGAGAAAATACAGAAACAAAGTTAGCAGTTGCGCTGCAAATATTTCATCAAGCCTTGATTTCAGGATTGAGGAATGTCAGCTAGGACAAGATTATGAGCTGAATTGGGGTTGTCATGATGCTGCGGGAAGGCAAAGTAGCTCTGACTAAGTACAGACTCAGAAGGCGAAGGCAACTTTGACGTATCATAAACCGGGCATTTGGTGTGCATGGTTTTAAAGTAGCCTCTCTTACTGCATTGGACGCATGGATATAAATCTGTTTTTCTTTCTTTACAGGTCTCAACATTTCCCAAGGAACTGGAGATACGGGCCTTGATTGAAGGGCAGTTCATGGCCAAAAGGATTCATGCTGAAAAGCTGGGATATACAATCCGTGAGTGTGTCTATGGCATGACAAGAGAGCTAAAAGAATGCTGCATTAACCTGATAAGTCCTGTTTGAATAGTTGGGTGCACATTCCTGCATTCCCTCCCCCCCCAGGCCGATCTGGATCAAAAAGAGCACAACTGCCCAGTTCTGAGGAGTACCGCCATGCTGAAGGGTCCCTGTGGGTCAATAGTTTGAGTGTGGGCTAGAGAAAGCTTCCTCAGAGTTTTTCCTTTTCTAAACACTGGATCTGAAATGAAATATCCTGCCTGAGAGAAGGGGTGCTGAAATGGAAAAAGTGGATCGCTTGGATCTACAGACGGTTGAAAGTGTCGTTTGGGTGGCCTTCTTCCTTTTAGTCTTCCCCGCCATATTGTGGGATTGCATCGGTGTCCCTGAAAGTTGTGGGTGACTGATGGCTACATTCTGGCTCTTTGTGCATTGTGCTAAGTCCCGGTG
The DNA here is from genome assembly GCF_965112155.1 of Podarcis liolepis. Taxonomy (NCBI): domain Eukaryota; kingdom Metazoa; phylum Chordata; class Lepidosauria; order Squamata; family Lacertidae; genus Podarcis; species Podarcis liolepis. Next base: position 10,978,955 of record NC_139563.1, on the reverse strand, counting down.
TGGCGATCACACACAGGGCCCCCGGACGTTTGACGATTGCTTTTTCCGCTGCCACCACCCCGTATCTCACGGGGACACATGGAGTCCAGTCAGTTGTTAACATAAACAAATAATCAAGTTTATTTTTAAATGCAGGAACAAGCTTATGGTTTCAGTTGATTTTTCTCTTGTTCGTTTCTTATTCTTAGTTCCTAACAACTCCAAACTGATTATTCCAACTATCTATCTGACTCCACCTAACAATTCCTCTCACTCTCTCACAATACAACTCTACCAACCCACACCTAAACCTCCCTCTTCCTTCTTCAACTCCCAAACCTCAACCCAACTCAACTGACTTTCAAAACCTCCCACTCTAACTTTTATTCCCCCCTTGCATTCTCACTGGCCAATCACATCACACCTATTTTAACCCTTTCCTTATGACCCATCCTAGGAGGCAAACGCCACACCCGGCTTGCCAGTGAAAGGAAGGGTGCTTTGTTGCAGGAGCTGAACCAAAAGTAGGAAATCACTATGTGCTTGAGGTCTAAACGTGTTGGCTGCTTCAAGCCTTCCAGAGCCATCTGGAATGTGCGTCTTCATTCCCTTGATTTTGGCATCGTTCCGAGGAGGCAAGGGGGAGCCATGGAAGTCTAACAGGAGGCTGAGGTTGAGCCGAGCCTATAAGCCACCAGAGCTGATTGCATTGGCGGAGCTTGCCTGCTTTGGCAGCGGTCAAACCACTCTGTCCCCAGAGAAGCTCCAGCAGTTGCCACTTGGGCAGCTGCAGCCTTGCTACCAGCGGCAACTAACTTTGGCAAGGATGCCACCAGCTGTACAGCGGCTGTAGGGATTGGTGGAGCTGCTCAGGATCGCTGGCTTGTTCTGATTGGACTTCTGGTTTCGTTTGGGCTGCCGCCACCACTTGAAGGGCCCATCAGAACTGTTGGCCTTGCTAGATCTGCTGGTCTTGAGGTTGGGCAGGAGCAACAAGAGTGGCTTCTGCATCTCCTTCCTCTTGATCCTGGTTCTGGGGCAATTTCTAAGGCTGCCACCGCCGCCTGTGGACAACACTGGCCTGTCCCCCAAGGCCAGCCTCTGGTTCCCTTCCCTCGGACAAAGGCAAAGAGTAGTGTGGATTTGATATCCCGCTTTATCACTACCCTAAGGAGTCCCAAAGCGGCTAACAATTTCCTTTCCCTTCCTCCCCCACAACAAACACTCTGTGAGGTGAGTGAGACTGGGAGACTTCAGAGAGAAGTGTGACTAGCCCAAGGTCACCCAGCAGCTGCATGTGGAGGAGCGGGGAATCGAACCCGGTTCACCAGATTACAAGTCCACTGCTCTTAACCACTACACCACACTGGCTCTCGCCAGTGCCACATGGTGCCACATGGCCCCAGCACTCCACAGGGGGCTCTTGCTGCGTGCTTGCCAGAAGGAAAGGGGTCGGAGTCACTCTTGCACTGCCAAGCTGGCGAGGGCATCTGTGTGCCCTGAGCTGATTGATTCTTGGGTCTTCTACTGACTCTTTGTATGGCTATGGGCAAGTAACAAACAACTGTTATGTTTCTGAGCAGATTTGAAAGTGCAGGAAAAAAAGAACATAGTCTGGGTCTTCTGGGACCGTATTGGTTTAGACTGCCGGTAGCGAGTGCGAGTGGAGTGCATGAATGAATGCTCCCCAGTGCTGCACATCTCTGCACATGGAAAGCTAGGGGAGAAGGCTAGACTAAAGGCCTCCTCCCTCAAATCTTATCTTTCCACCTTCAGAGAAATCCATGTTTTAAGCAGTAGGGGGCATTGCAGCAGGCACCATTGGGGAAGCAGTTTTAGGGGAAAGCCATCCATGCTGTTATTGCTTCTAATATCTGTATGAAATATACTCAGAGTCGAGTGTGGATTTCATGCTCTTTATTCAGCTCAGAGTAGTGAGGAATGGAAGTTCCCCCGAAAGGTCTTCTTTATATACATTATTTACACAATGGGCCCCACGTGATTGGCTAATTCTGGGATTCTCCTGTAGGTCAATCAGGTTGCGGACTCACTTCCACCTAGAGTTGGTTTGGGTAGCTCCTGCGGACCAATCAGACTGCTGCATTCTGGATCCTATTGTTCTAGGACCAATCAGACCGCTGCATTTTGGATCCTATTCAACTCAGTACATAACACTGTAGTTGGGGAAAAGCGCACTTTATAATTTAGTATTTGAGTCCTGGAAAGAGAGGCTCAGTTCCTGTGCTCTAGTTTCTGTTGTGGCAACGCCTGCTGTTAAGTGATGCTTGCGCCTCACGTTTCATGTTTGCCTGAAATCATACCTTTGTGAAAACAATCAAGGTTGCTCTGTTGGAAAGAGAGCTTGTTTTCAAGCCTGCTCTCCAGTCTGGAAACATCTGCTAATTTGGTGTTTGTCGTCTCCAAAATGTGCATATAGATTTGCATGAAGCCCAGGTCTCTTGCAATTAAGATGAAATGTTGGCTTTTATAAAACTATACGCGTGCCTGCGCCTTGCTATCACATAGTATAACGTCAAGCATTAAAAAGTGAAACTGGTGTGTTTGATATTTTCCTAAATTCTCGTTCTTACTGTGGCTTTATCCTTAGATCTGTGTTCAGTCACTGGCGGTTCCTTTGTGAATGCATAGCAAAAAGAAAAAGTGAAAGGAGTGGTCTTTCTTCAGGCCTTTTCTTTGTTCTCTGTGGCAGCATCTGCTGAAATGGACTTAGGGCACAATTCACCATGAAGTTCTCCTTAGCATGCCCGATGGAAATGAATGGGACTGGTACAGGAACACAACTGCTTTGATGTTGCTTTGCTCTTATTCATTTTAGGGGAGAATTCTCGGTCGATTGTATCCATAGAGGCTTTGCAAGTTTAAAAATGGTAGCTACAGCAGCGGGCAGTGGGGTGGATTTGCGCTGCTCACCTGATATACCTCTGGCGTAAACGGCGTTTCTGTGCGCTGCTCTGGTTTGCCAGAAGCGGCTTAATCATGCTGGCCACATGACCTGGAAGTTGTACGCCGGTTCCTTCGGCCAATAAAGCGAGATGAGCGCCGCAACCCCAGAGTCGGTCACGACTGGTCAGGGGTCCCTTTACCTTTATTAAAATGCTTAATAGTAATAATAATGATAATTATTAGTTATTAAATTTCTATGCGACTCTTCATCCGAGGAACATAGGGTAGTTTACCACACAGGCAATGACCATTTCACATGCATTTGATTGACTCCTGACTGCCAATGTGCACACTGTTTTTGACGCCGGAAGGGGGCGAATGGGACGGGGGCAGATGGCCCGGTACGCAACCCCCGTGCAAATGGGGAGTTGCCTGTATGAAAATGCAAAAAATGCATAGCAAAGCAACAAAGAAAAACAATAAACACGCACCTCCAGTATAAAAGGCCATAGATTGTTTAATTACCAAAAGCCTGGGAGACGAGGAATGGTTTTGTCTGGCACATAATGCTATGTATCAAAGGCACCAGGTGAGTCTCCCTAGGGAGAGCATTCAGCAAGTGGGGAACCACCACAGAAATGGCCTTTTCTTGTGTTGCCACCCTCCGGACTTCTCATGGAGGAGTCACACAAAGAAGGGCCTCATATGATGACTGCAGGGTCTGGGTTGGTTCATACAGGGAGAGAGTCTTTGAGGTATTGCGGTCCTCAGCCGTTTAAGGCTTTATAGATCAAAACCAGCACTTTGAACTGGGCCCGGAAACAAATTGGCAGATAGTTCTGCCGGGAGAGCAACTGGGCTGCCGAATTCTGCACTAGCTGAATTTTCCGAGCCATCTTCAGAGGCAGCCCTATGTATAACATGCTGCAGTAATCAAACCTAGAGGTTAGCAGAGCCTAGATGGCAGAAGGTAGGTTATGCCTGCCCTGAGAGGGGGCAGCTAGGGCAGCAGCCAAAGCTGATGGAAGGCACTCTGCAACACCAAGACTGCCTGAGCCTCGAGCAGAAATAGTTAATCTCTGGTGCTGAAGAAGCATTCCTTCTATTTCTGAGGCTCAGGTATCATTTCTAATGTAGCCAAAATGGCACCCCCTATGCAGACGAGGAAGCCATTAGCAGATCTGGGGTTGGTCCTGAAGTTTGAAGAAGTAAAAACAAAAATATTTAGGAGTTTTGTTGCAGGTAATAATAATAATAATAATAATAATTTTATTGCTTATACCCTGCTCATCTGGTTGGGTTTCCCCAGCCACTCTGGGCGGTTTACAGCATATACAAAAACTGCTGCATAATGATATATACATTGCAGGGTGACAGACAAGGGTTGCTGTATCTTTCTTCCAAGCAGACATGTGCAGTTTTAAAATCTAAATATTATTACTCATTGCTATAGGGATAGAATCCAAAAAACACTGCACACAGTTTCTCACAAGCTCACCTAAAAAAACCCTGATTTTGTTCTCTCTCTCCAGGAGAGGGCAGTCGATCCCACCTCATGGCAGTTTTATCTTAACAATTAGATTAATTTTATCTGACTCAGCCCTGCCTTATAGTACAAAGACTCCTGTTGGACTATGTGACAAAAGTTTAGTTCAGGTTTCCTGGCATGATATAGAACTTACAGGTCTTTTTCAGTTACTGTTTTCTTCTGTATGTGTTTTAATCAAATTTCAAGGAAAATCCTCTAGGAACGCCCTGTATCCTGTTAAAGGTTGTTGACTTAAGGGGAGGGAAGCAAAGAAAGAATAAAAGAAAAAGGAAAAAAAATAAGAAAGACAAAGAAAGAAAAAAAGCAAACACAGCCCTTTTTAATTTATACACTCTGTGGTGGTAAAGGGAACAATTTGTATTTCATTCCCCCTAACTTCCCATTTCCCCCACATAAACTAATTGCCCCCCCCCGCCTCCCGTTTTGCAAAATGAGTGTCTCAGTTTTGCAATTAGGCAACCTGGTATCTATATATGGCCTGTGGCCCTGTCTCTTCTCTGTGCTTGAGTTTTTCAAAAGTTCTCGCAGCTCAATCCATTGTGGGAGCTCACTTTTTTAAAAAAAAAACACCTCACCAAGGCAACCCAGTATCTATGCTGAGAAAATCTTGCACCCTGAATATCTTATGCAAATATGTCGTCTTTTGCTTGTTTAGCATAATTTATTCTATTTGTCCCGACAAAGAGTCGTGGAGCTATTACATCCACGTCACAGGAGACCCGCCTCTTGACTGCGATTTTGCTCAGCTCACCTCTCAATTTCCGTGAGATGCTGCCCACATATTTTCAGGCTTATCTCGGAAGCTATAAGGCCCAGAGAATTGCTTTACTGTTGTTTTTGGAAGAAAAGAAAGAAAAGAAAGCTGAGATTTCCAAGAGCCTTCGCTGTCTACCAGACACCAAAACGGATGATTGCACAATGCGGGCAAAGCCCATGTGAAAGCTACGCATGGTGAGATCAGCGCTGTGGCTTTGTATCGCGTGACAGTACAGTAGTGGCAATGGACCCAAGGATACAGAAGCTTGGCCTTTGGACCAGAAATATGTGGAGCCCAAGAATGGCTCAGCACCTAACATGTATGCCTATTGAATTTGGTCCTTAACCTAACTCTAAAGGTAACTAGGATTTGAAGGTTGGCATCACCACCACCATCTTGTTTCTGGCTCTGGGAGCCTTGAGTGGAGGGCTCTGGCAGACATATGCACCCCAGTGCCTTGCACTCTGTGCCACTCTGGCAGTGTACCGGAAGAGGGAGCTGTTGGCTTGGTGAACATTGCACTTGTGCGCCACCAGTGTAGGTGGCCAGAAGGAGGTACTGCAGTTTGCAAAGGCAGAGATTGCCAGGTGACATAAGGAGTCTCAGTCTTTAGACATTGGCCTACCAAGCCTGAGTAATGAGTCTCTGCAAAACTGCTGACAGACTAAACCAGCTGCTTCTAGGCTTCTCGCCTGCCTGCTTGCCCATCCACATAGTGCCTCTCTTGCTTTGCCTTCCCAAGGCTGATGTCTTGGTGATCGGCCCTCTGCCGTGACTGTGCTTTGAGTCAAGAGCCTTGACAGTTGGAAACTTCATTACCTTTCCACTGTCCATGAGAAAAAAAATGTCTCTGTAATTCAAAAAAGGGACGCGGGTGGTGCTGTGGGTTAAACCACAGAGCCTAGGGCTTGCTGATCAGAAGGTCGGCAGTTCGAATCCCCGTGATGGGGTGAGCTCCCGTTGCTCGGTCCCTGCTCCTGCCAACCTAGCAGTTCGAAAGCACGTCAAAGTGCAAGTAGATAAATAGGTACCGCTCTGGCGGGAAGGTAAACTGTGTTTCCGTGCGCTGCTCTGGTTCGCCAGAAGCGGCTTAGTCATGCTGGCCACATGACCCGGAAGCTGTACGCCGGCTCCCTCGGCCAATAAAGTGAGATGAGCGCCGCAACCCCAGAGTCGGCCACGACTGGACCTAATGGTCAGGGGTCCCTTTACCTTTACCTAATTCAAAAAAGCCTGCAAACTTTTGCTGTGTCAACAGAAGCTGCTTCAACAGTGGATACCATCTCGGTCTCTTTTGCGTTCTTATTCTCTGGAAACAACGCAACAGTGACTTCTTATCTCGTTTCATGGAACCAACATTTGAACAACACCCTGAAGTGTAAGCAATCGGGGCTGCTAGATTAGTTGTCAGGGGGCTCTTGACATTTGAGAGGCATCAAGCCATAGATAATGATTCTGCTTTATCACTCTTTAGGGCTGTTGATTTGGCAGCGCTTCAAAACTCACAACTGATAGCAATGGCAATCATAGTGGCTTCCAGTGCAAGATTTGATAGGGACTTCTTTGTAAAACTACCGCCCGGCAGTTCTCTAAATGAATTTTCTTACTATCGAGAATCATCTTCCTTTCCCTTTTCCCTTTTTAGTTTCCATAAGTACACAGATCCCTCATCCAGGACAGGAGATTCTGTGTGGCTACCAAACTGAAATCTTTCTGCAGTTTTTCTCCCTGGACCACCACGTTTCCCTTTGCTTTCAGGAGAGAGAGAGAATCTCTGGGCATATTCTCATGCTCATATTCTCATGCCAAACACTTTTCTATGCTGCCAGGTTTATGCAGGCAGTTAAGAAAACATATTTCCATAATAGGGAGCCAGGGGAGCCTGAACCAGGTAAAAAGCTAGTACCTTAGTTCCCTGGTGGTGACATCCATTTGTATGTCTGTGAAATTAGGGGTTTTTTTTGCCTCAATGTACATTGAGGACGCGGGTGGCGCTGTGGGTTAAACCACAGAGCCTAGAACTCGCCAATCAGAAAGTTGGCGGTTTGAATCCCCACGACGGGGTGAGCTCCCGTTGCTCAGTCCCTGCTCCTGCCAACCTAGCAGTTCAAAAGCACGTCAAAGTGCAAGTAGATAAATAGGTACTGCTCCAGCGGGAAGGTAAATGGCGTTTCCGTGCACTGCTCTGGTTCGCCAGAAGCGGCTTAGTCATGCTGGCCACATGACCCAGAAGCTGTACACCGGCTCCCTCTGCCAATAAAGCGAGATGAGTGCTGCAACCCCAGAGTCGGTCACAACTGGACCTAATGGTCAGGGGTCCCTTTACCTTTTTTACATTGAGTTTCATTTGCCATTTTACTGTACATTCACTGAATTTGGAGAAATCCTTTCAGAGCTCCACGTAATCCCTTTTTGTTGCAGTCACTCTGAACAATGTGGTATCATCAGCAACTGTGGTAACCTTATTACACACCCCAACCCTAAATCATTGTGAACACACTGAAAAGCACAAGTCCCCAAACCAACCCTTGGAAGGTCTCCACTTTCTACATCTGTACTCCCCCCCCCCCCAACTGTACTTTTATTCCTACTCTTGGCTTCCAGTTTCCTAACCAGTTCGACTGGATCACCTCTAGCTAGATGCTTTCTGACACTCTCAAAGAACTCTGAAAAGGTTAGTGAGATAGTACTTAACCTTGCAGAAGCCATGCTGATCATGCTTCAGCAAAATTTGTACTTCTATATGCTAGGTACTCTTGGGTTTAATAATGCTTTCCACCAGTTTTCCCCCAAGAGACATAATTTTCTGGATTCCCTCTGTATTCCTTAAAAAAAAAGAGGTGTTACATTGGCCACTTTCTAGTCCTTGGATGTGGGGGCTGATTTTAGGGACAAGTTACATATTTATGTTAGAATACCAGCAATTTCATTTTTGAATTCTTTAAGAGTTCTGGGTGGGGTGGGGGTGGGCAGGTTTTCCACTTCTGATCTAGACCATGATTTCCACCCAACCTTAAAAAGATGCACTGCTACTTGTTAAATGCAAATAACAATTGAGCAGTTCATGCTGGGGCACAGTGGTGTTTCGTAGCTTGGTAAAATATTTGTGGGGCACACTGTGGCCTACAGTGAGGGTTCTTTTTCAGACTTTTTGGAGCTTGGGGGCTGTGTGTGTCTCAAATGAGTGCATTTTAATGGCATTTTGAAAATGTTAGGTTTATCCACCTCCTTCCCATCTGGAAGGATAAATATATTGTAGACATAATGTAGTTGGGATGGTGTTGGCGTTGTATTGTGCACATATTCAGATTGCAAGATTGCTACGTTGTTGTTTTGATGTTTGACATCTTGCTCCTGCTACCCTCTTAGTCTGGCCCTTAACTCTGGAACAACGGTTCCTTCAGTCAAATCCACAGGCCTCCAGAGAGGTAACATGCTGCTAATAAAATGCCGTGTTTGAATTCGCAGCCTTTAAAACTTGGATCTGATAATGTAAGTGTATTGGCGACTTTAAAAATCCTGCCATTGTCTATGGTGTGCCAACAGGTTTATGAACAGAGGCTCACTACATGCCCCATGAATTTGCTCCATAAATATAGGCCGGCAATATCCTCTAACTCATGGGTAGGCAAACTAAGGCCCAGGGCCCGGATCCGGCCCAATCGCCTTCTAAATCCGGCCCGCGGATGGTCCGGGAATCAGCGTGTTTTTACATGAGTAGAATGTGTCCTTTTATTTAAAATGCATCTCTGGGTTATTTGTGGGGCATAGGAATTAATTCCATTCCCCCCCATATAGTCCAGCCCCCCCACAAGGTCTGAGGGACAGTGGACCAGCCCCCTGCTGAAATAGTTTGCTGACCCCTGTTTTAACTGAGCAACGCCTCTCAGTGAAAGACGAAGCAAACTTGCATTTGGGCAGAATGGAATGTCAACCTGTGCTCTCAGTAATTCTGGATCCCTAATGCCTCTTTTCTAAATCCCACTTTCTCTTCCTAACATGAGTCCAGTTCTCACTGTCGTGTGTCTGGGCAGTGCTGCACCAGACTGCAGTTAGAGCGGCCTTTAATGCTTGAACACGGTGACAGAAAAGAAGCCTTCATTCCGGGGAGAAAGCCAGGCTGGAACCCTTATAATGAGGGAATGATCTGTAGACCACATGAGACCCTTCTTTGCAGTGCAAAGGGCTGTATCCCAGCAGTGGAGTCTCTGCTTTGCATGCAGAAGGTCTCAGGTTCTATCTCTGCCATCAGCAGATAGGGCCAAGAACGAGCATTTTCCAAAAGCATTGCAGTGCTTTTCAAAGTGGTTACTGCTTTGTGGTACCAAGGTTAAGCTCTATAGAGCCGGTGCTTTGGCATTCATTTTGTTCTAATGGCATTTTAGACATGCTTTTAGTCCATTGTTAGCCGTCCCCGGAACTTTCAGAATAGGGGAGGCTATTTAAATAAATAAATAGCTTCAGTACGCTGTATTGACCCAGTGCAAAGTGCTGCCTCGGTGGCATCTTTGTCACCGGCAAGGTTAAACGAGATTTGCGCAGTCCACGTGAACAGTCTCCTGGGCAAGCTCAGTTGAAATGAACGGGCTATTCCCACCCTGTGTTATGCACACAACCTTGATGGCAGAAAGTGAGGAGGAATTAAAGTACCTTTCAATGAGGGTGAAAGAGGAGAGCGCAAAATATGGTCTGAAGCTCAACATCAAAAAAACTAAGATCATGGCCACTGGGCCCATCACCTCCTGGCAAATAGAAGGGGAAGGAATGGAGGCAGTGAGAGATTTTACTTTCTTGGGCTCCATGATCACTGCAGATGGTGACAGCAGTCACAAAATTTAAAAACGCCTGCTTCTTGGGAGAAAAGCAATGACAAACCTAGACAGCATCTTAAAAAGCAGAGACATCACCTTACCAACAAAGGTCCGTATAGTTAAAGCTATGGTTTTCCCAGTAGTGATGTATGGAAGTGAGAGCTGGACCATAAAGAAGGCTGATAGCTGAAGAATTGATGCTTTTGAATTATGGTGTTGGAGGAGACTCTTGAGAGTCCCACGGACTGCAAGAAGATCAAACCTATCCATCCTTAAGGAAATCAGCCCTGAGTGCTCACTGAAAGGACCGATCCTGAAGCTGAGGCTCCAATACTTTGGCTACCTCATGAGAAGAGAAGACTCCCTGGAAAAGACCCTGATGTTGGGAAAGATGGAGGGCACAAGGAGAAGGGGATGACAGAGGATGAGATGGTTGGACAGTCTTCTCAAAGCTACCAGCATGGTTTGACCAAACTGCGGGAGGCAGTGGAAAACAGGAGTGCCTGGCGGTCTCTGGTTCATGGGGTCACGAAGAGTCGGACACGACCAAAGGACTAAAGAACAAAGATGTGTTGCCAGATTCAGTGTTTTCTCAGGGAAACCCCCCCACCCCCGGTCTTGCTTGCATGGCAAACTGCACTTGCTGGAATTCTGTCTTCTGAACATCTATTAAAGGTGCAGGAACCCTGACCCTCCTATGTATCTGATCACCCAAATTAGATCTAGTCTGATCCTCTGGAGCAGCAGAAAATGATTCTGCCTTTTACAGCCCACGTGAAAATCTTTTGCGGAGCTGCCTCTTTTGCAGCCGATGCAGCTTGTGCTGCTGATTCTGGCCCCAGATTCACATTTTTAAGAGCTGTGCTTAAATGTGAGCAACAACCTGTCAAAACCCTTTTCTGTCACCTTTTGTTGTGCTCACTGCTGAAGAGTTATGGCTACCTGTGTCGTAACTAATGTTGTTCCTCCTTGGATGAGGTGAAGAGCTCTGCAAGGAGGCCACTCTGTAATTGCATACAGATTAAATCGATGGCTTTTTCTTTTTCGTTTTGCCCAGAGGGACTTGCAGTTCTCAAAGACAATCAATGCTGAGATGTTGCCCTGGTTGCCAGCTTCCCTCTTGCCATTCTTTGCTCCGAGTTCTCATTGTGTTCCTTAAGCTTGACACCAGCTATCATGTCTGACGCCTGCTGTTGTGTTGAAAACAGACAAAAAGGAAAGTGGTACACAGGTGGAAATTTACATTTTTTAATATATAAAAAAATCCTATTCAAATTGTTCGTGGCCTTGAGTTTGTTCTGTATTTTAAAAAGGAAGAAAAGAAATGCAGAATACAGCATAACTCTTCAGAATACACACACAGAGACAAGTGCACAAGCCATCTCTTGGCAGAACGAGCAGGTTTTAAAAAAGAACAACATGACGGTCGTTGAGTGTGGAAATAACCCCACTCTTCGCACAGTGCAGGCAGAAATTATGTGCTCCCCAGTCTCGGTGCCATGAGACTCCAGGGATGCTCAGTAGAGACTGTGATGTCTAGGATACGAAGTTTTATTTACACATACAGTGGTACCTCGGGTTAAGAACTTAATTCGTTTTGGAGGTCCGTTCTTAACCTGAAACTGTTCTTAACCTGAGGTACCACTTTATCTAATGGGGCTTCCCGCTGCCTCTGTACCACCGCCACACAATTTCTGTTCTCATCCTGAAACAAAGTTCTTAACCCGAGGTACTATTTCTAGGTAACCTGAAGTGTCTGTAACCTGAAGCATCTGTAACCCAAGGTACCACTGTATCTGAGCATAGAATAGAAGGGATCACAGTGTCAACACCCCAATAGATCTTGCTTTCCAGAGAGATCCCCAAGCCATAGCTTTGGGTCCATCGCAGAGCAAGACAAGCCACGGTGTATCCAGCTTCCAGGACCAGTCAAAACTCTCTCCCTCTTGCACACAGCCCCACTTAGCCTATTGTTCTCCATCTTTACAAAGCAATGTTGCTTCCGACTAGGTGCGGGGAGTGGGAAGGCGGGCTACTCTCATTAGTCTCTGTGGCAACAGAGCAGCCTTTTTGAACATGTAAAGGGTGGTACTTAACTGGCCAGCTAATGCCATTATCTTATACAGGGCCTGGTCTGACTGGTTCAGCAGAGGGAGATCTGGGGCAGAGCACACTGGCAGGCAAATCTCCCTTGCCATTCCAACCAAAAAGCTTTCGTCGTGCAGTCCTAACCAGAATGAATTTCCACTGAGTTCAATGGGGCTTACTCCTGGATGAATGGCCTTAGGATTGCAGACTTGTAGGGTGAAAAAAGCTATGGAAAGTAGCAGTGGATCCCTTTGTTCCATTGAACTTGTGGGACTTCAGTGCCCCAACTCATTTGACCGCATTGTCTGGCGATAAAAATGGCTGCCATTCAGGATTGGCCAGCGTTTGGCTTCCTAGCAGTGATTTGCAGAAAGGTTCTTTTGCACGTTGCCGGTTTTCTGAGCAGAGTGCAACATGCAGAAGGTTATAGAGTGAAGTCTAGCCTAAGGATACAACAAACTCAGTTTAATTCATGTTTAACACCTCTAATGAGCAATAAAAGTGGATTACATGCATGAGACATTTTTGCATGCAAGAATTCAGCCAGGGATTTATTTATTTTTTAACTCTTATTGGTCATGTAAAGGAACTGGAGCTCAAGCAGAAAATATGAACATTAATTTGTATTATTTCTATGTTCATGGCATTAGAGAATAACTGAAGTACAAAAGACAAGCAACTGCCTCAAGGAGTTTACAACCCAAAATTTGGCAATCCAGTTTTTTTTGGCAAGGATAGTGAGGGTTAAGAAGATGGATTTGTTGATGGTGAGGAAAAGAGTTTATTGTGTTTTCTTTTGGTTGCTATTTTGACTGCCTTTTGATCATATTTTAAAAAGACCCCATTGCATACCTAGTGATGGACAAATTATTTTACATGTTGTCAGAAGCCCACTTATATGTTTAAACGCTTGCATCCATTTAAATGAATGGGGACTTTGCATATCCTCCATTCATTTATGCTAGAGAGAAATTCATGGAAGAGCTGACCTGTTATGGGATACCAGCAAGATGCACGCTGAATAACATGAAATAATGTTCGAAATCTGCAACATGGTTTAGCTTCCGAGAGAGCCCAGAATTTTCAAACATGCAATACGGGTGAGAAGGAACACATACAGGATTGGTCTACTTGCTCTAGATCTTACACTGGCACTTAAACTGTGCTTTTAGAAAGCCCTTTCTTTGCTGCTTTTGCTAGGAGGAGTGGGGCATTTGGGATGAAGGCCCACACGATCCTCATGCCCAGATTGGTTCCATTAAAGTTGAAGGGGTGGAAAAAGTATTTCTCCTGTACACATCACTGAAGTGACTCAGGAGGGGAAGGCGGACACATTTGCAGGTGTCTGGAACATTAACAGGGAGATTGTTAGTAGACTGTGTGAACCAGTATTTTTACCCATTATTTGTCAATGTAAGCATTACTTGCATGGTGTCCTCATTACAGTCGTACCTTCGTTTTCGAACAGCTTAGTTCTCGAATGTTTTGGCTCCCGAATGCCACAAACCTGAAAGTGACTGTTCCAGTTTGCAAACTATTTTTGGAAGCCAAATGTCTGACAGGGCTTCCGCTGCTTCCAATTGGCTGCAGGAGCTTCCTGCAGCCAATCAGAAGCCGCGCTTTGGTTTCCAAACATTTTGGAAGTCGAACAGACTTCCGGAACGGATTCCGTTTGACTTCCAAGGTACGACTGTACTAGATAAAAGTGAAAATCTGGACACAAAAGTTGTTTTCTTTTGCAAAATCTCAAAAACAAAAAAATAAAAAATTGCCATACGCCCAGACATTGCTTCCTCCTGCAGTATTCCGGCTATGTCCGGGAAATTCAGGACTTATGGCAACCGTAATAGTGTGCCCATCAGTTTCTCCTATGGCACCTGCAAAGGTCCTAGTAAATATCCCCTGAAAACAAGTCACAATACACAAGAGAATGTTTGCTCTTTAGTTCCTTTTTGCACTCGCTCAGTATCTCCTGCGTTGAACCTTGCCCACTTGGAACGATGCTCACTGAATACCAGGGTTGGACGCCCACTCTTCCATCTACTCTGGAGATGTGCAAAGAGGTTCCCTTTCTGAGCAAGCATTGGTGTACGTGGCTTTCCCCCCATCAGTGCCGCATCTGATGGAACTTGGCTGCTATTTTTGTGACAGCACCCATTTTCAAATCTCCAAATGTGCCCACTGGTCGAAAAAGGCTGGCGACTCCTCCTGTGGTGAGCAAATTTCAGGTTTTTGTGAGCCCCACCAAGGAAAAAGGAAAGCTGTCTCCAGAGCTGAACCCCACCCAATGGCGAAGGAACCCTCTACGGCAACCCGGGGTGGGACGCCGAGTGGCGGGGCGAGCCACCCAGCGGCACACGTGCAAAGTCCATACGCGTGGCAGCCTGTACAGTTGCTGTGCGAGAGGCAGCCCTTACAGATGCCATGCAAGCGGCACCCATACTAACTGCATGTGCGCCCTTGGCCACTCTACAGCAGGGGGGAGGCAGCAGGCCATCTTGTCACCCCCCAAGTGGTGCCCAGGGTGGCCCACCCCCTCCACACACCCCTGACCTCACCCCCTTTGCTGCTCTGAGTGAGTCAAGAACCAAACCTTGACTCACCTCCCCTGCTGGGGCTGGCCAAGCTGAAGTCAATGGGCATCCCTGTTCTTCTATTTCAGCTTCCACTTGCTCTGAATGATGTGTTTTCCTTGGCAAGTTAGAACCTGTGCTGAGAAAAAATTCCAGAGAATTTCGAAGGGAGCAATTATATTGAATTTTAAAAAGCATGCCTATGCTCTAGGGGCAGATTTCTAATAGTTTTGCAGTTGATAGTTTGACAGGACTAAATCATTTTTTAGAGGGTATATGCATGGTGCAAATAAACTGATAAATGCATTTGTCAATCTTAGCTGAGAGTGTCACTAATTCGCCTGTTACCTCTCCTTCCCATTTGTGGCTATCCAATCAGCTCGCTCCTTTGAAAGGTAACCTGTATACATGCTGCTGCCTGCTGATTTATTATGATGTGCCAGCTTTTAAGTAGATCCTATTTATACGAATCAAATGTCTTTCCCACAAGGAATCGCTCTGCATCTAGTTTACTTATCCATTTTAATTACAGGTGGGGTAAACAAGTGAGCAAGCTTTGCTTTGGAACTGGGGCATTTTTTGCACAGGAATTGGAGCTATTGTGCTGCTGGCAAAGCTTTTGGTTTCACTTGTCTACTTTATATTACTCCTGTATCAACGCGAAATCTCCCTTGAATACTGGGTTACTAGAATTAAACTTGGTGGTACACACATTCAGAGTGCCTTGGTTACATTTCACGTTTGAGCACCAGTTCTGCATCTCCTCCTGTTTTTCATAAATGCCAGGAAAACTATAAAACATGTGGAAATGTGATACCCTCTCCTTGAACACTGAAAAACCACAGTTAAACTTGGTATGTATTTACACGGGAACCGGTGTGATATAGTGGCTAGGATGTTGAACTTAGCTGTCAGGGACCGGACTCAAGAGGGCAAGATGGAGAAGGAGGAATGTTGGAGATCACCCCTCCATTTTCTCCTGACGCTGCAGGAGATGAGGGAGACAACCTTGATTTACAGCAGGGCTTTGAGGAGTTTGAGGAAAGTCACAGCCCAGAGAGAGATGAACAGAAAAGTTGGGAAGTGTTAGAAGAGGGAGGGAGAAACTGTGGCAGGGTGGCCAGATGACAACGTTGTTACTGGAAAGAATTTCTGATCCCCCTTCTACCAGAACGTGGCGTTCGTTAAGAGTACAGCAACAAAGGACTCAAAGACATTTGACCATGAGTGGCCACCGTCAGGGAAGTTGCTGTTGCTAGGAAGGAGGGAGAAGGAGCCCAGTTTGGAGCGACGCCATTGTTAAGGCTTGTTGCTTTCGTTTGTCTCTTGCTATTAAAAGGTAAAGGTACCCCTGACCATTAGGTCCAGTCACGGATAACTCTGGGGTTGTGGCACTCATCTCGCGTTATTGGCCGAGGGAGCCGGCGTACAGCTTCCGGGTCATGTGGCCAGCATGACTAAGCCACTTCTGGTGAACCAGAGCAGCGCACGGAAACGCTGTTTACCTTCCCGCCGGAGCGGTACCTCTTTATCTACTTGCACTCAATGTGCTTTCGAACTGCTAGGTGGGCAGGAGCTGGGACCAAACAACGGGAGCTCACCCCATCACGGGGATTCGAACCGCCGACCTTCTGATCGGCAAGCCCTAGGCTCAGTGGTTTAGAGCACAGCGCCACCCACACCCCTCTCTTGTTATTAGGATTGAATAATACTTTACCTTGTTTCATCTGCTCTTGCTGCAACCGGGGGAGGAATAGCTTTCCCGGAGTCTTAATAGAGTCAGGTTCAAATCCCCACTTTGGTGAGTGGCTGACCTTGGGCCTTTAACCGACTCACCCTAGTCTACCTCACCTGCTTGTTGTGAGGATAAAGTGAGGGAAACCATGTGCACTTCCCCCAGGGAAGATGGGATAAACCCGAAATAAATAAATATATTTGATTTTTCAGGGAGCCTTATTTTCTGAGGCTAGGACTTACAACCTAGCGAGCTTCCTAGGACTTTGTGGGACTCCGCTGCATGGCTCCTTTCAGGCATAGATGGGAGCTGGGGTGGACAATACCATCCCCTGCAATTAGCTAGTACTATGTAGCCACTACAGGGACACGGGTGGTGCTGTGGTGTAAACCACTGAGCCTAGGGCTTGCTGATCGGAAGGTCAGCGGTTCGAATCCCTGTGATGGGGTGAGCTCCCGTTGCTCGGTCCCAGCTCCTGCCAACCTAGCTGTTCAAAAGCACGCCAAAAACTGCAAGTAGATAAATAGGTACTGCTCCGGCGGGAAGGTAAACGGCATTTCCGTGCGCTGCTCTGGTTCGCCAGAAGCGGCTTAGTCACGCTAGCCACATGACCCGGAAGCTGTCTGCGGACAAACGCCGGCTCCCTCGGCCTATAGAGCGAGATGAGCACCGCAACCCCAGAGTCGTCCGCGACTAGACTTAACAGTCAGGGGTTCCTTTACCTATGTAGCCACAAGATTGGCTGTTGGACATAGTATAAATAACAGGAGCCTGATTTTTTGTCCCTGCCTGGTTATCAAGGAAGTATCTTCTGACGCCTGCACTCCAGCCCAGCCTTTCCCAACCTGGTACCCTCCAGATGTTTTGGACCACCGCTCCCATCACCCCTGACCATTGGCCATGTTAGCTGGGGCTGATGGGAGTTGGAGTCCAACAAACATCTAAAAGGTCCCAGGAAGGCTGTTCCAGTTGATGCCCCTTGCAGTGGTCCTGCTGGCAAGGGTCATCATGGATCATCTAGGGCTGGAAAACATTCCTCCTGGGTCCAAGTTTGAGCTTGGATGCTTACATTCCTCGCCTAATCCTGGCCATTGGCAGTTTTGAAGGTAGAGAACAGGCGGTATGCTCTGTGTTCCAGACATGTTGTGGAACTGCAGCTTCGCAAAGGTCTGAGTGACGCTCTTTGGTAATTACGCAGACCTGTGTCAATAGAGATCTACGTTACTTATACTCCCAAAGCAAACTTTGTATAGGTGTTTTTTTTAAAAAGTCTAAACTTGGTTTCTAGGCCTGTGTATTCATTATATTATAATGAAAGGCTGGAACCGCTTGAATGATCTTTTCAAATTAAAAGGGTACTTCAAGTTTAAATAGTTCCATTAAATTTATCAAGGGCTCTGAACATTTGTGCTCCAGATGGAGTCTATCAAGCTAGTTACTAAATGTGTGATTATTCCTGTTGATGCTAATACAGGGCTCTGGCGATGTTCACTCCAACATTTGAGGTTGGAATGGGCTGTGAGGAGTGAACATGCATGGAACCGAACTCTGCAGTTGTTATATTCGCTGAATAGAACAGTGTTTTCCCCTTCAGATTAAAAATGCAGAGATCTTTCCCCTTCACACTCAGAAAGATGCACAGATATTTTCTGGATCACTTCCCAAAACAAAAGGCAGAAACCCTCTTGCAGCTGTTAACACTGCTTTTCGGCAACTCACCCTCCTGTCTACCTGGTCAACCAAGGTTCAGGGATAGGAATGTGCTTTCTAGGCAATGATGATGCCCCTGGGATTCCTCTAGGACAGTCCGAGGTAGTACAGTTGGCTATGTCAGGGAAGCCCAGAGCTTTCTTAATTCGCTTCCTTGGGTTGATGCTGCTGGCCATTTCTTTGCAAGAAGAGAGGCGTCTATGTTTCACAGGGCCTCTCCAGCCTTTGTTCTTGATGGGCATAAATTGGTAGAGGCAGTGCTTTTTTTCTAAAAAAAATGTTTAGGGGTACAGTGGTACCTCGGGTTAAGAACTTAATTCGTTCTGGAGGTCCGTTCTTAAGCTGAAATTGTTCTTAACCTGAAGCACCACTTTAGCTAATGGGGCCTCCTGCATAGCTGTCAACTTACAGATTTGAAAATAAGGGACCAGCAGCCTTGAAAATAAGGGACCAGCAGCCAAAATAAGGGACCTGCAGCCTCACCTGTTCCAGGCACTCCAGTCTTCCTGTCCTCCTGCAGTCTGGTCAAACTCATGCTGGTAGCTTCCAGAACACTGTCCAACCAACTTTATAACCAGAGGTTCAACTGAATAGAATCTGAATCACATGCACCACAAGGCCTATGCAGCCTCAACTTAAGATGGCTCCCCGGCCTGGCTTTGCACTGCAAAGTTTGCAGCAGCCCGTGCAACAAAATGGCGTCCAGCATTCAAAAAACCCCTCAGCTTGCATTAACTAGCCACACACGAGGCATGCAAGCTCCACCCCCCCCAGTCGTTCTTAGACTTCTTATTGGGTGAGCAACACAGCCAAGCAACACAGCTGGAGCCTCCCTCCTCCCTGGCCGGCAGGGTGGGAGGGAGAGGAGTTGCTTCCTTTGAAATTTAAGGGACATCATTTAAGGGACATTAAGGGACATCCATCAATAAGGGACAGCAGCGGGACATGGCGCTGGAATAAGGGACTGTCCCTTCAAATAAGGGACACTTGACAGCTATGGGCCTCCTGCTGCTGCTGCGCGATTTCTGTTCTCATCCTGAAGCAAAGTTCTTAACCCGAGCTACTATTTCTGGGTTAGTGGAGTCTGTAACCTGAAGCATCTGTAACCTGAAGTGTCTGTAACCGGAGGTACCACTGTACTCTCATTTTGACTCAAGAAATTTTATAGTTCAAATTGGGAAAAATAAATACAATAAATGGACAAAAGTACAAAGATTCACAAAATGTTTAGGGGTATGCGTACCCCCCACATCCCCCCAGAAAAATAAAGCTCTGGGTAGAATAATGAATTAAGAGTGCAATCCTAACCATGTTTTTTTCAGAAGGAAACCCTATTGAATTCAGTGAGATTTTCTCCCTGGTTGTTGGTGTTATGCTTGCAGCGTTCTTTATCTATATAAGATTCTTATACAGTGGTACCTCAGGTTAAGTACTTAATTTGTTCTGGAGGTCTGTTCTTAACCTGAAACTGTTCTTAACCTGAAGCACCACTTTAGCTAATGGGGCCTCCTGCTGCTGCCGTGCCGCCAGAGCACGATTTCTGTTCTCATCCTGAAGCAAAGTTCTTAACCTGAAGCACTATTTCTGGGTTAGTGGAGTCTGTAACCTGAAGCATATGTAACCTGAAATGTATGTAACCCGAGGTACCACTGTATACTGCTTTATGGCAAACAATTTCCATAAAAGTGTGCATATGTGATAGCACACACCAGCCCCTTGTACAACACACTAATACACCCTAGCACAGAGGGTGTTTTTTTGGGGGGGGGAAGGGGCATTTGAAGAAGTGAGTCTCAGGGCTGCTTCATAAGTTGTAACTTAAACACTGGAACCAGTTGCTAAGTATAGAGTATAGCGAGTCATATTTCAGTGGCACAGATGTAAAAAACGTAATTTTGTTTGTTTGCAAAACAATTCATATGGATAGCAACTTGGAAGGGGACATCAATTGAATATATTTTGCAGCCATGGCAGCCCAAAATTCCCTTGTTGTCTGGTACTTCTCTGTGGAAGCATTTTTAAGTATAGGCACAATTCGGAAGCAGTGCTGTACATGCGTGTCTCAGCAATTGTTTTAAATTGTTTTTAATATTGCAGTTTAATGCTGCAACCCACCCTGGGACCTCAGGGAAACGGGCGGGTAATAAATTAATAATAATAATATTCATAATACTGCAGCTTGTTCCAAGTATTTATAATGTTGTTTTTTAACTGCCGCTGCTACTTTGTGTTTTACGAAATCGTTGTTTAATGTTACTGGTTTTGAACATACCTGCATTGGTTAAGATATTCCAAGTCTCCCATCACAGCCGCTTTGTGAAGATTTGCCTGAGAACCCAGGATATAAATACGTAAATAATAATGAAAAACCACCACCCAACTTTATTTATTTATATATCCGCAATCCTCTATGCCTCTTTCTGTCAAAACAGCAATAAGCACAAAAAGCAACCCTCAGAGCCGATGAAGCCTTTATCACCCCATCATGGTGAGGTGCCAAAATTATTTCTTCATCCCAGCTATTAAAGGTGTACTGGAGCCCTGTCCTACGGCCGGGCGAATCTGTCAATTTTGGTTTCTCATTCTTCCGCTCTCAAGCTCTGTTCTTCACATTTGCATTTTGGTTTTTTGTTTTTTTTTAAAGCCTTTAAGGAACTTCAGCATTTTTTTTTATTTCATAAATTTTTATTCATATTTGCACATATATACAGGAAAAACATAAACAAAAAATCCACCACATACCTTATACAAATTATATCCACTTCACAAATCATAAATAAAATACGTAACTGAGTTAGTCTCAACTGAGCCTTGGACTTCCCTCCACTCCTTTGGTAAGTATCGAATAAATTATATAGTCGCGTACTTTTTAACTCTTTTACATAGGCCTTTCCCGCTGTTAGAGTTATTTCAACCCCGCCAGTGTCACCTGAGCTTTAGATTCCATATACATTAAATATTTCTTCCAATTGTCATGAAATTTCTGTTCGTCTTGGTCCCTTAATCTTCCTGATATTCTATCAAGCTCAGCATAATTTATCATTTTAACCTGCCACTCACTTATGTTGGGTATTACTTCTAATTTCCAATTTTGTGCTAACATAGTTCTTGCAGCTGTCGTGGCATATAAGGAACTTCAGCATTTTAGGGTGAATATCTCCCAATATACATTTGTGCCTAATATACAGACATACCTCAGAGAGAATGCAGGTTTGGTTCCAGCCTACTGCAATGAAGCGTATATTGCAATAAAACACGGCACACAATTTTTGGGGTGCCCCAGAGCATATAAATAAAAGTTAGGTAAAGGTAAAGTTAAAGGGACCCCTGGCCGTTAGGTCCAGTCGTGGACGACTCTGGGGTGCAGTGCTCATCTCGCTTTATTGGCCAAGGGAGCCGGTGTACAGCTTCCGGGTCATGTGGCCAGCATGACTAAGCCGCTTCTGGTGAATTAGAGCAGCGCACAGAAACGCCATTTACCTTCCCGCCGGAGCGGTACCTATTTATCTACTTGCACTTTGACGTGCTTTCGAACTGCTAGGTTGGCAGGAGCAGGGACCAAACAACGGGAGCTCACCCCGTAGTGGGGTTTCGAACCGCCGACCTTCTGATTGGCAAGCCCTAGGCTCTGTGGTTTAAGCCACGGTGTTACGTTTTTACTATACTGTATGTTAAGCTAGGCCCCCATGGCTTCAGGGGCAGGAGGGGGAAAACCTGGCTCCAGCCCTAGTCAGCTCCAATCCCATGGCCAGAAGAGGGGTGGCAGTGGTGACCAGAAGAGGGGTGGCAGTAGCTGCACTCACATCCTCCTAAGGAGCAATATTTGTGAAACACAACAAAAACGAGGTATGCCTGTACACCCATTTGCAAGCAGCTTCCCTTGATATAAAGCTCTCTTATATCTTTACCCTAGTTATAGGCATCTTATAGCAATTGCTTGGCTGAAGAAACCGCACTGCAAAATTTGGAAAAGTGGAAAAGTGTGAATTTTTTTAAAGGATAGCCCTGTCTTAGTTTTGCGTGGTGTTTCGGGAAGTGCTAATAATAATAATAATAATAATAATAATAATACATTATTTATACCCCGTCCATCTGGCTGGGTTTCCCAACAGAATTAAAAGCACAATAAAACATCAAACATTAAAAACTTCCCTAAACAGGGCTGCCTTCAGATGTCTTCTAAAAGTCAGATAGTTGTTTATTTCCTTGACATCTGATGGGAGGGTGTTCCACAGGGCAGGTGCCACCACCGAGAAGGCCCTCTGCTTGGTTCCCTGTAACCTCACTTCTTGTAGGGAGGGAACCGCCAAGAGGCCCTTGGAGCTGGACCTCAGTGTCCAGGCTGAACGATGGGTGGGGGAGAGGTTTGCCTTTAGCTGCGAACTGAGGTGGGTTTCTCCCCTATCCCTAGCTGTCCTCTGTGTTTTGGTCAGCCCTAACAGATGCATACATGGGACGTGGGTGGTGCTTTGGGTTAAACCACAGAGCCTAGGACTTGCCAATCAGAAGGTTGGCGGTTCGAATCCCCACGACGGGGTGAGCTCCCATTGTTTAGTCCCAGTTCCTGCCAACCTAGCAGTTCGAAAGCACCTCAAAGTGCAAGTAGATAAATAGGTACCACTCTGGCGGGAAGGTAAATGGTGTTTCCGTGCTCTAGTTCGCCAGAAGCAGCTTAGTCATGCTGGCCACATGACCCGGAAGCTATATGCCGGATCCCTCGGCCAATAAAGCGAGATGAGCACCGCAACCCCAGAGTCGGTCACGACTGGACTTAACGGTCAGGGGTCCCTTTACCTTAACAGATGCATGGGTGGGGAAAACTCCACTTGCTACATTTCTGAAACTAATAAAGCCACAGCAGCCTCGCTAGGGAAACAGCAGCAACAGCAGCAACAATGACAAGCCCTATTGGGTTTCCAGTCTTAAATGTCTTGCTGTTGCCACTGCAATGTCTCCGATGGGCAGCTTAAGAGGCCAGCGCTTAAGCCCTGTGCCTCAAGCATTTAGCAAAAGGAGGGAGCTAATGGGCAGAATATTCCTAGATGGCTCCCATCAGGAAAGCATTTGAATAAAAGAGCAATTATCTCAGTAGAATGCAATGGTGTTTTTTTTAAACAGCCTAATTTATTTTACTGCCACTCTTTGCACTATTTTTTTTTATTTCACAGCTCTAATATATATTAATTAATTGCATGAAATAATGCCAATAAATCTAACAAGGTTTGTCTAAAGCTTGGCTGCACAGGGGGAACTTAGTATTTGTTGCAAAGGGAGGGAGAGATTTACGGAGATATTATGAAATCTTCTATTACTGTAGATAGCCCTTAATGAAATCTTTTAACAGCCCTTTAAAATTGTTTTAATTTTACCCTGGACTTTAATTTGAATGAAATCATTACCATTGTTAAATTAGTTAAACTCTAAATTAGGAAATGTAAATGAAGTGAACCTGGAATCCAATGTGGATATTGTTTTTATTGACATTCTGTAGAGCAGTGGTGTGGAACAAATTCCAATTAGATTTGATCTGCTCTTTGCTGTGCATGCTCCCGACTCTTCACCATCCCAGTATCTTACCTTAAATGCTCTGCCTGGGGGGAAAGTACCACTGTTGCAATATAAGGCCTTTTGCTTTCCCCCCTCCAGTTGTATTCTCATTTAGATCATTAGTACCGAGTGTGTATTTGGATCCTGAAACGTCTGGAAACCCCAAATTATTGCACCTGCAGTGCCTGAAGCTTCAGGTGTCCACAGCAGCCAGTGTAGAGCATTGGAGTGTCCCAGGCTTCTAGACTTCTCTGACTTGTGGGCCGGATTATTATCTCCTATCCCGGGTGGGCCAAATTGGGCAGGTGGGCAGGGCTACCCACCTGTCAATCACATGACCGCCTCTCCTGGTCTGCCCTACAGAGGACCTTAAGGTCCATGAATAACTCAAGTTTAGAGGTTCCGGGCCGTAAGGAAGTCAGATTATCCTCCACCATGGCCAGGGCCTTTTCAGTGATGGCTCCGACCTGGTGGAATGCTCTGTCCCATGAGACCAGGGCCCTGCAGGATTTAACCTCCTTCCGCTGGGCTGTAAGACAGAGCTATTCCGCCTGGCCTTTAATTTGAATTCAGCCTGATCTTTTATTTCCCTTCTCTTCCCTCCCCCTCCCCTTTTATGAATATTACCTGCTCTGAGACCCCACAGCTAATTCTCCCCTGCCCTCCTCACTGGCCCAAGTAGGACCAATTCAGCCAGCTAGCCCTGGTGACTATCTAATGCTTCTTAGATGGATTTTCCCCAAATTGATTTCTGAACTTTGAATTTTATTGTTATTCATGTTTTTATACTGTATTTTATGCTGCTTCTACAGTTAAGTGTTTCAAATTTGTTGTTAGCCTCCCTGAGCCCAGTATTCTGAACCAGGAAGGGCGGGGTATAAATAAAAAAATTATTATTATTATTAGGATATCTGGTGATGCTGTGAATTGAAGCCCTGAGGAAATACGTACTGGATTGGGTTTGCACGTCACTTTGGCAACTCAGGGACACAGTATCAGACCAGTTGTTGTCTGAGTATAATAGTGCATATAATATAATATATAATAGTGCACTCCACCATCATGTGCCAAAGTATTTGTTATTCTGTCAACAACAAAAATGGTTTCCATCCCATCCCCACCCCGCTCTCCTGTTAATGGAGTCCATTTTGTATTTCCATTTCCCCTTCTTGACCTTCCAAAGCTTCCCAGCGCATAAGAAGCACATAGCATTTCTAGGTCACTGAGCTGACTTAACACTATGTGGCGTTATGATCTCAGAGAGAGACCTGTTTAATGGGACTGTTTTCTTTGCTGCCCTGTGTACGTTCTGAGAAAGAGGGTGAGTTCAGATGCTGAAAATTCATGCATTCTGGAAAGAAAGAAAAAAAATTGGGGGGAGTGTAAAGGTAAGAATACAACCTTTATTGAGTACAGTTCGGAAAATGAAAGAGCTCCCATATATCTACCTTAGCAGACACTGCTCAGGGAAAGGTATTGTTACCAGGGATAAATAAGTGCTCCGATGGCTAGATGGTCAGTCTAGGAGTTCATAGTGATGGCAAGAAGGAAAGATGACGAAGGAACAGGGCATCATCATGGCCTCAATCTTGCCCCAGAGATACTGCATTCTCTTCAAACTCTTCCCCAGCTATCAAGTGATCGGTTTCTCAAACCTCCTTCACTTGCACTCACGAGCCCTAAGGAAGCCAGACTATCCACTAGAGACAGGGCTTTTTCAGTGATGGCTCCGACCTGGTGGAATGCGCTGTCCCACGAAACTAGGGCCCTGCAGGACTTGATCTCCTTCCGCAGGGCCTGTAAGACAGAGCTATTCTGCCTGGCCTTCAATTTGAATTAGCCTGATCCTCTATTCCCCCTTTCCTCTTCTGTGAAGAAACCCTTTCTGGGACCCCACATTTAAATTCTTCCCTGGTCTCCTTGCTGGCCCTAGTAGGACCAACTTGGCCAGTTAGCCCTGGTGATCATTTGATGTCTACTGACTGGGTCCCCCCCCCAAATGACCCCATAATTTTTGAATTTTATTGATATTGATGCTGCATTTTATGTTGTATTTTATGCTGTTTTAAAGTCGCGTTTTAATCAGTGTTTTATATTTGCTGTTAGCCGCCCTGAGTCCAGTTTTTAAACCGGGAAGGGCAGGATATAAATAAAAATTTATTATTGTTATTTGTTATCTTGGCCAGTTTGTCAGTACAGTGGTACCGCTGGTTACGAACTTAATTCGTTCCGGAGGTCCGTTCTTAACCTGAAACCGTTCTTAACCTGAGGTACCACTTTAGCTAATGGGGCTGCCGCGCCACCGGCGCACGATTTCTGTTCTCATCCTGAGGTAAAGTTCTTAACCCGAGGTACTATTGCTGGGTTAGTGGAGTCTGTAACCCGAAGTGTTTGTAACCCGAGGTGTTTGTAACCCGAGGTACCACTGTAGATGGTCAGAGAGATAACTGGTAATTGGTCATGAGTTGATATTGAAGTGTTCTTCCAGACTGAGGTCATTTTGAATGCCAAAAGTACACATGTGAACTCATGCCTGATTTTCCCATACATAGGCAGATAGAGCTTTTGTATGTTGCTATTTGAATGTCCAAAAAAGGTTAACCGCTAGTGCTTACATTTCTGTCCCAAAAATGTTCACCGTTAGTGCTTACTTTTCTTTCATTTATCTGCTTATATGACTGCTGCCAGTTCACTAAACCCATTATTATTATTCCCCTTTCCTCCATTTCCTCCTTTTACAGAATAAAAATACTGCAGTAAAAAGTGCTAAAAAAACCTGGGTCTTTTGTTTAACTGGCTGATTAACCAAAGCGTTGGTTGATTTATCATAGGAAGAAATAAGGGTAGGCATCCTTGATTTGTGTTGGTCTGTTCACAAGGATTCTGTCCTTATTAAAGTCTGATGCACAGATCAGAAGCTTCGCTTAGAAAATTCAGATGACACAGATCAACTTGATTAATGTTTTCAGAAGATTGTTTCTGACACCAGCTTATGTTCTAGTTTGAAGTGTGTAAATAAATGTTCGAGTTACATATTAAAGTTACAGCTGGAGTTCGCAGGAAACTGTTAGCCCAGAGAGCAAATTCCTGATTGTAGACCTGTGAGGCAGAAACATACAAATCCCATGTTGACCAAGCCATCTTTAAATTAAAACACGGTTCTGAAGTTGAGAGAATCATCTTTCCCAACAGCCCTAATGGATGCTCTGAGAATAGTAACAGTTAAGTTCAGCAGTTTCCTAGAAATCTTTCAATTTCATGCAGTTCACCTCCTTGGAAAGAGGACAATAACTGAGAAACCATGGGATAATTTCTGTTAACAAATGGTGTCTCCAATTTAGGTAAACTTAGATTATCACACACAATATCCATGTGTTCTTGATTGAGGTTTTCAATACAGTGGTACCTCAGGTTACATATGCCTCAAGTTACATACGCTTCAGGTTACAGACTCCGCTAACCCAAAAATATTACCTCGGGTTAAGTACTTTGCTTCAGGATGAGAACAGAAATCGTGCTCCAGCGGTGCGACAGCAGCAGGAGGCCCCATTAGCTAAAGTGGTGCTTCAGGTTAAGAACAGTTTCAGGTTAAGAACAGACCTCCGGAATGAATTAAGTACTTAACCCAAGGTACCACTGTATTCTGTAAGCCTTTTAGCAAGTAGAATGGAACATTTCTGGCTTTGGACATAAAGAATTCAGAAGGTCACATATAATCTGAATATAGGGCAAAACAGATACAAATCCAGAGCGACAGTCTTGAATAGCAAGATTGGGCACAAGTGGGGTTCACTGGAACATTGGTTTCCAGAACTGGGGCCATCTTAGAAAACGCTTATATATGACCATCAGTCTTGTTGGATATATAAGATTCGTGATGGGCTGCTGTGGGCAGTATTTTCCACTTTGTCTGTTTCCATTGAATCTTGCAGCATCCCTCTCCTGGCTGCCTTGATGGTGGCAACTGGGAGGTATCACAGGTTTGATGTCTGGAAGAATTCCAGTAAGTTTCCAGGCACAATTTGCTACTGCTTAACCCCTTTCTGGAGGGACGCAGGTGGCACTGTGGGTTAAACCACAGAGCCTAGGACTTGCTGATCAGAAGGTTGGCGGTTTGAATCCCTGCGACGGGGTGAGCTCCCGTTGCTCGGTCCCTGCTCCTGCCAACCTAGCAGTTCGAAAGCACATCAAAGTGCAAGTAGATAAATAGGTACCGCTCCAGCGGGAAGGTAAACGGCGTTTCCGTGTGCTGCTCTGGTTCTCCAGAAGTGGCTTAGTCATGCTGGCCACATGACCCGGAAGCTGTACGCCGGCTCCCTCGGCCAATAAAGCGAGATGAGCGCCACAACCCCAGAGTTGGTCATGATTGGACCTAATGGTCAGGGGTCCCTTTACCCTTTACCTTAACCCCTTTCTATCATCTCAGGCATCCTAGCTGTAAGGTAGCCCTGCCATAAGGCAAGGTGTCAGCAACAGATTTTGGGGGTGATAAATCCTAAGGTAAGGTTACAAGATGTCCCCATTTTCCTGGGACAGTCCCCGGATTTACAAGTCAGTCCCCTGACAAAATCCATCTATTTAGTAGGAAGTTGAAAAGTGTCCCCGGATTCATTGGAAAAAGTCTGGTAACCTTATCCTAAGGGCAGCAGAGTGGGAGATAAATCTGATTCCTCAGAAACAGTCCAGGCCTTATACAAGTCAGGTCATCAGTTTCATCTCACTGGCTGGTAGCAGCTCTGCAGGGCTTTAGGCCAGAATCTTTTCTGGCCCTGCTTGGAAGGTACCAGGGTTGGACTGAAGTACCGCCTTTCCCCATTCATTTCAATGGGATTTTTACCAGCTCCTGGTGGATTGTGTACCTTTTTCTGGTAGTGAAAAGGTCACAGGAGCGGGTGAGCAATAAAATGGAGATTGCAGAATACATGAAAAGTATACATTTCCTACTAAAAGAGGGAACTTTTGGTTCCTGAGAATGCTAAAGCTATCCAATATTAGAAGAGTAAGGGAACTTAACTCTTTATTAGAAGAAACACGGTCTGCTCAGGAGTGCCAGGTCAAATGAGCACATCAACTCTTGGTAGGTTTTGCCCCAATGAGGCAGCTGTGAGGATTGAAGGTCCTGGCCTTTCCACAGCTGCCTATGTCTCCTTGTCCCCTGGTTCCTTCCCAAGCAATCTGAGACTCTGCCATGGCATGCCTGTTTCTGCTCCTCCCTCTTCATGCCTCTTCTGGGTATGGGAGACCAGGGGGAGGGAAGCAGCTGCAGGGGAAAACCCTCTGGCTTTTTCACCAGCCTGATTCATCTCTGCCTCTTGGCCTCTCTCCTCTCCCACTACTAATCCTGATTCTGGACTTCTCTCTGTTCCAGCCTCTTCCTCCTCACTAAACCCAGTTACCTCTTCAGCTTCTGACACCTCTTGCTCCCCATCTTCTTCCTCTGACCACTCATTGCTGTTCCACCACCAATCCCCTGGCTCTGAGCCTTCGTCCCTTAGGGGTTCCCCAGCTGCCTCCAGCCAGTCCATGACAAAAGGTGAGAGTTGTTTTGTGCTAAAATGTTTTTGCCCATCCCTGATGAGCATGAATCACTATGTGTGTAGCAGTGTACATTCTTGATATGTGCGTATGTATGTATGTCACACTCTCATCAATTGTGGGAGGTGGGATGGGAATCAACAGCCTGGAGCAGAAATAAGTGCAGTTCAGTCTCAGACTCTTAATGACTGGATGTGACATTTTCCCTGACCTCTGAGTTTGAAGGTCTCGAAGCTCCTTGCTGCTTTTCTTTTGGAATAAGGGTTGTACATTAACCTCTTTCTGTCATTCATTGGCCGCGGACCAGTCAGCTGCTCAGATTTGCCACCCCGTGTAACTCTGCTGTGTTTGAACAGGCCGAGCTAATTACATTAGGTAGTCTGTCCAAATTTTTACAGATTAATTTACGGCATAATGAACAGGCTCCGTGATGGAGGAGCAGCTGAAGAAAAGAGGGATGAGCTGACCTTGTCAGTCAAAAGGATCTGGAGACATACTGCTCTTTTCCCAGCTGGCTTTTGAGTTATGCAGAATGTCAGTGACATGTTTAATTATTTTTGACAAATGAAGAATGCCTTCATCTTTATGCCATATTGCGTTATGCCAAGGGTTCTCTGACTTTGCCCCTGCGAGACTCTCTAAGTCAAGTAGGGGGGGGGACTATTAGAGGTACCCCATGCCCATAAATGGCTACCCTAGTCACCACACAACTGCGTTCTAGGAATTTGGATGGTAATTTGTTTCGTACTATTCCTAAGAGCTTACTGTTTTTCACATGTACAGTGGTACCTCAGGTTACATACGCTTCAGGTTGCATACGCTTCAGGTTACAGACTCCGCTAACCCAGAAATAGTGCTTCAGGTTAAGAACTTTGTTTCAGGATGAGAACAGAAATCGTGCTCCGGCAGCGCGGCAGCAGCAGGAGGCCCCATTAGTTAAAGTGGTGCTTCAGGTTAAGAACAGTTTCAGGTTAAGAATGGACCTCCGGAATGAATTAAGTACTTAACTCGAGGTACCACTGTATTATCTTTGTAAACTTCATCACAGTCCTGCAAAGTAGACATGTAGTGTTATCCCAGTGCATTTTCGAACACAATTCAAAGTGTTGGTGCTGACCTTTAAAGCCCAAACGGCCTTGGCCCAGTATACCTGAAGGAGTATCTCCACCCCCATCATTCAGCCTGGGCACTGAGGTCCTCCTCTGAGGGTCTTCTGCTGATTCCCTTGCTGCGAGAAGTGAGGTTACAGGGAAACAGGCAGAAGGCCTTCTTGGTAGTGGCACCCACCCTGTGGAACGCCCTCCCACCAGATGTCAAAGAAATAAACAACTATCTGACATTTAGAAGACA
The DNA here is from genome assembly GCF_965112155.1 of Podarcis liolepis. Lineage (NCBI taxonomy): Eukaryota > Metazoa > Chordata > Lepidosauria > Squamata > Lacertidae > Podarcis > Podarcis liolepis. The sequence continues at coordinate 10,948,417 of NC_139563.1, read as the reverse complement.
TCTGAAGGCAGCCCTGTATTGGGAAGTTTTTAGTGTTTGGTTTTTTAGTATGTTTTGATATATGCTGTGAGCTGCCCAGAGTGGCTGGGGAAGCCCAGCAAGATGGGCAGGGTATTATTATTATTATTATTAAGTAATAATAATTTCCATATCATAGCTAGGATTGAGGCCCAGAAATAGTGGCTTGTCTAGGGAGGGGTTTTTTGGGTTGTTGCTAAGATCAGATTTGAACTAAGGGCATTTCCAAGTTCTCAACATGAGCTGTTAAGTGCCATGCTATGGTAGCTCTCAAAGGTCTATAGGGGATTCTTCACCTTTTCTGCAGTTTGCTTAGTTTAATCGTACTATGTTTTTTTGAAAGTTGCTTGTGTCTTTGTTCTCTGTGCATCTTAACGTATTGCAACTGAGTTTTGCATGATGGTTCCTGAGACCAAGGAACAAGTTTTTAGCTATATGCACCCATAATGATGCACAGTTGAGCATCGTTATAAATTGAGATGATTGGCCAAACCTTTCAAAACTGCACTGATTTTAACCATTGATTTCAAAACTCCTTATTTTGTTTCTTAGAATTCCCAAGCAATTCCACTAGTTTATAGTAAAGACAACATGGGAGAATAAATTTCCTACCACAGTGTTCCTTGTGATCTGGAGGTCTTGTTCTGCAATCAAGCTTCCCTTGCTTTTTCACTGTTGTGGCTTATTTGAGAATAGTATATCTGTTTCCTTTTCACAAAACTAGAATGGCCTGTCTCACATTACCATAGATTATGCTAGAAAGAGCAGTAGTTTTTAGATGCTTGTGAATGTTTGCTTGTATTCTGCTGCTAAGTGGCACCCAATGAGTGATACGTTACAAAACATTGCACCATATTGTTATCCATCGCTATTCAAAAAATGGGAGGCGGAAAGTCTCTGTGTCCGTGTGAAACATTTGCACATTCCCATTCAGAGAAGGAGCACGCTAAAAAAGAAGAAAAGAAAACTTGCTGTGTGCCAGAACCCAGGTAACAACTTCAAAACAAATTGATCGCAGGAGCTTTCCCATAGAATGGCCTCCTTGTTGTGAATTCCTAAGACTGTCCCTGCTCTCAGTTACAAGGGAGTAACTCTCATCGATTTGTTAAATGAAGGCAGGATTAAGCTCCCGGTTCATGAAAGTAGTGAATTATCTGCTTAAAAGTGGAGCATATGCTGAATTTGTTGAGAGCGGCATTATGGATGCCTCAGTGAATACTCTTGCAAGATCAGGGCTGGCAGAATCCTGTTTGCCTGAGCAGCTAAAAATGTCATGTTGGTATCTAGGAATTTGAAATGTATTTCTTTTCTGCCCTGACTAAGGTCACTGTGAATAGCTAAATCAGAACAACAGCGAGATAATTCTATGACCTCTTTGCCCTCTCGCTTTGGGTAGTTTTGTGCCGTTTGCAAATTTCATTGCTTTACGGTTCTCCCTTTCTGTGCCATGCTCTAATGCAATAACTCCCAAACTGCTTGTGGAAGTGCAGCAGTGTGCTGCAAGAGGAGTGCTAATGTGCATCTCTGCGTGATTCACTACTTTGATCTGGGCTCCTTCCAAGTTATTTCTGCCAGGCACAGAAAATTCTGTGATTGGAGGATTCAGTCACTGCAAGATACAGAGCAGCAGATAAGAATAACCCATCCTTAGAGAAGGTTGCCTGTTGCAACTCCTTCCGGTGAGGAGGCACTCCCAGAATACTGAAACAGGTGGCAACACATGGTGTATTATTGTGGGTGTATCCTGCAACGTATTCTGTGATGCTTCTCCAAAGCTACCACGTTATTGCTGTACAAAGGGGCTATAGTGCAACGAAAGCAAGACACCCACCCCCAACATTGGTGGGGATTTCAGCAGGAGGCTAACCAAAAGGTTGGTGGTTTGGGACAGCTGTGGGCAGGATTTCTGCACTGCAAGGTTGGACCTGAGACTTCCTTCATGCAAAGTGTGTCCTCTACCACTGAGCTCTCTGGTTTGACCACAGTGCTAGACTAGACTTTGGAGTGACCCAGCATAGGCAGTTCTGACGTAGTTCTTATGTCCTTAAGCACAATTCTCCCCAAGTAGATTCTTGAGATGGGGCGAGCAGGAAAGGTTATTGCCCTAGGGAGGGACCTGAGCTTGCTAGGGGGAGGAAGCACTTTCTTAAATTTTGAGTAAGCTTTTCTGTGGGTTCAGCTCCCCATGGGCTATCTTGACTGATAGGATCGAGTTTATATATATATTTAAAATGTCTCTAAATCCTACACACAAAGTGCATACCTCTGCAACTGTGGACCTTGTGCAAACATTGGCCCAAGAACAATGCCAGTCTGGCTTTTGCTGCATTGCATTTTGGAGGTGCTTGTAGTCTAAATGCTAACGCACCGAATGAGATCCCGATCCACCACTTCCTCCCCTCCAGTAGCCGGAGGGGGAGATTCCTCCGTTCCTCCAGCTACTGCCAAGTGCAGCTGTAAGAATGAAAATTCACAGGTAGGAGGAATTGGATTTTCTTGATCTCCCCCTCTTCAAGACTCATTGGGAGCCGATTGTTAAAATATAAATGTCATGTGCATGTCCAGGGTGCTAGGTGGTTGTATCGCGAACAAAAACTTAACCAGTGGAAGCAGGAGGAGACAGTCAGCTTAAGAGGCTTAATAACTTTATTGCAAGGGTAGGGAAGCTTGTAACTGCAGCAAGCTGTTTGCTTAGATCTAGACTAAAGAGCTTAAGGAGCTTATAGCGCTGCAAACCCATCAGCTCCAAAGCGGGCAACTTACAAGCTGTGCAACAGCTACGTTTCGAAGTGCTTCGGCGCCTCGGCAGCGCTTGCAGAGTTTGCGAGGTGTTGCCAAACAGCTCACACGCCCTTCATCTGTTCAGATTTCCTCCGGTTGAGCAGCTCTATTGTTGTAGCCTCGGTTCGGTCGGTCAGGCCTTCCTTTATTTGGTACAATTGCATGTCCCTCTTCCTCCGAGAGGCTCAAGGTAGCCTTTTTATCCCCATGACAACCTTGCAAGGAAGGCTGAAAGGCAACAGCATGCTAAGTGCTACTCACTCACTGCTCCAGCCACTAAACCACACTTGCTTGGTTTTTTTTTTGGGGGGGGAGGGTTGGGGTTGGGGGAGGAATGTGGTTCAAATGGGTGCCACCAAAAGGCATCGAGAGTTAGATGAGTATCAAACCTCTGTGTTAAATGGTAACTTGTGGAACAAAAGCACCGGTTCTTTTCCTTAACAGTTTTATCATTATGCCTAATTAGTCTCTGGATGAAGAATGCGCCCAGTCAGCGTTCTTGTCTGACTCCCTTTGATTTGTTTCGTAGCTTCCTCACTCCCACTTTCCATTTGTCACAATAAAGGAAAGGTGTAACAATATCCCATTATTAGTGGAATTGCTTTTTAATTGCTTTTTTTTTAAGTGTACCTTCTTTTAGATTGCAATTTTGGGTGTGCTTTCTGGGCAGTAGGAACCCCCCCCCCCAATTCAGTCGTACTTAATCTGGAGCCAACAAGGAGAGAGTTGACCTGTGAGATGATTTTGGTGTTACATTTTGGTTTGTAGAACTGAATCAGTTGTTTACAAAATCAAGAAGTCTCGGTGTCCTTGAAAAGTCATCTTGTGTGTGTGCTCCCCCCCCTCTCTCCAAAAGGTGGCAAGTTTAATAGGATGATTAGCAAAGATGTCACTCATTGCTGCACACAATATATCAGATCAGACTTGCTGTGAAGCAGTGAACCCAGCCAGAAGCTGTGAAAACAGCCTTGTTTGGGGGTACAGGGGGCGGGGCGGACGGGGGCCGTATCAGCTGCTCCAGTTTTACTCCTTACGATGACTGGAATAGAGTCAGACAGTATATTTGCAGATTTCCTGTGACTGACAGGTTGCCAGAGGGAGAAAATGTTAGTTCTCCCTGAAGATAGTTTATAGTAACTAAGACTAAATATTTGACGTGAACAAGGACTTTTGTTAGTTTTTCTAAGACTAAATGGGGCATTGTGTGAGAGGGAAGAGAAGGGAGCGGGAGTGGGTAACACATCAGAGAAAAGAATCAGAGCGCATCGCATCAGAGAAAAGATTCAGAGCGACCGCTCCAATTGGAGAACAGCCTTTACCAAAGGTGTCATGGGCTTTGAAGACTCTCAAACTCAGGATGCAAGGGAGAGATGTGCTCAGAGGAAGGCACACTTGGCAAATCCATACCGTGATCAGCTCCCACCCGGGAACCAATGTCCCCACTGTGGAAGGACGTGTGGATCCAGAATTGGCCTAAACTGTCATTTATGGACTCACTGTTAAAACCGTGTTTATGGAAGACAAGCTTATTCGGCTACGAGTGATCGCCAAAGTAGTAGTAGTAGTAGTTGGGAAGGAAAGTTGTTTTCATTTGATTGGCCAGGTGCTTAGGAATCCCCTAGTTTTGGCAAGACTGTGGCAGGCAAACCACAGCAGGAAGTTAATTGAAACTCTGCTAGGCCACTATAATGGCTGGTGGGCTACGCGTGGCCTAGTGGATCGCAGGATGGTTCAGGTCTGTTGTTAACCTGAAAAACTGGGAAGCTAGAAGGAATTTGCATGGCGCCAGTAAGCAGTACCAGCGACGGAGGTTGGCATCATTGCACACATGCCAAGTAATCTGATTTTGCCTTCTAGGGAATAAAGCAAATGACACCTTCGCTTTCCCATCTCAGTTAAACCAATGTAAACCTGGGGTGAGATTACTCCAAGTATTGGCAACTGGTTTATCAACTAAGGGCTGAACTGAGAATGCCACCAGTCAGCCAGCCAACCAGCCAGCCAAAGAGCTGCAACTAGTTGACACATTGCAATTCTGTTAGGGTAACTTAGCTTTTAAAATATTTGCATGGTGTTGATGACATAACTGGGGGTGTTTACACTTCTAGCGTTGCCTTTTGCACAAGTTCAGGTTTGAATTTACAAGTGGCGGTTTTGGGCACCGCTTGATCAGGATTTCAGTTTGCACTTGATTTAAAATTTATTAGTGACAGTATTTGCACACAAGGATGTGGGAGGTAGAAATCAGTATCATAGAAGGCCCATCTCTTCTTACCAACAGCACCTCCTAGTCACATGGGATAAGCAATAGCCATGATATTATTGACTCCAAAAATTGTGAGGCAATCCTGGAAATAACAAGTAGTGAAATCATAATAGACCTAAGAAGTGTTATTGGGTAAGGAGGGCCCTGTTTCTGGAGCCAGCTACCATAAAGGAGAGTGTGGCAGTTGCCCCTGTTTGGCATTTTGGTGATATTTATGAGCTCCAGATGGTCAAATATTGATATGGTGGTGGTGCAGAGTGTATGTTGCTGTGTGTCATTTGGATTTCCGGATTTGAGCACCAAAATATCTCACATCACTTCTTCCTGCTTCGCGAAAATGGCTTGATATTCTGTGAATGTGGAGTCCTACAGTTCATGTGAATAAGTTATACAATTCTCTTATTCTGGGAATGGATGGACAAGGTGCCCATATAATGACATTTTCTCTGTGATTTGCCTCCCTCAAATTGCTAGAGAACCAAATAACATTAGGCCATTTTAAGCAACCACATCCCAACTCAGCAGAAAGCTTTAACTTCAGATACCCAGGTAGGAAAATGTAGGAGCTTAGCTTGGTGTGTTATCAAAGCCAATGCAATTCTGGGCCTCATCAATAGGAGTATAGCATCTAGATCAAGGGAAGTAATAGTGCCACTGTATTCTGCTCTGGTCAGACCTCACCTGGAGTACTGTGTCCAGTTCTGGGCACCACAATTCAAGAAGGACACTGACAAACTGGAACGTGTCCAGAGGAAGGCAACCAAAATGGTCAAAGGCCTGGAAACGATGCCTTATGAGGAACGGCTAAGGGAGCTGGGCATGTTTAGCCTGGAGAAGAGGAGGTTAAGGGGTGATATGCTAGCCATGTTCAAATATATAAAAGGATGTCACATAGAGGAGGGAGAAAGGTTGTTTTCTGCTGCTCCAGAGAAGCGGACACGGAGCAATGGATCCAAACTACAAGAAAGAAGATTCCACCTAAACATTAGGAAGAACTTCCTGACAGTAAGAGCTGTTCGACAGTGGAATTTGCTGCCAAGGAGTGTGGTGGAGTCTCCTCCTTTGGAGGTCTTTAAGCAGAGGCTTGACAACCATATGTCAGGAGTGCTCTGATGGTGTTTCCTGCTTGGCAGGGGGTTGGACTCGATGGCCCTTGTGGTCTCTTCCAACTCTATGATTCTATGATTCTATGTTTTGATTTTTCTCCTGGTGAAGGACAAAACTTGTGGTAGGATTTTTTTTCTTGGAGAAATAATGCAGCATTTTATAACACACACACACACACAGAGAGAGAGAGAGAGAGAGAGAGAGAGAGAGAGAGAGAGAGAGAACATGGATCTTCCATTTAAAAAGAGCACCTAATTTTAACTGGGACCACAGGAAATGTCTTTTCAATCAAGACATGCAGTAAATTGAATGCTTCTTGTAAGCAGGTGTTATTATGTTATATTTTCATCAGAGCTGCTGGGAATAAGTTAGAGGAAAATGACAAAGTGAATTGGACAAGAAAGTGTCTGAGCTTGATGAATAATTCAAGGCTGCAAAGCAACAAATGCTGATACTTTCTGAAAGGCGAACAACTGTCCTTGGGTTAGAGAAAGATGATGATCTTATCTTTAAGCACTGAACCAAACTCACTGTGTTTTGTAATTCTAGTTCACGGCTGATCTCAAAGGGAACCACACCTTGGGGGGGGGGGAAATGTAGAAATGGTTTCCTCTGCATTTAGCTATGTATTGCCCAAGCAGTTTTGACCAATATATTAGAAAATCTAGAAATTCCTAGGACCACTTTCTCATCACTATTACAACGATTTCCTATTTTCTGTTCCTGCTTTCAGCCCACAAATAGCATATTTGATTATGTTTCCTCCCCATTGGCATTGTGTTTCCTTTGCATTGAAATGATTGGACTGTAGCGATGTAACGACAGCGTGACTTACATAGTTAATTACACAAATTATGGAATTGGTTATCATGGGGTGATTGGATGCAGAGGAGGGGTGGGAGGCACCGGCTGGGGGACCCCCAAGAGAACCCTCAAGTGAAGAAGACTCAGAGCCAGGGGAGAAGAGGCAGCAGACTGGGAGGAGGTGGTGTCGGAAACTGAAGAGGTAACAAGGTTTAGTGAGCAGGAAGAGTCTGTGGCGGAGAGCAGTCCAGAATGAGAGGCAGGAGAGGAGGCTGGAGAGGATGGGGGCCATGAGGCAGCAATGGGTCAGGCTAGTGAGGAAGACAGGCTACATGAAGGAGCCTCAGATTGCTTGGAAGGAACTGGGGGAGAAAGTCACTTAGGGGGCTGTGGGAAGGCGGGGATCTTCAGTCCTCACAATAGCCTCATTGGGGCAAGAGCTACTGGGAAGAATTGCTGTGCTAACCAGGCCTGAACGGTTCTGCTTCTTTGAATAAAGAGTTAACTTCATGGACACCTTCTGAGTTATTGCTGACCTGCTCCCAACACCCACCCGACAGTTGTGTAATTTTGCCATAGTAAACGAATAATATATTTGCTGGAAGACAAACTGCAGCGGAATGGAAGCAGTACTGCTTTTGCAGGGATGAAAAGATAACAGTGTTTTCTTACCTGCCTGTCAGTGACAGTCTTGCAGGAAGAAGCCATGGCTGCCAAGCTCCTCAAGTGATACATAGCTTCCCAGCCTCCCCTTCTTGCTTGCTAATACTTCATTTGGCTACTTGGCACCACTTGCTGATACCTAACAGGCTTTCTCTTCTGTGCTCGACAAATGTACCCACCTTCAACCTCTATTACCTATAAAACATACAGTTTATTCAAGTACTTTATTTTATTCATGGTATAATTAACCTTTTCAGCATACAAAACCTTCTGTGCCTCTTGAAGTATTAATGAAGAGAGACTATGGGTTTTCCCTCCCACTGGGAGCCAACATTTAATACTATTTCTGGGAATACAGTGAATATTGATAGCATGTGCGTCTCTATATATAGAGGCTCACATATGAGCAGCCCGTTCTGCACACAGCCAATTCACACTTTGCACAGCAAGTCTGATGTTTGCCAAAGGGAGAGCTGTCAAGTGTGAATGGGAGATGCACATCTATAAACATGAACTGTGCAAGTGCAAGGCAGTTGTGGCCAATTGCAATTCCCAATGGATCCCCACCCCCACCCCACTCCACCTTCTCTCTGTGTGCAAGATTCTTGTTGGTCCTGAGGAATGGAAAAGGAGAAAAAGTTACTTCTATGGATGCTTTCAGTTTTATCACGCAAGGGTGACATTTTGCACAATTACTATTTCTGGCTTTGGTGCTGGATTAACTCTTGTGCTAAGTGCACAACAATGTGAGACTCACTCAAACAGGAGCCTTTCTTTCGCTGCAAACGTTTTTTGCGCCCTGGTGACTCTTCCTCTTCTCCTGCCCCCTTTCCAAATGTTACTCAGAGAAAATATGAATTCTGTTAACATCTTGGAAATATACAGATTAACTGAGTTTGCATGTTTTGCATAATTAGGATGCTGCTAATCAGGCAAAGCTGCAGGCTTTGTTAGAGTAGAATAGGAGGGTTGCCCCAGAAGATATTTTCTTCTGGGAATTCATGAGACTGCAAAAAAGCTTCCGTTTCCCATCTCTGCTTCTTTTATTTCCATAGCAAAACTCTTTTGGTTTCCCTAGCAATTCCTTAGAGGGTTCTCCTGAGAAAGAATCCTAAAATTCACTCTAGGTGACATTTTGATGGCAATTCTAAGCAAGCCCTTTGTAACCTTCAAGGCTGCCCTTCCCTGTGCCTCCTTGTGATCTCTCTGGTCAACTGAGAATAGCCTCTTGTCTGTGCTTTCCATGTCGCAAATCCCCAATGTGAGGACTTTCAGGGCGGTATAGTCTGTGGCAGCGCCCAAGCATTGTTCTCGCAGAGTTCTGTCAAAGTGTGTGGATTTTTCTCAAAGTCAAATAGCTCCCTTTATCTGGGCAAACATTGTGGCCAAGTATGACCAGTGGGCTTCTTTTGGTCACTAATTATATTTCATTATTCTTTCTACATGTAAGACTTTTGCTTACTTGTACCTTGATACTTGCCTAAAGTATATCTAATTTTGTTTAATTATCAGATTTATATCCCACTTCACATTAGAATAGCCTTCAAGGCAGTTTACAGTCTTCAGATTAATATCACAATAATAAATAGTAATAACGTTTGCAATCCTAAAAACAGGTTAAAATAATACAGAGGAGCCATTAGTACCAATACCAAGACACAGCTAAAAGCACTTGATGTTTACTGCTATGAAAATCTTGGGCCAGCAAGATACAGTGGTACCTTGGTTTACAAACTTAATCTGGAAGTCCGTTCTTAAACCAAAGTGTTCTTAAACCAAGGCCCGCTTTCCCATAGAAAGTAATGCAAAATGGATTAATCCGTTCCAGACTTTTAAAAACAACCCCGAAATCAGCAATTTAACATGAATTTTACTATCTAACAAGACCATTGATCCATAAAATGAAAGCAGTAATCAATGTACTGTACTGTAAAATAAATAAAATGGTATTGTAGATGATAAAAATGAAAACTAAAAAATTTTCTTACCTGCACTGGTGATAGTCATTGTTTGGATGGGGGGCTTTTATCCATTTCCGCAGTCCCACAGTCAATCAATCAATCAATCAATCAATCAGTAGCTGAACTGGGATCCACACAGATCCCCCCCCCCGCTGTGAGAAATGCTCCCTAGAGCGCGCACCTCCCGCAGTGGCATGTGGGAGGAGTTGCGCACCTGCCAACCAGCTGGCTGGCGGATGTGCAGCTTCCCTCCCTCGCGGCTGCGGGAAACGCCGTGACGACCCCCTTCTCCACTGTTGGACAACGAAAGTGTGGCACTCAAAACCCCCGAACGGAGTACGTTCAGATTCCAAAGAAGTTCGCTAACCGGAACACCTTCTTCCTGTTTTAAAGTGTTCGTATTCCAAATAGTTCATGAACTAGGCTGTTCGTAGACCGAGGTACCACTGTAGAACTAGCCTGATGTCTAAAACAAGGGAACCTATGTCCTCCAAATCTTGCTGGACTTCATTTTCCATCAGTCCCAGGCAGAGTGATCAATGGTCAAGGATAATGGGATATAGTCTCAATGGTCACAGGTTCTCCCCACTTTAAAATCACGATAGCAGGAGGTAGGACCTAGGCTGTATAGAACTTTATAGACAAAAGGTAGCACCTTAAATTTGGCCCAGTAGCAACCAGGCAACCAGTGCGGGTTCTTAGGGATAGGTGTTAACCTGATCCCACTTCGTGGCCTAATTGTGACATCTGGTCCAGCATCTGTATGGAGCAAAGTAGTTTGCTTGATGTTGATGATTATTATGCATATTTGTGTTGGAACGAAGCTGCATTTTTTGGTTTTGCCGCTGGTGCTTCCTCTGGAGTTCAGCATGGTGTTGTTTTGCACAGTGCCCACAGTCTCATTTCTGAGAATGAAACTCCTTGCAACTTAAACTCAGCTTCACTCAGTTACTCCAGCAGGGCATTTTTTTTTATCTCTTGGAACAGCCTCTCTTTGAACAATCGGGCAAAAAAATAAACAAATCTTTTTGTGTGTGCCAGGGAACTTGAAGCAAAGCTCTGTCAGTCCTAGGCCCTTTGCAGTGAGGGATGAATATTGTCAGTTTGGAAGAAAGGGGGAGACCGCCAAATGGAGCAGCCAATGACATTGATTCTTGAAGGCTGTGTGAATTTGAGAAATGATGTGAAAGAGACGGAAGCTTTTGTGTTTTTTTAAAGTCTGAACTGAGTGTTTCAATTAAAAGGCAGTACTGAGACAGAAACAAAGCTTTTAACATTAGGAAAAAAAAGTTTTTGTGTGACAACTCCCCTTTTAAATCCATTTAAGGAAGTGGTCATCCTCATATTTGGTGGTTGTGAATTCCATCCAGTTGTTATGCATCGCATGAAGAAGTGTTGTGTTTTTGTCCTGAACTTTCAATCAATTTTATTAGGAGACCTGAGCTGTAATGGTCTGGGAAGGACAAAAATATCTATCTAATCTCTCCACATCAGGCATTATTTTTTAACCCTCTAACATGCCCCTCCTTTAGTTATCTTTTTTCCATCACCTGTACCAAAAAGCCCTCAACCACTTAAGCCTTTCCTTATACGAAAGGTGCCACAACTTCTAAATAATTTTGTTTTCTCATTTCTGTGACTTTTCCATCTCTGTGCTATCCTTTGTGTGCTGGACCACCGGCAAGCCCTGTTCAAGTGTCCTTCGCTAGAGGCAGAAATTGTGTATGCCCACTGCAGAGCTTTTTAACGAGAGTCCAAAAACAAGAGAAGAGTTTGAAATCAACATGTTGGACTTTCTCTAGATGGACAAATGGATTAATGAGTGAATAAATGAATGAATGAGGTGTGTCTCTTCTGATTAATATTGCCGTTGTCGTTTCACTTGGCATTGTCATTCCATAATTGATTTGTTCTCAGTAGGATCATATGAATATTCTGGAGGGGAGAGTAATTTAGACCCGTGTCCTTCAAGGGCAGTTTCAGCGCTATTCACTTTTCCCATGGTCCCGGTGTTGTTTAATACAGTGCAGCAGAGATTGGTGACATTCAGTGGCCATTAAAACCAGGAATTTATAGCACATGCTTAAAGCCAAGGTTATTTCAGGTTGTTCCCAGGTGTACACTCTGTGTAGTTTGGTCAAATGTCTCTGAATCCAAACATGGAGTAAAAACCTTTCTTGGCTTTGATAGCAGTAATGGGTTCCTGCATAAAATAAACAATGAGAGCCCAGATCTACGTGAAACACATTTGTGGGGGTTCTTACATTCCATTTCTGTACTCATACAAGTCATTCTTATGTCTGCATTTGTGAACACAATTTAATCTAGTAATAAAAAATTGAATTAGTAATACAAACATTTGGTGACTCTGCAGATCTAGCACACGAGTGAAAGTTTAAATTGGTGCTCCACTCATAATATTAGCATTTACATTTATATTTCAGGAGTTCGTAAAACTCCGTTATCTCAACAATCCTTGCAGCAATCTTTTGAGGTTGTCCAAGAGTAAGGAAAACAAGAATCAGTGGTTCGGTGGGAAATTGCGAAGTGCAGGCATTCTGCATGGCAATCTCCATTGCTATGCCCCCATAACTCTTCCTCTTCTAAGACTATTTACAATGCAAACGGTTTTTTTGACCCCATGGCTTCAATACCAAGTCAGAATTTTTGGTCTGCCCCCTCCAGCTTTTCTTCATATCCAGCCTGATGAGGAGTTCTGGTGCACTGAAAAGCTTGCTCGCTGTTTTGTGGCACTTTGATTGCTCATAATAAAGGGACTAAAATAAAGGTGACAGTTTAACCCCTAGCCATGAATGCTGCTTCTTTTCTCTGCATAGCTTATTTGGTGGGTTTCTCTTTGGGGGGAAAAAAGAAGCTTATTCATTTGGTATGCAGAGCTCCCCCAGAAGATGACATTGTTGTCCATGCTGTGATAAAAAGTGACAGTGCTGCTTATCATTCTTCCTTATCACCGCTCCATTGCACAATGGATAATAAGAGCCCTACTGTTGTTGTTTAGTCGTTTAGTCGTGTCCGACTCTTCGTGACCCCATGGACCAGAGCACGCCAGGCACTCCTGTCTTCCACTGCCTCCCGCAGTTTGGCCAAACTCATGCTCCTCTGTTGTCCCCTTCTCCTTGTGCCCTCCCTCTTTCCCAACATCAGGGTCTTTTCCAGGGAGTCTTCTCTTCTCAAGAGCCCTACTAGATCAGGCCAAAGGCCTGTCTAATCTAGCATCCTGGTTCCCACAGTGGCCAACCAGTTGCCTTGGAGAAGTCTGCAAGAAGGACATGAAGGCAGTAGCCGCTGTTGTTTTTCCCCCAGCAACAGCTATCCAGAGGCATAGGATCAGGGCTGGCCCAAGACATTTTGCCAATGTAGACAAAATGCCCCACCTCTGCTCCTGCAGATCTGGGTCACCACCCTACCCCACCATCTCTCTGCCCAAGCCATTGAATTTGTGCTGCCATCACAAGGCAGCAGCGGCAAGGGCACAGCAGTGAGGGCAACGGGGTTATGCTGGCAAGGGCTGGCACCAGCACAATGGCAAGGGTGCCAAGCGGATCTGCCGCCTGAAGCAAATGGCTTCACCTCACCTAATGCACGGGCCACTCCTGCATAGGATCCCTTAACCTGGGGATAGTCTGCTGCCATTATGAATGGTAGCCGTTGATGGATGTTGTGTCCTTAGGTTGCAGATTGGGAGCTGAGGTTGAGAGGAAGCGGTTTTTGTGAGCCCAACTTGTGTGTTCATGGCAGAGGCAAGATTTGAACTGGGACATCCTGATGCTTCGCACACACCACTCACTTGTTACGTTACGCTAGGGACGCGGGTGGCGCTGTGATCCAAACCATTGAGCCTAGGGCTTGCCGATAGGAAGATTGGTGGTTTGAATCCCTGCAACAAGGTGAGCTCCCATTGCTCAGTCTTAGCTCCTGCCAACCTAGCAGTTCAAAAGCACATCAAAGTGCAAGTAGATAAATAGGTACCACTCCGGCGGGAAGATAAACGGTGTTTCCGTGCACTGCTCTGGTTTCACCAGAAGCGGCTTAGTCATGCTGGCCACATGACCCGGAAAAACTGTCTACGGACAAACGTCGGTTCCCTCGGCCAGTAAAGCGAGATGAGCGTCACAACGCCAGAGTCATTCGCAACTGGACTTAACTGTCAGGGATCCTTACCTTTACCTTTAGCTTCTTCTCATCCAGATGAGCTCCTGATTCCTTGGGCTCTTCTTGAGCTAATTTCTTCAGGGTCTTTCGATCATTGACTTTTAGCTTCACCAAGCGCACGCCACACTTTTGCCAGCAGCTTTGGGGTGTTTAGACTGTTTGATTTCTGAAAATATACTAATCGTTGTTGGCGGCGTTGCACACATGCATGCATATTGCACACAAACCCCGTAGGGTATTGGTACCGGTGTACAAAGATGGCTTGGGACACAAGTATTTAAAGGAGCAACTTTCTCACAATCTGCTGGTCCATGCATTCAGTTCTAGGGGGAAGCCTGGTTTGTAGCCCACTGATGGGCTTAGCTTATTTGCTGGTGACACAAGATAGTGTCCTCCTGGTTGCGGCACCCTGATTGTGGAATTTCCTTCTAATGCAGCCAGCAGCGGTCCATGTGATACTGGCATCACTTACAACTTGCTCAGCCTCAGCTTTCTTAGCCCCGCCCAGAAAAGCTGTAGCAATGCTGGTGTTGAGCTGGTGACTCCACTCCAACTCATGGGCCACTTCTGTGTGGACGTATGGCGTCCTCTTAGCAGTAGTGGGACACGGGTGGCGCTGTGGGTAAAACCTCAGCGCCTAGTAATAATAATAATATAATAATAATTTATTATTTATACCCCGCCCATCTAGCTGGGCCTCCCCAGCCACTCTGGGCGGCTTCCATAGAAACCAAAAATACAGTAAAATATCACACGTTAAAAACTTCCCTGAACGACTTGCGACTTGCGACTTGCCGATCGCATGGTCGGCGGTTCGAATCCCCGCGGCGGGGTGTGCTCCCGTCGTTCGGTCCCAGCGCCTGCCAACCTAGCAGTTCGAAAGCACCCCCGGGTGCAAGTAGATAAATAGGGACCGCTTACCAGCGGGAAGGTAAACGGCGTTCCGTGTGCTGCGCTGGCTCGCCAGATGCAGCTTGTCACACTGGCCACGTGACCCGGAAGTGTCTGCGGACAGCGCTGGCTCCCGGCCTCTAGAGTGAGATGAGCGCACAACCCTAGAGTCTGGCAAGACTGGCCCGTACGGGCAGGGGTACCTTTACCTTACCTATGGCGTCCCCTTAGCAGTCAGTTTTCCAGCATCAACTGTAAGGTGCATTTTCTCCTTTGGGCTTTTGGGCGATGGAACACTCTATGGAAGCACAGCTGTCCTTATTTTCTCTGCGGAAGGATGGAAATTGCTTACAGTTGTTATGTGCTTTTGGTAAGAAGACTTCTAATTGTTTCAAACCTTGTTCTGTGACAATGCATTTTTATCTGATTGTGTTGCAGGTTACCCTGGGATCCTACAGGATGAAGGGTGGTTTAAAAATGAAATAAATAATTATGAATCTGTGGCTTTGTTTCCCTTCAGCCTGTTAGATTTCTGTAAGCTAAATTTCAAGCCTTAAGTATCTTCTTGTTGCTAGGCAACACCACCATCCTGTTTGTGAGAACCTTGTCCAGCGAATAGATTGGTACCACCTGGTGCTTGCCTGTTAAGGTGCGCATCAGCTACCAATCTGCATAAGCAGGTTGATAGAGGAATAGAGCAATTCTTTAAAGGATTCCTTCGGCTTATTAGCTTGTCTGTTTGCTGAAGCTTTCAGTCTCAATATGGCCAGTGAAATCTCAGGGTCCAAGCTAAAGGAAGATTGAGATTTCAACCACAAACAGTATAGGGCTTGTGATACGCTTTTTGGTGTTGTGTGCAAAGTGCTAAGATTGTGTCCCTTCATCAAATCTTGGATCTCCAGGGGCTCGTTTTAGCACACAGCCTGTTTGGACCTGTGATTTGTACATCCTTGACAAGTTAGGAGGACAGTGGCTAGAAGCAAGCTCCTGGCCCCATTCAGAGAACAGAACGGCTCTCTTCAAAACCAGCCAGATGCCCATGAGAAGCCCCTGAGCAGGACATGAAATCAACCGGGTGATCCCACTTTGGATGTTTAGAGGTGTTTAGGGACATGTTCCCTCTGATCCTGGTGGTAGTCTAGCCACCAAGGCTGTTGTTGTTTAGTCATTTAGTCGTGTCCGACTCTTCATGACCCCATGGACCAGAGCACGCCAGGCACTCCTGTCTTCCACTGCCTCCCACAGTTTGGTCAAACTCATGCTGGTAGCTTCGAGAACACTGTCCAACCATCTCATCCTCTGTCGTCCCCTTCTCCTTGTGCCCTCCATCTTCCCCAACATCAGGGTCTTTTCCAGGGAGTCTTCTCTTCTCATGAGGTGGCCAAAGTATTGGAGCCTCAGCTTCAGGATCTGTCTTTCCAGTGAGCACTCAGGGCTGATTTCCTTAGGAATGGATAAGTTTGATCTTCTTGCAGTCCATGGGACTTTCAAGAGTCTCATCCAGCACCATAATTCAAAAGCATCCATTCTTTGGTGATCAGCCTTCTTTGTGGTCCAGCTCTCACTTCCATATATCACTACTGGGAAAACCATAGCTTTAACTATACAGACCTTTGTTGGCAAGGTAATGTCTCTGGCTAGCAGAGACATCACCCAGCCACCAAGGCTAGTAGTCATCAATAGTCTTATCATTTGTCTAACTCCCTTTTAAAGCCATGTAATTCGGTGGTCATCTTTTGATAGTAAGTTCCATAGTTTTATTATGTACTATGCAATGAACCTCTTTTTGTCTGTCCTGGATCTTCCAACATTCAGATTCATAGGGTGAACCCAGGTTCTGGTATCATGAGATGAGGAAGAAAACCTCTCTATCCACTTTCTCCACCCCAAACATAATTTCATAACCTTCTATCATGTCTCTGCTTACTTGCCTGTTCCCTGTTCCTCCTAGGAGAGTTCCCCCAAACCCTTGATCATCTTGGTTGCCCTTTTCTGAACTCCTTCCAGTCCTATTGACCTTATTTTTGAGGTCTCTTTTTCAGCAGAGAGGCTTGCAGATTTCCTGCCCCTCCATTGCCTGCGACCCTTAGCTCAAAATGACAAAGCGGCTTCATAAAAGCCTCCCGGAACAGAGACATGCTGTTCCAAGACAAGATTTTGTCCCTTTAATTCTATTACAGTCAGCAGCTGAGAATGCAGATAGGTACAGAATTATTTCCTTAGTACGTAGTGGCTCTGTCTGGTTCTGACATCTGCTAGCGTAATGTCTCAAGTATCCCACCAGCCATCCCTAAAAGCCAAAACAACGCAATTCTCCCCAAGTAGCACACCTTCTCCTCTGTCTGCTTCTGAGTTCAGCTTTTGCTACATGTGCCCTTGCTCCCTCGAGCTTACAACTGCTTTCTTGTACTGAGGGCTAGTAGACTTTGTAGGCTTTGGCTGAAGATCTCAACAGGGCAGTGTCAGGTTTGAATCCATGGGCCTTGCTTGTTTTCCTGATCCACCTCTTGTTTGTTGACCAGCTGCAGCTTGGTTGGCCACTGGGGACATTAGCCAGCTTCCTGGGAGATCCTGACCGGCTTTTGCATAAGAAGTCCATGTGAGGCTTCTGGTTTATGACTTCATGTTAGTCTTTCTTTGGCTACCCCTCCATAGATCATTTCCCAGTACAGTATCATTTGGCTTTTTTGCATGTCTGCCACATCAAAGCTGTAAAAAAAAGTGGACATGCAGCTTTGATTTCTTCTTTTGAGAGGAGAAAGCAATGATTTCTGGGGTGCCAATGAAATAAGAATGTATTTTGAGGATTATGCCCCAGCATTCCTTGAAATATCTCAAAGAACTGTGGGGTGCACGTTTTCTAAAAGAAGGCAATGCGGCTGTTTCAGGGGCCTTGTTTTTAGTAAACCACTTTAGTTTGAGTAAGGGGTCTATATTTTTTGTTAAATATGTAATAAATTGTTGGACTAGCCTTGTCTTACTTAAGGAGAATCAGACCCACAACTGAGCATTTGTTTTCTTGCGGTGTCAACTTGCCGGTCCCTTGTTTGTGGCATATAAAAAAGCCTAACCACAAGGCTTTGAGAATTTTTGTTGGGTGTGTGTCTGTGTTTTCTTCTTGCCTTTTCCCTCCAAGCCTAGTGGTCTTAGCAGTTATTTTTCACTGGTTTTCAGTGACATGTTTCTGAAAGTATTGGCAGGGCTCTGTCACTGTGCACAGGTATAATTGAAACTTGTTTTCTCCAAGGAATCACTCAGCTGTGTGGTTTATTTGTTTACTGACATTGACAGAGATCTTAATGGCTTTTTAAACCCAATTTGTGCATCGCTGAATATCCTCCAAAGAGGAAGATCTGATTAAATTTATCGGTGGAATGAAGTCTCCTCTCTGCAGAGCTGTTGGCTGCATTGTGAAAGTCCGCACCCAAGTGAAGCATTCTGGGCTCAGAAACCCCATGTCCTACCAACCTGTTTGTCTAACAAAGATGATGCAAAATTTCAGGGAGATTCTCTTGTCTCGCCATGGGTTTCTATACCTCCTTGAGTTCGATGGAGGAAAGGCGGGGTATACATTTGATTAATAAATCAATTGTTCCCTTCTTCTTTGCTAATGATTCATGTCTGGACCAAATTTCATTAATATATTGCTGGGGTTTGCCAAAATTTAATTGATGTCTCATTTGTGGACATTGTAAAAGGATGTTTTCAGGAATTTTATTGACTTTGCTGCTTACCTTCCAATTAACATTTGCGTGATGAAAACTCAGACTCAGGCAGACATTTTAAAAATAGCTTCAGTATAAAGTTATTTCCATGGCTGCACAGTTTTGTTAACCGTTCTTTCCATGGTGAATGTGGCATCCACCCTGTAGCAGGAATGATGTGGAGAGCCTGTTCTACACCTCCGACTCCTGGCGGAACGCTCTGTCGCAAGAGACCAGGGCCCTGCGGGATCTGACATCTTGCCGCAGGGCCTGCAAGACCCGCCAGGCCTTTGGCCGGGGTCCAATCTGGCTCCCCCTCTCTCCTTATAAGAACTTGCATGAAAGTGGCCCCCCAACTTTTCTCACAGGCTTATATAAGATCAGTATAAACAGTTAGGCCTGGTGAGCATTTAAGGTCCCCATCCCTAATTTGCGGGTTGCCATCTGATTGGATTTCACTTTGATTCTGATTTGATTTCAGGATGTATTTTAATTGGGTGCTTGATTTTATGGTAATATGTTATATATTTGATGTTAGCTGCTCTGAGCTCAGTTTTGGCCGGGGAGGGCTGGGTATAAATAAAATCTATTATTATTATTATTATTATTATTATTATTATTATTATTATTATGGATGTTTCCAGATGACCTTTTTATTGATACCTCCTCCTCCCAGTCTGCTCCCTCTTCTCCTTCTGACCACTCATCGCCCTCCCCCCCAATCCCTGGGCTCTGAGGCGGCTTCCCTTGGGAGTTCCCACCCCTCTTCTACATCCAGCCAGTCCATGACATGTACAGAACAGAGCAGTGGACCCCCTCTTGTGAAACAATCCAATTCCTGTTTTGCAACATGCTATTGTGAATGGACAACTTTGCGCAAGCAAAGGGGACTGTGTGAATCTGCTTTCCATCACTGATCCCAGAACCCAAACTGTGCAATTTAGGCTAGCATAACCAAACACTCATCATAGTATAAATGGGGACACATTATACTTGCGTTCATTTGTTTCCTCCTTTTCGGTTTGCAGTGCCTACGACAAGAATCCTGGCTACTGGAGGGGCATCCCACAATAAAGCAATTTTACAAGTACGTAGGCCTTACTGCATTTGGGATACCAAACCTTTGAGCTATTGGGCCAGGAGGGGACTGATCTCAAGCAGAAGTTGGGGCCAAACAAATATTATTTTTTTACAAGTCCAGACACAGATGCAGTTGGAGGAATGATTGTTTTGGCCCTTAGCCAACAGTGCGAAACAGCAGAGAAACAGTTGTAGGTAGGCAGGGCTGGGTCAGCCTGTAGACCTAGGAATGTTCCCATTGAACACTCTCACAGAAAATCAGCATTGTTTAAATCAGGGGTCAGTAACCTTTTTCAGCCGTGGGCCAGTCCACCGTCCCTCAGACTATGAGGGGGGCCAGACTATATTTTTTTGGGGGGGGGGAATGAACGAATCCCTATGCTCCACAAATAACCCAGAGATGCATTTTAAATAAAAGGACACATTCTACTCATGTAAAAACACGCTGATTCCCGGACTGTTCGCGGGCCGGATTGAGAAGGCAATTGGGCCACATCCGGCCCCTGGGCCTTAGGTTGCCTACCCCTGGCTTAAACAATGGTCTGAGCACAACCTGGAGATTAACTACCTGCATGTTAGAGATTCACGACTGTTTTTTACTATTAGAAATGAAACTTAGAGGGTCATTGGAAATGTGAGGAGCACTGAAGGTTGGCACATGCCCCAGGAAGGTTACCCAAAATGGGATGCAGCCTTCAGGGCTGAAAAAGGTTCCATACCCCTGCTTTATTATTTTGAGGCAACACTCAAAAAAGCCGCAGAAACTTCCTTTGTCATGTGGCCTTCCAGATTCAGTGCCTGGGAACTTCAGTGACTAGTTATCCAAACCTGATTATCAGTACAAGGTCCCGTCTTGAAACAAACGCCGCTCTGTAAGCCTTGGCAATGGAAACAAAACTGCCTACTGTCTCTCTTTCCCACAGTCTGGTTGTAACAGATGCTTTTTATGCTTCTCAGGTCTTGTCTGATGTGTTCAGTGCTCCAGTTTACACTATTGACACTGCTAATTCAGCCTGTTTAGGATCTGCTTACAGAGCAATCCATGGTAAGTCAACCAAAGAGTCCTCTAAGCAGCATGAACAGGATTCAAAAACTTTGTTTGCAGTTGCTGCCTCCCGTGCTTGTCACAGGCGAATCCTCAGCTTAAATTTATGTCCTTACTTGCTCTTTTCCCAAGGCTCTCTTGAGTCAGGTTATTGAATGTGCTGTGTAGGAATAGGAGAAGAGCTCTGTTGGATCAGGCTAAAGTCCTGCCTAGTCTAGCATCCTGTTTCCCACAATGGCCAGCTAGATGCCTCGGGGAGCCCACAGGCAGGGCACGAAAGCACCTTCCCTGGTCTTGTCCCCCAGCTACTGATATTCACTTACCTACTGTTTTGGGCAGGGATGCGGGTGGCCCTGTGGGTTAAACCACAGAGCCTAGGACTTGCCAATCAGAAGGTTGGCGGTTCAAATCCCTGCGACGGGTGAGCTTCCGTTGCTGGGTCCCTGCTCCTGCCAACCTAGCAGTTCGAAAACACGTCAAAGTGCAAGTAGATAAATAGGTACCACTCCGGCGGGAAGGTAAGCGGCGTTTCCGTGCACTGCTCTGGTTCGCCAGAAGCGGCTTAGTCATGCTGGCCACATGACCCGGAAGCTGTACGCTGGCTCCCTTGGCCAATAAAGCGAGATGAGCGCCACAACCCCAGAGTCGGCCACGACTGAACCTAATGGTCAGGGGTCCCTTTACTTTACTGGTTCCCTTGTTCCATCAAGTGCAAGGATTTGCTCAGCGGAACTCTCACACACCTCTGTTTGTGCACGCCCTGCACTCTCCATAGATCTGCGCCAGAGGTGTGGTGGAACCCCTAGAACAGATCTAGTTGGGTGGGGGGAGTTCTACTGAGCAAATGGACACCCTTGTGCTTACGGAATGGGGGACTTAGTGCTACGTTGGATTCCATCCTCTGAATCTAGAAGATCTAATTAGCTGCCATGTGTCTAATAGTCACTGGCAGACCTCTCCTCCATGAACATATCTACCCCCATTTTATAAGGCTGTTTGGACTTTTCTCCCCTCTGCTCAGGGCAAGATGGTTCCTAAGTAGTCATATGGAGCCTGTTGGGTAAGGGAGGTGCCACTTCAGTTGGAACCAGAAGGAGCTGGATGGTAGGCGGCTCACCAGGTTGTTCTGTTTTTCTCTTTTCTCTGTGTCTGCCCTCTAGCCACTACAGGAAGGGGTCAGCAAACCTTTTCAGCAGGGGGCCGGTCCACTGTCCCTCAGACCTTGTTCGGGGCAGGACTATATTTTGGAAAAAAATATGAACAAATTCCTATGCTCCACAAATAATCCAGAGATGCATTTTAAATAAAAGCACACATTCTACTCTTGTAAAAACACCAGGCAGGCCCCACAAATAACTCAGAGATTCATTTTAGTTAAAGGACACATTTTACTCATGTAAAAACACGCTGATTCCTAGGCCGTCCGTGGGCTGGATTTAGAAGGCGATTGGGCTGGATCTGGCCCCCGGGCCTTAGTTTGCCTACCCATGTACTACAGTGTACCTGACAAAAAACCCAACTTCTGTAATATGCCCCAGTCTTAGAAGCACAAGAGGTAATATGGTGCAAGGCAGAAGCATGCAGTTTGTTAAATGTACATGACATGCTGGAAGTGTAGTCTGTGGCGTGGAGGACTGGGGGTCAATGCAGGAGGGAAACATGAAGTCCTGCCCGTATGGTGGTGGAACCAAGGTTAAATAAACAATAAGTATAAAATTTTGAGACCCAATTTAAGACACTCATGTGCTTTTCAAGTTCACATGATGTGTTTACTCTTCCCAGGAGGAAGGTTCCTAGACCACTGCAGTTCAATCCCTTTGTAGATCATATCATTCTATAAAGAGACACTGGCATGGTGGCCTGTGTGGTAAGTGAGTTTTGCAGGAGATAGTCCACTTTCTTTTTTAGGTCACAAATGAACTACATGGGTGTTAGTAAAACACACACAATAACAGAGTGTGGCAGACAAGCTAGCAAAAATATTGGTAAAACTGAGATAATATTTTTTCCTCCTTGCCCCCAAATTTCTTCCTTTTTGTAGCTAACTCTTCCTTTTTTAAGTCATGCTTTGTCCTTGAATTTATTACTTCTCCATATTTTCCCATCTATTTGCTGCCTTATTGGCGTTCCTCAATGATTACTGATACTGTTGAACTTGCAACTCTGTGGCTAGCTTTGCCCTCCATGGGACAAATTGAATGACTGACATAAACTCAATCTCCGAGACCCTGCTTGCCCAGGCCCAAGTGCATTGGAATGTAAGATCTTTACCCTTTATCCTTCACTTCTGAATGCTGACCTGACCAAGGAAGATCAATGCAATGTATTAATTTGCCAAGGAGTCCAGGCACATCCCTCATCTTGTTTCTGCTCATTGATCAGGTCTGTGATCCTCATTGCAGGACTCGTGGCAGAGACAAGCGTGTCCTTGACTGATGTTGTGAAATTAGCACCAGAGCCCAGATT
The DNA here is from genome assembly GCF_965112155.1 of Podarcis liolepis. Classification (NCBI taxonomy): domain Eukaryota; kingdom Metazoa; phylum Chordata; class Lepidosauria; order Squamata; family Lacertidae; genus Podarcis; species Podarcis liolepis. Next base: position 10,925,458 of record NC_139563.1, on the reverse strand, counting down.
AGTTGCTACTCCGACTGCTGGCATGGCTCAGGTGAGGTGGATTCAGGCAATTTTATTGGTTGGCTTCCCCCTCCCCCCCTTTTTTTTGTTTCTTTCTGCTTTACAAATAGATTGGCCGATAATTAAAATGTTTATAGAGGGGAGAGAACTTATTACGGGAAGAATCGCTTTTTTTGGATGTACTGCAAATCAGTATTATAGGGTGAATCTGAGCTAGTCATTTTCAAGTCTCCTTTGTTTAGGGAATATGTTTGGGGTTGAGTGTTTGCCTTGGAATCGCCAGAGTTCCCTGAGAAGGGGGAATGACCAGTTTTAAGTGTATTGTATGAATGGCAAACTTCTACCTTCAGGTACCCGTATTTTTCACTCTATAAGACGCACCAGACCACAACACGCACCTAGTTTTTGGAGGAGGAAAACAAGAGGAAAAAAAATTCTGAATCTCAGAAGCCAGAACAGCAAGAGGGATTGCTGCGCAGTGAAAGCAGCAATCCCTCTTGATGTTCTGGCTTCTGGGATAGCTGCGCAGCCTGCATTCGCTCCATAAGACGCACGCACATTTCCCCTTACTTTTTAGGAAGTAAGTCTTATAGAGCAAAAAATACGGTAACTCTTTCTGGATAAAACTGAATGGAGATGAATCTCTGCACATTACAAAGGATTTGGGTGCATGTTGGACTGTGTGAATTCAGTAGAGCTCAAACCTAACCATCTCCTGTGGTTGTGCATTTCAGAAGAAGGGAGAGTTGGTTGTACTGGGTAAGCTGTTTTTTCAACTAAACTTGCCCACCGCTACTGACTTTCACTGAAGATGCTGCACAAACTTCTCTTGGATACTGGGTTCCTGTTATGGTAAAGCTTTATGGCCACATATGCCTCTGTAGTTCCCTGTTGTGCATTGAACTACCTTGATGTTGGGATGCCCAACTTGCTGCTTTGCATTAGTAAATCAGTGCCATGTTACCATCGGTGGAAGGTGTCTTAGATGGGATCAGCCATGAGTGTAGAGATGTCAAGGGTTTGGAGCTGTTAATTAAGCCCTTGGGGGGCTATCCACCTCCTCCTGAGAATTTTAACATGCACTGTAGCAGCAAGTATTAGCAGCAACAACAAAAGTAATTATGCCAAGCATGTTACAAGTCACTGGCAGAGAGTAGCTTGCTGCTGATGGGAATGAGCTATCCAAGCCTAGCATGGCTGGACAAATTCCCACGATTGCAGCCCCTACGCTTTGGAGCCACTCCTCTTGACCTGCCTTTCTGTGCAGTAAACACATCATGTGTTTACTATTCCCAGGAGGAAGGTTCCTAGACCACTGCAGTTCAAACCCTTTGTAGATAATATCATTCTATAAAGAGGCACTGGCATGGTGGCCTGTGTGGTAAGTGAGTTTTGCAGGAGATAGTCCACTTTCTCTTTCAGGTCACAAATGAATTACATGGGTGTGAGTAAAACACACACAATAACAGAGTCTTGAGACACCTTAAAGCAGTGATGGTCAAAAAAAAAAAAGTCAGATAGGTATTTCTGGTATCAAACGGAGCATGTCCATTTTTGAGCAGCAACCAATGCCAGGCACTGACGACTTGTGCCATAGAGAAGCGGGGATGGAGCAATTTGCCCTACATACAGCATGGCCTTACCATCCAAGAGGCAGATCTTAATTTAAGTAAGAAACTAAGTGTTGAAAACAAACCAACACGGGTTTGCTGCTGGCAGATTCACCCCTGTATAATGTATAGAGCAACTTACTCTATGTCCTAAGCTCATTATGCTGAGCTCTTCCCTGCCAGAAGTAGCCAATAATGTGGATTTAGGGGGCAGATAAATGCACAGGACACAGGGTAATTTGTACTATACATTACAGAGAGGCCCAGAATTGCCATTCTTGGTACAGACCCATGCTTTCTCATAGCATGTAGTTTTCTCCTTTCCCTGTTTTTTTCTGTGGGTTTGGGGGGCCTTGATGTCCTCAGACCAGATCTTACTAAAAATGCATTCTCCCCGGCCCCCCAACACTTCCCTTCCCATTTTAGAAATCTATACAATTCTGCTTGTTGACAGCATGGCTTCCTGTGTGAGCTTCATGGCTGCAAAACCACAAAAGCCAGAGGGCCTGTCAGTAATATAGTGTGCTAGCATGAAAAGTGCAGGAGAAGTTCATAATCTGATGAGTCAGTTTGGTTCTGTTTTTAACAGGGCTGCTTCTCTCTGTCCATCTGATTTCATTCTGTCGAGTTTAGCAGCTTTCACTTAAGTGATGGTTCTTTTTATAAACTTCAAAGTCAACCTGAGGTTAAGCGCTGTCTTCCTGGGGAATTCTCTGCAAAGCAACCTGCCTAACCTCATGTGAAGTTGTCTTGATCACAACCCTACGTTTTCTTTTTTTGGAGGCTATGAAATTTGTATCTTTGCCATGTGAAGAAATGCAAGCAACCGTTTTTAAAAAACCACACACACGTGGATGGGCATGCGCACAAACAAAACCCTTTGCAGGGGATTAAGTATGTGTCTCCCTACGCACATTCACAGATGCATGTAAATCAAATGATTACTCGATGCTGCTGAATGAGTAAACTGACTCCACTGAAAAGTCTTGCCTTTGGAGCAGAATTTGGAATGGATGGGGAAGTGCTTTCTGTTGTGCAGATACAGGCTCCTGGTTTGAAGCCTTGAACTCGGGTGAGGCATGGATTCCAGTTTTTTCCTTCAGCAGCACCAAGACCATTTGTCAAAATAGAGGAGGACAAGCCATTCCCATTGGGATGCCAGCACATCCCAAAGCTCAATCCTCTCTGTCCTGTGCATCAGAACCCCAGATTGCCAGTCCTATAACATGGCCTGCTATCCAAGGTCTGCTGGACTCCTATAGTCTTAGCAACGAGAAAGAAGCCACTCTGCACTTCCAGGTTGCACGCCTGAATGCAGCCTGCTTCGTCTGCTCTAGGTACTTGGTATCTGTCTAGCGGCTGTTGGCACACAGCAGTCTGGTACCTCAATCACACATATAAGCCACCGCCCGATACTACGGACATCAAGTGATGAGCATCCATGTGTGACAAGCTCTCTTCACACCAGGTTGTTTCACATAAAGCCTACATATAGATGGGTGATGTCCTGAAGACATTGTGGACCCAGACGTTTGCGTTTATCAAATGTACCGTATTTTTCGCTCTATAACACGCACCCGACCATAACACGCATGTAGTTTTTAGAGGAGGAAAACAAGAAAAAAAATATTCTAAACGAAACAGTGGATGTATGATTTTTGTGGTTCATGCTGTGGCCACAGACATGTGATCTGACGGTGAGTTTGGGGTAGCCCAATGCAAAAATCCTGAGGATCCATGTGGATCCATGCTTTGTAACCACGTTTTTGCACCACTGCGGCCCCAGGAAACAGTGGGTGCGTGATTTTTTTGGTGCAAGCTGTAGCCATGGACATGCTATGTGATCTGCTGGTGAATTTGGGGTGACCCGTGTAAGCAGCTCCTCTCCTCTCCCGCTTTGCTCCTTTAAAGCAAGCAGGCTCTCTGTCCCTCTCTCCTCCCCACTCAGCGGCTCTTCTCCTGCTTTGCTGTTTCAAAGCGAGCCACGGAGGAGGGAAGGAAGGGGAACCATGGATCCTCTGCTCACGACTGCAGCAGATGCCCCCGCCATCCGTAGGCATTCACTCCATAACACGCACAGATATTTCCCCTTACTTTCTAGGAGGAAAAAAGTGAGTGTTATGGTGCAAAAATACGGTAAATATACACCCAAGGTTTATTTCAGCACTGAAGTTGCTCCGAGGAATGCAGGCTAGCATTGTACCATTTGCCCAGTGAATCTGCCTTGCCTCTTTTCACTTGCCAAACCAGCTCACAGACTGCTTTTTAAAATCCCCAGCGTTAGCAAAAACAAATAAGTGACAACACAGGTATTAGACAATCCTGAAGCAAAAGAGAAAGAGAAAACAATTACACCCATGAGTAGATATCAAGACTAATTTTATGAATGCTCCGTTGCGTTGCCCCCCACCTACATTTTAATAATAGGAGTGAGTGCAATGAAACTGAAGCACGCTGCCCTGTATCCCTTCTTGGAGACGGCGACGACATGCCTCATTGCACGGGAAACCTTGCTTCTTGTACCTCCTGGCAGATTTGCAAGTCATGTTCCACTGAGCCACTGAATAGGAAACAATGCAAGTGGGGTTGTGTGGGCTGGTTATGTTCTGGGTTTTCAAAAGGGAAATGGATTAATAATTCTTGGGTAGTGTCAGCGTGCTCTCATGTGTGAAGTTTTCGAGTTGATTCTGGTTTCAAGTCCATCTAGTGAGCCATCTGAGTGTGTGTGTGTGTCTCAGAGAGACAGAATGGTCTACAGGGTCTCCCATTGCCTATGTTGAAATACCAGTAACTTTTGGCTTCTCTCCAAATTTTTCCATCCCTGCTGTTCACTACTAGATCTCTGTAACTAAGAATTAATGCATGAGCTTCCTTCCTTCCTACTCTTTCCCAATCAGAGGCTGAAGAGAAGGATAAAAATGTGAATGCTAATAATAATAATAATTTAGATTGTAAAGAGGGCATGTCTTTTCATTTTATGATTATTTTTACAGGATCTAGATTCTATTTCAAATATGGTAGAAGGCAAGGGAGAGCAGAGAGAGAGAGAGAAGTGAGAGACTTATTTTATTACAGTGCTAGCTTATGCTGCAGTTCTTGTTTTGTAACCGAAGCTTAAGGCCCATTGCTCAGATTTCGCTTTAGTGTTTATGCTACAATTCGCTCAATATTAGCCTTGGAGTTGGCTTCTGGTTCTTGGGTGGTGAAAAACCACGGTGCCTCCCAAAACAGTCGTCTTTTCTGGTATTCACCTGTTTAATTGCCAAACAAAGGAATACCTTAGAAAATGATAGCAGAAGATGAACAGGTTCACACAGGAGAAAGTGGTACCTGGTTTGCAGACAGTTTGAAACAGCATTCCTCAATCTGGTGGCCATCAGATATTGTTGGACTACAACTCCCATGAGCCTTAGGCAGCATGGCCAATAGTCAGGGATAATGGGAGTTGCAGTCTAGCAATGTCTGGTGGGGGAAAGCTGACCCAGAGCTTAGTAGGTTAAACCAGCACTTTGAATTGTGTCTCCAAACAAACTGGGAGCCAGGTTGAGGACCATTGTTGGCGTAGGAACAGAGGCTTTCAGCCTTTTGGGGCCTGCGGTCATATTTGGAAATGTTAGAAACTGTTTTGGATACCACAAAGTACCCATTTCACAGAGTAAAAACTAGCAATGCTCAGACAACCATCCCAAAGAAAACAGCTACCCTCTAAAAGCAAATAAAATCCACAAAAAGTGTACCCCCCCCAAAAAAGACAGGCAATCCCCTCCCAACCAACCCAAAAGAGAGAGAGAGAGAGAGAAAGAAAGAAAGAGAGAGAGAGAGAGAGAGAGAGAGAGAGAGAGAGAGAGAGAGAGCAGGGGCCTTGGTGGGTGCCAAGGGTTTTGGCTGAGGGTGCCGTGGTTCCCCTGGGTGCCATATTGTGCAATCTAGACATTGAACAAAGCCAGCTATGTAGAATTTAACAAAACAGGAGATTCATCTAATAACATGGAGGTGTCTGTCTTTGCGGTCTGGACTCTTGGCAAATGCCCTCATTTATCATGATGATGTTGCGGTGTTGGAAAGCTGGCCTGGAGCAACTGATTCTGTCTTCAAATCAGTGGACAAATGAATAGGCTGTTAAAAGAGCCATCTAATGGTAATTAATTTTTGCTCATTATCCATCCAGGGTGGATTTGAATGACCAGCTGAGCCCATCAAGTTCTTTGTGTCTTGTTTCAGTAAACCCATTGAGGCTTCTCCCCCAACCCTCATTTGATAATAAAAAGGAGAAGAGGTAGAAGAGAAGATTTGAAAACATTTCTTTTAGAAAAGGAAGATTAATCCGAAGCAGTAGGCATGACTGAAATAACTGGGAAGATTTTATAACACTAAGTATATGCTAACAGACAGTAAGAATCCATTATTACGGCATTAAAATGCAGCACTAGTTTAGCAATCTATTAAAACCGGAGATGCTTGGCTTGTTGGTTAATTAAGCCAAAAGGCACAAGAATGGAGTACGATTATCTCGGAAGATAATCACAGCGCCGGTGTTTTTACAAGCCACATGCCCTGCAAAACGGCCTAACAATGTTAAGGCACATGACACTTGCTTCAAGGCCTCTCGCTGTTTTTGTGCATATGCATGGAAGTTGTTAATACAAAATGTTTGTGATTACCTTCCAAAGCCATCAACTTGCTGCACACCTCTCTTATATACTGTATACTCGTAACCTGTTGCTGAGACCATGTGGTACCCAAATTACATGCATGTGCTTGCACCCTTTTAAATGTGCAGAATGGAACAGAGGGCTGTGACGCTGACTCCTGTGATTGGTGGCGCTTCAACCCCTAGGCCAGCCTTGGCCAACCTAGTTTGCTCCGCATGTTTTGAACTACAACTCCCATCAGCCTGTGCTGGCTGGGGCTGATGGGAATTGTAGTCTAAACCACCTGGGATACCAGGTTTGGAAAAGGTTACCCTAGATTATACATCCCTGAAGCAATCCACCCAGCTGTGCAGTGTGCATTTGGGACACCCCTTTGTCCCTTTGTTTAACTTAAGGAAAGAGGACCGTATGGCAGACAACCATGTTGGGTGAATTTACCTTCATTTGAAGCTTCCTTCAAATGTTGGTTTTGCTTCCTCGAGGGACTTTCAGCCATGTCCAAGGAGGAGGAGCCGTCAGAGGGAGAAAGGCTTCCATCTAATGAGCTTATTACCAGCTGAATGAGGCTTCACAGGAAGTGGGGTGGTTCCATTTGTTGGGTGAAATGTCACGTTAATACAGTGGTACCTCAGTTCTTGAACAAAATCCGTTCGGCTTCAGAAATGTCTGAAAACCGAGACTCGGCTTCCCATTGGTTGCAAGAGCTTCTTGCACTCAGCGGAAGCCGCGTTGCATGTTTGGGTTCCGAAAAAGATTAAAAAACCGAAGCATTTACTTCTGGTTTTTCAGAGTTCGGGAACTGAAATGTGCGACAACGGAGCTGTTTGGGAACCAAGGTTCCACTGTAATGGCAGGATCTAGACACATCAAAAAAATGTTCCAGGAAAATGTGTTGTAAACCTCATAATGGGAAATCGCGTTGGTGAAAAACGGAACTCTACAGCGTCATCTGGTGTCACAGTGTTATAACGCATTTAAAATTCTTTTTCTTTACTAATATAGGGGAGTCCTATGTCAGTCCCCTTGCTGGGGTCACTCACAGAACTGGGCAAATAGCTTGAGAGAACCTTTGCTCTAGGTGGACTTGCTGTTTTAAAACAATCACTGCCTGTTGGTATTGATTTCTTATGGATTATTATTTTGTTTTATGGTGGTGTGTGGATTTTATTGTTTTTGTTTGCTGCTTCGCAGGCCTTTATTTATTTTTTGCAGTGAATGCAAGTAGCTGAAATCTCATTGAGGGTCAGGGCAAAGAGAGGAAAACTGCCTTTGTTTGCTTCTTCTCTTTCATCCTCCACACATCCATGCCCTGATCCAGCCCCTTACGTGGAACCAAACTTCCATGGGTACCATCAGTTGCTGGTTCAGGGGCTGCATACGTAACCCAAATGTCTGTGAAGTGACGCCTTGGTTTGTCCATGCTGCTTTGTTTTCAGTGGGATGTGCATTTGGATTGTCACTGAAATAATAGAACTGAAAACTGAAATGTGTGAGAGCAAGGCTGAGCAAGCGAAGGTTGGAATGTGAAGGTTGTGCTTTTTAAGAGAACCATGAAAGAAGGACAGAAGGGCATGCGTACAAGAGTTTTTGCTAAAACTGTTAAGGACAGTTCCTTGTGATTAAACCAGTGGAAGCTAGTAGAAGGAAGTACTGGCATATACGGACATAACTGCCCCTTTGCTTCCATGTGCTTTTTTCATATTTGTTGTGTCTGTTGGATAAAAGCAGCAAGGCAAAAGCCAGCTCCAGATGGCTGGAATGCAAAACAGGATGTTGTGGTTTGCAACTGTACTGTTGGGAAAAAGGAGGAGTCTATTCTCTGTACTGAGCACTGGATGTTAGCTCAGAGTGTCATCTGACCTGTGCTGGAAGTACAGGGGCGGAGTTGTGACTCTTCTGATGGAGTCTGAAGGGTGCAGTCACGTTTTCTATGTACTGCTGAATGACAGGAATAAAGCATGTAAATAGGACTCCTGTCTTTCTCATTTCCCCTCCCTGGGGGAAAGCAAGGAAAGAGAAGCAGAGGGTGTGTTCTCCTCACATCTAATGAGGAGAATCGCCGGTTTACGACCTAGCCTGCCGGGAGTAGCAGACGGAAGGTAAACAAAGTATCTCACTCAATTGCCCGGGGGAGGCCAGTTTACCTCTGACTGTGAGCTGAGATACTGACAGTGTCACCCCTCAACTGCATGCTGTTGGAGGTTGTGTTGCCTTGCCCTTGCAATTCCCAAATAAACATCCTGTTTAAGGGACAGTTGGAGTCTGGATCTTATTGGCCACCCAGCAAGAACCCGCAGGATATATTGGGTATTGAACCCCAACATTTTCCCAATGAGATGAGCCCGGATGTGTATCCCACTGAAAGCAAAGCAGAGACAGCATCTTCACTCAGATGTGCATTCAGCTTAACCTCCCACCCCTAATATCTTGCTCCATGAAGCAATAGTTTGCTTTCACATTATGGGGTGGGGATATTCATTTGGTTTGCAGATCTACCTAATTTGTCTTCCTGAACCAATGAATTAATAAATCCCCATGAATGGAAAGTGGAGAGAAACTGTAGTTCACAGATCTATCCATCCCTATTCCTCCTTCAAATCCCAGCCGCTTGATGGAGAAAACTGCCTGCTCCTACTATGCACTGAGGAGCCACAGTGGAGACTTGTAATGTATCTCCCACTTGCTTCAGATGCAGTTAAGGACAGGTAGCAAGTGAAACTAATTTACCCACTGGTAGCAGAAGTCTGCTGAGTGGATCGCTACACGCAGCAAGATCAGGCTTCTCAGGGTGGCCTGTATAATTACTTTTTGTAAAATATCACTCCTTGTGATGCATTAGATTTTGCTGCTGTAACGACGAGGGAATTTATGTTCCTAAGGGTCCTTTTTAACGCATCGTTGAGTGTTCTTTATTTCCTTTGGACATCAATTACAAAAAATAAATCCATTTAATTGCCTAAGGCTATATACTCCAGAAATCTCTTAGAAGGAGATTTCCAAAATAAGGTCAATAGAATGCAGCTACCTGAAATGCAAAGGAATTAGATTTCAGCTGCTGCGGGTAGGTAAGGGTTCGGATTATTAACCTTTGATTTTATGGTCATGAATTTTTATTTGAGTATTTCTAGCCACACCCTTCATTGATTAAGAACCCCAAGGTGGATTGCATTTAAAATCCTCAAAAACATAAAAGTCCAGTTCATAACACAACAGAATCAGATAAAATATAAAGATTAAGAGAAACATACCATTTAAGAATGCACACAGGCTCATCACATTAAACTCTTGCAAAACCCCGGGCAAAGAGAAGTTAGCAACTGGTGCTGAAATAAAGTCAGGACCATTCATACTTCAGAAGGAAAGGCATTCCATACAAGAGATGCCAACACAGAGAAGACCCTGCTTGTCTTTCGTGGGCATGAAAGCTTATGCCATGATACATTTGTTAAGTCTTTAAAGGTACCATGAGATTTGGGTTTCCTTCAATTGATGTAATGACTTGGGGTTAAACTGTCTAGGCAACTTCTCTCACCACACAGATACTGGTCAAGGTACAAGTGGGCTCTGTGAGTTGAAACTTGGAAACTAGGGTATAACATCTCGTTGAGTGATTGAGTGGTTAGATTAATTGGATTAAAAGCATTTTGATTGATTGAAAGAGCAACTCCAATTAACCATGCAAGAGTCTTAAAAAGAAATAATTGGTATACAACATTGTATATAATCCACTTAATTTTATTTATTATTTCATAAAATTTATGCATCGCTTGATTGTAAAAAAACAACAACCTCAAAGCCATTTACAAAAAAGATAAAACAGTAAGGTAAGGTAAAGTATAATAAGTATAATTATTGTACTTACATTCAGATCCCACTATCCAAACACTTGCTGTTTGAAAAGTCAGTTATCAAAACACAAGAGATTAGTACCCAAGCCTTGCTATGCACACTGCAGATTCAGATATCCAACAGCCAGACCTGTGTGTAGTATTGTAAACAAATAAGCAGTCTTAAACAAGCCTTACTTCTTTGTGTTTTGTTGGTCCACGGCAGCCATTTTGTCAAAAACAATGGGGGGGGGATAGAATCATAGAATTGTAGAGTTGGAAGGGATCCTGAGGGTAATCTAGTTCAACCCCCTGTGGTGCAGGAATCTCAACTAAATCCTACATGTGAAATGGCCATCTAACCTCTACTTATAAACCTCTAAGGAAGGAGCGTCCCCTCAATTTCTTCATCCAAGTCTTTTATAAAGACGTTGAACAACAACGGGCTGAGGACAGAACCCTGTGGCACTCCACTTGTCACTTTTTCCCAAGATGATGAGGAACCATTAGTGGAGAGCTTTATTTCCTACCTTGTTTGCCTTTTGCAAGATTTCAGAGGGTTTTCCTGGGTTTCCCCCTGTCAAAATTACATGGTCAGGAACGCATTAGAAATTTCTCCATAGAAATCATTGGAAATGATTGACTTGTTATGTGAACAATTTTTTGAGAACACATTGTGTTCCTTAGCGAGACCTGCAAGAATTTCCCCTCTTGCTGCAAACTGCAGGTGGCTGTCTGTATCAGGTACCCAAAGAGTTAAAGTAGACCAATGGCTGCAGCACCACGGAGAGCTCCAAGTGAGCAATTTGCTCCAATGGGGCTGGCGAAGAATTGAGGCTTAGGAGTCTCTTCCCCCAGCCCATCCTTCCCAGGCTCCAGAGCCTCCTTGGGCCTGAAGGTTGTGGCTCTTAAAGGGCCTGTTCACTGGTCTGAAGTGCTGGAGGAACTGGACATGGAGCAAAGGGTTAATTTCCTTCATGGGCACCAATCGTCCCATGGATGAGATAAGCCACAGGTGCAAGGTCAGCCGAGCCAGTTGCTATGGTAACGGCCTAGGGCTGACTATATAAGTGATTAAGGCATGTCAGCTCAGTAGTCAGTCAGTGAATCTTGAGAACGGAGTCGAAGTCTGTGTTACGTCTTGAAAACGGAGCAACAGAGATACTCAGTGTTTGGATATATCTGTATCTGAAAAATCCTACAAGCTGTATAAGGATGCAGGTAGCGCTGTGGTCTAAATTACTGAGCCTCTTGGGCTTGCCGATCAGGTGGTCAGTAGTTCAAATCCCTGCGATGGGGTGAGGTCCCGTTGCTCTGTCCCAGCTCCTGCTAACATAGCCATTCGGAAGCATGCCAGTGCAAGTAGATAAACAGGTACCTCTGTGGCGGGAAGGTAAATGGTGTTTCTGTGCACTCTGGTTTCCATCACAGTGTTCTGTTCTGTCAGAAGTGGTTTAGTCATGCTGGCCATATGACCTGGAAAGCTGTCTGTGGACACTGGCTCCCTTGGTCTGAAGCGAGATGAGCCCCATACCCCATAGTCACCTTTGACTGGACTTAACCGTCCAGGGGTCCTTTACCTTTACAAGCTGTATGCACAGATCAACATCAGGAACTATTACTGAAGCCTAATCTTCTAAGGCGGTAAACTATTTTGAACCCTATGTGGTGACTAGAACTGGGGCCTCCTCCTCTGTGTGGGTATCTCATGTCAGATTCCCAACATGAAGATGAGCACATCTTTGCCTTTCTGTGGCTCCTGCCTTGTACACTGCTGGTACCAGTGGGCAGATGAGTCAGTATTGAGGGCAGCATCTGTGAGGCTCAGGAGCCTGGCTCAGTTCTTCACCTGGTTCTACAGCAGCCCCAGACTTGACTGGCTCCTCCTCATCTGAGCTCAAGGCTGGAGCCATGACAATAGCTGGCGCCATCTTGAAAGAGGCATTCTTTCTTCTCTCAACACATGAGAGGGGATACCTTTTCTCAGATGGTGCCTCTGCAACAAGTGCGGATTTCATGTAGACACAAAGTATGCCATTTCTTTCATCCACATGAGCTTATATGCAGATTTAATTGATAAGGAGTCAATTGGTTAAAAACCCATGAAATTAATCAACCAAGATTTCTTCAGATCATGCTGCGGCAATTCTGGCAACCCTAACCAGCCTTGATTGTTTAATGGGAACGATTCCAGGAGGAGGAAAGCCAGCTTTCAAATTACACAGCCTCTTCTTCAGACTGTGTGCCGCATTTTAAGAGTCCAAGATGGGTTGCAAAAGTTTCTTTATTTTATATCCCATATTTACAGTAACAGAGAGGCCCAAGGAGGTGAATTTCACAGAAAATTAATAGAAACAAAGAAAGAAGGATCGGTTTAATTTTCCCTCCACGTTCACATGGGTATAAAACAACAGCCAAACATCAGTTATTCATGCTAATGGCTGGGAGACCCATTGCAGCAGATGCTGGAATTTTGCAAATTAGCAAGTTAAGCATTCAAGTCCAATAAAACAGTCAAAAGCACTGTAGCCTTAAATGTAGCCGTTCGTTTCTTTTGACACTTTTAATTTAGAGCAATGTGTTCACCACTATGCTCTGGAACACGCCTGTATATAAAGGTAGTATGGTTTCTTTTCCCTCTCTCTTTTAATTTGTAAAAACAATAATAATATTCTTCACGCTGGGAAAGGAATACGGCGCTTGCTATCTCAGTAGCACAGCCGCTTTCAGCCAATACAGGGCCCTGCTATTAAATCTCAGTTGGCACAAAGCAAGCAGGCTTTATCAGGGTTGCAGATAATCAAAGTGAGAATTAGTGAGGCTTGACTATAGATATTTCAGTAAATAAAAGAGCTATTTTTGCCTGACATATTGATGCCCCTAATACAGCCATAAGTGCTTGTTCGGTAGTTTGCTTGCTCCAACATATATATTCAAGGAAAACAAGATGCTGCTGATGTGCTATGAGGATGCAGCAGTAATTCCTGGTTCAGGCCAGAGGTTTGTAACCCTTACCTCCTCCCCCCCTTTTTTTGCCAAGCACCCTCAATCCTCTGAGGCTCAAGTTCCACATGAGTCTACCTCTAAACTTTTCTCTATCCTTGAGGACAGGAAATATACCCACCACCTTGCTTGGGTGTGCATGTTTAGTTACACCAAGATGCTCATTAGCGCTGTACAGAAACTAGACTGGATAGGTTCTTGCCATAATGGCTTCGAAACAAATAGACATGAAAGGAAAGGAAAGAGTGATGAGGAGGGAAGAGGACAACCAACAAACCTGTTGGTTGTTCTCTTCCCTCCTCATCCCTTATTCCTTTTCTATCATGTCTATTTGTTCCATAATCACATGAAACTCACATAATAGCCAGGTGGAGAAATGGGCACTGGTGGAGACAAGGCTAGGAGAGGGATGAACCAGGTGGCACTTGGTCTTGGCCTAGATGAAGAGTGGGGAACTTCAGGCCCAAGGAGTGAATGGAGCCCTTGAAATTCTCCCCAGGCCACACCACTCACTGGTCCTTCCCCCCCCCCGTGTTTTTGCCTGACTGGAATGTGTCCTTTCTCCCCAGTCATTTTTCTTGTTTTCCATTTAAATATAAGAGCAGCCTCTTAAAAAGCATCTTAAACATCTTTAAAAAACAGCATCTTAAAAAGCAGAGACATCACCTTGCCAACAAAGGTCCATATAATTAAAGCTATGGTTTTCCCAGAAGTGATGTATGGAAGTGAGAGCTGGACCATAAAGAAGGCTGATCACCGAAGAATTGATGCTTTTGAATTATGGTGCTGGAGGAGACTCTTGAGAGTCCCATGGACTGCAAGAGGATCAAACCTCTCCATTCTGAAGGAAATCAGCCCTGAGTGCTCACTGGAAGGACAGATCCTGAAGCTGAGGCTCCAATACTTTGGCCACCTCATGAGAAGGGAAGACTCCCTGGAAAAGACTCTGATGTTGGGAAAGATTGAGGGCACAAGGAGAAGGGTACGACGGAGGACGAGATGGTTGGAGAGTGTTCTCAAAGCTACCAGCATGAGTTTGACCAAACTGCGGGAGGCAGTGGAAGACAGGAGTGCCTGGCGTGCTCTGGTCCATGGGGTCACGAAGAGTTGGACACGACTAAACAACTAAACAACAATAAGAGCAGCATATAACTACAGCAACTTGTGGTACATTCTTATTAAGTTCCATATGCAGTACATAGCACACAAGCACTATGTTTATTTATGTATTATCAGTTCAAGTAGCCTCTCCACAGAGATTCTTGTGTTAAGGGTGGAATAAAAGTACCTTCTGTCTCTATTTACAAAGGCAAAGAAAGGAAGCCAAGTCTCACCAAAAGTGTCTATCCTTGAACTGCCTATAATTACCCTTCTGTGGTGAGATAGAGCCACATTCCAAATCTTATTTAACCAGATTTCAATGGGATTATTCAATTTAGGACTATTGCTAATTATTGATAACAGGGACTGTGTCCTTGAACTCTGACACTGCCCCTTTCTTGCCCCAAATGGAGAATTGAGATGGATGTCGGCAATGCTTTCCTTCTAGAAAAAAGAGGTTTCGTACTCCCCATGAAGTTGTTACAGCAAGTGTCATACTTTTAACCGGTGATTTTCCTCTTGAAAAAATGTGCTGGTACTGCGTTCCCCTGAGTACCCCCAGAAAAAAGCACTGATAACATCCCTCATATGGGGAGAAGACAAGAGCAAAGCAGTAATATTCAGCAAAGCAGCTCTAATTTGTGAACCCCTGATGACTGATGTCAGCTCATCCTCAGTGCTGCCGGAGTTTCTTTGAAGTCCTTTGGAGTCACTGTTCTCACTCTGATGGGCACCCAGGCAACAATGAGAATATAAACTAGGGTATTGTGCAAAGCTAAAATTTGTTGCTCCACTCACTTTTGCCCCTGACTCCACCCTCTACTGGCCTGCAACCCTTGGCAGGTTCCTCAGAAGGGAATGCCATGCTAATGAAAGGTTTCCCCTATCCCTGACCCAGTTGATGGAGGAGTATCTCTTTCTTGCCTGCCCTCTAATGTAACTACACAGAGTGGCTATGGACATCTCTCCCTTCCCCATAACTAGCAAAGCCCACCCCCACCAGTGTGAAATTATGAGGATATACTTTATTTGCATAATTTACGCAGGTTGCAGCTTTTCTTGCTGTTGAATTCAGGCTACCTGGGCAATGGGTTGTTCGTTTTTTTAAAACCACAGTGTGCCTCATACTGGCCACAACAGTTTTACAAATCGCAGGACCAGGTGGGTGAGAAAGGCGCTCCAGGCCTAGGTGCTTCAGAAACTCTGACTTTTGACATGACATACTTTTTCACCAAACGTTCCCCAATTGCTTGTGCTCAGCCCTGGTCATGTGGTTAGCAAGAAATCCTTTTGTGATTTTAAGATTTATCCCTGAAGTAAGTGGCTGATGCACACTAGAATGATATTAAAGTGAAGCACCCTTTTCTGGCCACCACCACAATCTCCATAGAAACCGGCTGAGTATATCATTAAAATGTAGCTGTTAAAGAGCCATTTTATAGCCTTTTTAAATGCATGGAATACGTTACAATCCATCTCATCTGTCCCTACAAAAGCCCAGCCGGTTAGTCTCCATTTTATAGCAAAGGGCCTGCAGCTGAGACATTACAGTTTGGTAGACGGAGGCTACCCATGCAAACTTGCAATCAAACATGAGTCCTAGTTGGTACATGAAGGGGTTAAGACAATAGAGCTTGATTCCTAGACTCAGCTGGGTCACGCCCCCCTTCTTTTATGAGAAATCACTTAAAACCTTCTCTTCCTGTTCCTTCCCTCTTCTCGCCATGAAATCACCCAGGATGGATGTGTCTGAACTTGCTGCAGGTTCAGACCACATGTTGGAAACTATATTGTGTATTTTGCACCCAGGAGTAATCTACCTGTGTTCTTCTTGCTGCTGTATGGGACAGTGAATCAGACCCTTGGATTTAGTAAGTAAAGCATTTTAAAAGTACTTAACAGTGTGTGGTCTGTTCATTGCAAGAGGGGTAAATAGAAACAGAGGAACACTGTTTGCAAGGAGACTAAATGGGGCAAAAGGCTTAACAGCCTGCATTCCTAACGCTTCACTGTGCTCCTTGACTTTGTGACTCTTCTACTGGGGGCTCTCTCCTGCTAGAGACTGTTAAAGCCCACATTTTGAATCCAGACACCCAGCTGATTCTTTTATTATGCACCCCAAACACATGGGTCACAGGGATCGTATATTTTATATCCTTCAGAACTGAGATTACAAGGGAAGCCCAGTGCTTGATCCGCTGGCTTATGCAGAAACCTTAGGCTGCTTCCGCTGCGAGTTTTCAGCGTTGAAATCTGCGGTTTTTCAAGGCAGCCTTTTCACACCTGAAGTTTTCTCTGCCTGCTTGGCAAAGGCCAGGCGGATTTTGCAGCCTGAGCTCTCATTTCAATAATAATGCTTGGAGGGCTCAGTAGGCTTTTTCCAAATAAGTTTAAACCAGTCTCTAGTTTCCTGTGTTTCTGCTGTGATGGCTGATGTTAGGTCGCTTTGCCCACAAAGTTGTCAGCTGGAGAAAAAGGTTGCTAATCAGTTTTTTGGGAGATTGTGTTACCTTGGACTGTGATGCAAAAGTTTTTGCAGGTTGCAAAGTGTATCTTTTCTCCATGTTTCCCAGCCCTGAAATTCCAGGGGTTTAAGGTCAAGGAGTGGAGCTATGGATATGTTATCATTGCAGATAGGCATACGTCAGGTTGTGGTGATCTTCAAGGAGATTTCCTCAGATCTTGTCTATCTCAAGGCTACCTGTGTCAGTTCTCGCCCCCCTCAGAAACATAAAGGGTGAGATGTTTGGTGAGGAATCTTAAAATGCTGTTTTAAATGTGCATTCTGTACTTGACCTTTTTCGTCGTGTTCTGTTTTGAAATCTTTTAAGATAACGTTTTTTTTGTTCCCTGTTAATTACGCCGCAAAGATATACTTTGTATTTGACTTTCATCGGGAATGTTTGATTCTGGATTGTTTTGTTTGATGTTTTAGCGTAGGCTGTAAACTGCTGTCAGTCCCCCCCCCCCAGAAAAAAATATACAATGGTCTAGAAATGAAATGAATAATAATAATAAGTTCCAGGTTTGTTTCTGTGGGAAATGAGGCGCTTTTCTCCTCAGAACAGACAGCAAAATTAGGCAATCTGGGCAGATACGTGAGAGCAGTCCTCTAGTTGAGGAGTTTCCCCCCTCTTTTCCCAGAAGGTGCTGGAATTTGAGGATCAGATTGTTTCCTTTTAGAAAGCTGACTCTCCTCTCCGAGGTCTGAAAGGTCAGGGGAGCATTTCCAAGGGCAGGGACAAAAAAGTTCGTTGGCTCTTCCAGAGGGACACAGTCAAATAAATTAGTAGATACAAATTCCCTCAGGACTTTTTTCATGTGTTTGCAAAAGGTCCCCTCTACTCACCCAGAAGACCTTGTAATACATATATGTGGAAGCACTTAAAAGGGCAGTTTGCTCTCCTAAATAGCTACACTTTAAAACAGATAAATAAAATAATCGCCTCAGGAGTCCATGAGGAATTTTAAGGGTTCCCCTAGAAAAGGGGTCTGAGTTAGCTTAGTGGATGAAACTGAAAGATGGACTTGTCTTTTATTCGAGTTTCACGAGGCTTCAGCTGTAGCCTTCGAAAATGCACAATTCCTTCTCTTTTATAAAGGTTTTCAGTTCATTGGCTTAAGGAACTCCTGGTATACACACCTTCAGTGGACCTTAGTTTTTCTGTACAATATGTGTAACTTGACTAAGGGCTGCACATGGTAGCAGATAAAAGCTCAGGTGCTATTCTCTGGGTTTTTCCCCCCTGTCTGGAACTTGGCAGTTCGATATTAAATGAAGTGTATGCTTTAAATACTAGATAAATGTTCTTTATTCCTTTCTTTGACATATATTCCCTCTGGAGGCTTCTGAGCCTGTTTTTTTTAATAGAATCAAGGACAAGAAGATGCTTCTTTCTATATTGGCTTATTAAGAGGAGGAGAAGCCTCCAAGCCCTTCTCGTCGTCGGTTTACCTTCTTAAACACCAGTTTAAGAGCCTGTTCCCTGAAGCTGCCAACTTACTGGATTGTTTTACTACTTGTGACAACATTAGAAAGGAGGGTTTTCAGACCTTGTGATGTGGGTTTCATTCATATAAAGTGGTGCTTAGGAGAAACCCTTTGTTTATCCAGAGATAAACTCGTTTTCCCCTCCCACTGTTCACAGGCAGTAGTGTTGTCCTCACCCCTCCCCAATCCAGCCCTTTATGTTCTCAGGAATAAAAATGGCATATGCTAGATGTGAGAAGAGACCTGCAATATTAGCTACACTGGGTTTTGGAGTTTTAAAAATCTCATATTTTATTTTTTGGGCTCTCCTTTGGAGGAGCTCTCTATTTATTGTTTTAGTTTCCATTTCCTGTGTGTATCATTGACTCGGAGGCCCTGAGCAACCGGCCGCCTTGGGGACTTTGCAGCTAATGAGAGGCACTGCTTCAGTCCTGGACAGATGTGAAGCAGCTCCTTTGAGCATCCACAAAGCAATTCGAACTCTGTGTGTTTTCTTCCTGTGACACAGTGACTCTTAGGATGGTTCTGCAAAAGATTCTGCAGCAGTAGAGTGGAGCCTAGGGACTCTCTGCTCTGATTTATCCCACATGTTAGGTGTGTCCTCCAGCATCATCTGGCAAAAACATAAATTTCTCTCACTGTTGAATTTCTGTTTGAAGATGATGATGGAGGACATTCTGCCCTTCCTCAGCTGCCAGCCACAACCCACCCAGAGACCTCATGGTAAAGGGGCAGGTAAGAAATCCTTCTCATGATTTCTAAGCTTACTCGAGAGTCTTTGGTGGGGAAGGTAGAGAAGACTTAACCCTTGCAAGACTACTCCTTCGACATGCTTGGCAATTTTCTTTTTCTTTAACCATGCTTTCTAGCAGTTTTCCTTTGAAAAGATTTTTAAACTAATTGGCCTGTAATTTCCTGGATCCCCTTCTAAAAATTGATGTTGTATTAGCCACTTTCCAGTCCTCAGGTATGGCGGCTGTCAAGTTACACATTTTTGTTAGAAGCTCATCAATTTCGCATTTGAGTTGCTTAAGAAAGTCTCATGTGGATGTCATCCGGACCTGGTCATTTGCTCGTATTAAATTTGCCAGTAAGGCCTAGAATTTAATCTCTCATTGCCACTGTTTTCCTCAGTTTCACTACTGTTTACCACAGAGCCTCGATGTGTGAACGCACAGGTCACTCAGAGAATAGTAGTTGCACATAAACAGCCCTGGACTTTTGTACTAGATTGATTTCTTTGGTTATGAGGCTAAAAGACTAAAATATTTTTAATGGTCCCCTTTAAAATGTAATCTTTCTCTTTTGTTTTAGGTTTACCAGCCTTTGCTTAAACGATATAAGGAACTTGAACAGCAGGTACTGAATAGGCCAAAGGAACATCATATGAGAGAACCAAAAACATCAATCTAAAACCTTCTTTAAACAGGAAAAGCAAAAGCAAGCCAGCTGCTTCACCTTGAAAGTCCGGGACTCTGAGAATACCTGCACTTTTTAAAAAATTTGTAGCTTCAGACAAACATTTGGGCAGTGCTAAATGAAAGCTGATGGCTTACTCTACCAGTTAGTTACCATGTTTTTACCCCAAAAGAACCTGGAAATCTGATTTAATTTTTGTAAGAGATCACTGAAGATTTTTGTATTCACACGTCCTTTTCAAAGAATTCAGTTCTGTGGGCAAAAGTAACCCTGTATTGTAGCTCTAGCCTCAATAACCAGCTTGGAGCTGGGTAGATGTTTCCCGGGTTACGATGCTGGGTTGTAAAGTCCTGCACAGCTTCATGTAGTCTTTCCTTTCTATATCCCCTTTTCCAACACAAATAAAAAAGGAGAAATGACTTAAACTCTTTGAAAATTTGAATTGCATGTGCAAAATAAATGCAAACAATAAATTTGATTTGCACCATTTGTTCCGTGTGCAGCATTTTGTTATTTCTGATGCAGAATTCACAGCAGGAACCAGAACATGAGTCTTGGGAGCTGGGCCAAGGTTAGAGGCCAGCTCAGGAATGGAGAAGGGATGCTTATTTCTGGAGAAAGAGGATATTCTGGATTAAAGGCCACTCCACCATTCCCCCTCTGGCATGTGTTTCCCAGCTGAGACGTCTCTGCTTCAAAGGAATGTAGAGAGGTGAGGCATGAGCTTGCCCCACAAAAACTTAAGAGCCAACTCTGCCCCTCTCCTAAAGACGGATGCTAAATGGCCTTTCTCTTTCCTTTCAAGGAAGAACACCTCTAGCTTTGCTTGTTTCATTGGAAAGCTAATAAACTGCAATAGTTGCACAGCTTTTATGGTAGAGGTTTCTGCCTTCCTATCATAAACTTATATATGATGCTTCAGTGAGGAATGATCCTTCAGACATTTCTTATGCAACGTTTTTTCAAATGTATCGCCTTACAATTTTGGGGTAGGGTGAGTTCGGGGTTACTGCAAGAGATCCGTATCAGGCAAGGCAACATTAAACTCAGCCAAATGATCAGTTCATCTAACCCAGTGCTAGGAATGAACAAACTTCCCCCTCTTTGACTTACATAGCATCTAGGTTTTCTCATCATTCTTTGTGAATACTTAAAAAAAGAAAATGAAAGTGAGGTTTATGTGTGTGCGTGCTTTAATATTTAGAAATCATCACAAAACCCAGGTGAGGCATCTTCCATCCCCTAAAGAAACAAGCAAGCAAACAAACCAACCTTATGTGAAGAGGCAGGTAATTAGTGTTGGGCTATGAGGCACAGGGGACACGGGTGGCGCTATGGGTAAAACCTCAGTGCCTAGGGCTTGCCGATCGCATGGTCGGCGGTTTGAATCCCCGCGGCCTCTTAAGTGAGATGGGCGCACAACCCTAGAGAAGGAAGCTTTTCGGGAAGCTTTTAATGTTTGATGTATTATAGTATTTTAATATTCTTTTGAAAGCCGCCCAGAGTGGCTGGGGAAGCCCAGCCAGATGGGCGGGGTATAAATAATAAATTATTATTATTATTATTATTGTCGGACACGACTGGACCGTACGGGCAGGGGTACTTTTACCTTTTTTATGAGGCACAGGGCAGTTCCTGATGTCCAATTCATATGGCCTGCTAACTTAGGGTTGCCCTAAACCAGGAAAATTCAGACATGTGACAGCCCTAAGCTAACTAGGGATATCAATTCAGGTTTCTCCCAGTTTTTTCCAACCTTAAGTCTAGCTTGTCACATTTTCGCATCAGTACCTTTACCTTTGACATGATCTGGTCACCCTTTTTCTCTTTTATGGAAGAAGAACAGGATATTTTCATACCACCATCATCACAGAGGTATCTGTGGAGGGGATATATTGATTGAAAATGTAACTTTCGAATAAATGTTTTGTTTTTTAAAGGTTTGGAATATATTTTTTAATTCTCATGAATATTTTCCAGCGTTTTTGTGCATACTTCTAATATGCACATATTTTTACGCAATTTCCCCGCTAACGTACATATTTTTGCAAGCAATTTCCCCTAATATAATGCATTGGGAGAGATGATAGTAATTGTAATCCAACAAGATCTTGGCTCTTGGGTCTGAGACAGGATTCTTCCAGCCTCGTCACTGGCGTTCCTTTTAATTGGCAATGCTAGGAATTAACTCTGGAACTTACGCATGCAATGCATGTACTCTGTCACTGAGCTGTGGGTCATTTACTAACCTATTAGGAGCTTCTTTCTATTAAGAGTCAAACCAGAGATATTTCTAGCCTGGAATTGTCTACTACTCCATCTGGCAGCACCCCTCCTATACCTCTGCCTAGTCTTTTCTCAACCTTGCTATGAAAATGTGAAACTTCCACTCTCTGAGAATTTGGACAAAAACATAAGTGTATCTGGAGTATCATGTGGAGGTGGGATTCGTGGAACTAGACTCTCCTTTGGATCTCTGAAAAAGCTTTCAACTCACGTGGCGGTTCTTGAATACGTTTTCTGCCTGCTAACATCCTTTCAGTCGCACGCTTCGCCTCTCCTTTCTCCTAGTTTTCTGGATCTTGAATACAAAGCGTTGACTTAGACAGCCTACAGCTGCAGCCGTTCCCTTTAACATCACGATGGTCCCTGGGACCTACCTCTAATCCATCTGCAAAACGTTTATTGATTCTCCAATAAGCTTGACACAATGAAAAATTATTTTCTTTGCTGCCTAAAGCCCTTTTATCATGGAAATGGAAACAAACCAGTTGGCGCTTTCTGAAGGGATTTGCTTTCAAAGTGCTGACAAACTGAAGCTACCGACCCCAGTGTTCGTGCTTTAAAAGACACCATTGATCCAACAACACCTAATTTGATCTCTGCTGAATCCTCTTCAGTTTAACTATTTTTGGTGTGTGCTTATGTGGGGATGTGTGTGGCGAATATAGGAGGTGCTTAAAAGCAACGCCACTGCAAGCCATTACTCTTGAGGGTTAGGCTCGAGGCCAGCAGTGGACAGGAGAAATAAGCATAGGTTGTCAAAAAGCATCTGGTCATAATCCGGGTACAGTATATTTTTCACTGGCCAGGTGGCACCCTACTAAGCCTGTATATAGCACAGGATGCCTGCAGTTTACGATGGGCATCCGTTGAGGGTGGCATGCATTTCACCCCCACTCCCTTTGATCTCTGTCTGCACGGCATTACGTCAATCATGCTTTGCTCCTTGATTTAGTTGGGACTCTTCTAGACACCCAGATTGTGCCCGCAAGCCCCCATTCTGCAGCTTGGCCAGGTGAGATTCCTTCAAGAAGGTAGCTGTGCTTCTGTGGCTCAAAAGGCTATGCCTCTTTGCTGCAAATTCCATGTATGACAGTGGTTCTCAACCTGTGGGTCCCCAGATGTTGTTGGACTACAACCCCCATCATCCCTGAGCTCTGGCCTTGCTAGCTAGGGGTGATGGGAGTTGTAGTCCAACAACATCTGGGGACCCACAGGTTGAGAAAGGCTGGTGTATGAGCATGTGGAGGAGCAACATGTATTCTTGTATACTTCATCTGTGCAATCCGAAATTCAGGCTGCTTTGGGGGACAATTGTGACATCTCACTATAAGGATCGTTGCCTGTACCATTGCACTATTCTTTTCTGTATAAGCATTATGCAATTGCCTTTCCACCTAAGCAACTGACAACCTAAGGCGATGTTCGATTCCTCTGACCCAGAGGTAGCCAATGTTGTGCATCCCTGACCATTGAATATGCTGGCTGGGACTAATTGGAATTATAGCCTATAATATCTTGATGGCTCTTGCTTGCTGCACCTGCGCTATACTTAAATCTAGAGCAGGCTTTTTCAAAGCAAGCCCCCGATTTGTGGAGTGCTGTTGCCAGGGTACCAGCAGGGTCATCTTTTTGATGCCATTATTATTCTCCCAGGCATTTGGGCTTTAATATTGCTGTGGTTTTGTGCTTCAGTTCTTTCTGGTCCATGAGTGGGGAGCCTGTCACCACCTGAGAACTGTTGGACTGCAACTCCCATCAACCTGGCTAGTCTTATGAGAGACGGAACAAAGCTCTTCTTCTCTTTCCACTTTCTTCACTCCATGCATAATTTTATACAGCTCTTTCATGTCTCCTCTTACTCACTTTTCCTCTAAAGAGCCCTGGAAATTGCAACCTTTCCTCATGAGAGAATTGCTCCAGCTGTTTTTATCATTTTGGTAGTCCTCTTCTGAACCTTTCTGAGCTCTTCTGAATCCTTTTTGAGGTGAGGCAACCACAATTGACACCATAGATCATAATGCTGGGAATTTTATTTTCAATTCCTTTCCTAATGATTCACCTTTTTCACTGCTGCTGTACACCGAGTCTAACAACATCTGGCTCCCCCTGGTAAAGAGGGGGCAGTAATCCTTCCCTCCGTTGAGTTTTTCCTGATTAACATTTGTGGGAATGTTGTGGATAGTAGGAGAGGATATATTGATTAAATATTATCCTACCTCACTCACGCTAGTGAGCTAGTAGCAAAGCACATTCCCTTGTACATAGCAGGAAGCTAGTTGATAGGTTCGTTAGAACCATTTGAGTTAAGCAATCCAGTCTGGCTTGTCCAGATTGGATTGTTCATGGCAAATCCCCTTTAAAGATAAAGGTAAAGGGACCCCTGACCATTAGGTCCAGTCATGACCGACTCTGGGGTTGCGGCACTCATCTCGCTTTACAGGCCGAGGGAGCCGGCGTACAGCTTCCGGGTCACGGCCAGCATGACTAAGCCGCTTCTGGCGAACCAGAGCAGCGCACGGAAACGCTGTTTACCTTCCCGCCAGAGCAGTACCTATTTATCTACTTGCATTTGATGTGCTTTTGAACTGCTACGTGGGCAGGAGCAGGGACCAAGCAACGGGAGTTCACCCCGTCGCGGGGATTCGAACCACTGACCTTCTGATCGGCAAGTCCTAAGCTCTGTGGTTTAACCCACAGCGCCACCCGTGTCCCTTAAATCCCCTTTAGTTCCCTCTTAAAAACAATAATGACACAACAGTCTTCTTTTAAAAGTAATGATAAGGTTTACTTACATTCACTTCACAGTATGGTCCTGAAGGCAGGTTTTAGCTCGTAGTTACAGTTACAGAGAAAAGTGTGAGTTCATCCTTTGTGAGGGGTGATCCCATGTGCTGCTGGCTGAGAGCCAGCACACAGCAAAAGGCATCAAGAGGGGATAAGGCGAAAAAAGGGAAGATAGCTGCGTGACCAGCCCTTTTATAGGGTCTGCCAGGGTCACGCCCATCTACCTGGTCACATGCGGGAGGAGGATGCTCCAGACCAGGTGTGACAGGAAGTTATCCTGGCTGGAGCAACATTCCCCTGTGTATCCACCCTAGGCGAACAGGAAATGTTGTATTTGACTGCTTCATTGATGTTACATCCCACAACATAGAGGTACCATTCAGTGGTGGGGAATTCAAATTGGCTTGGGAGCATGACCAATGGCAAAGGTATTCAACCTCTTGCTGCCCAAACCATGTCTCCAATCTAAGTCACACTCCCACCTCCTGGTGCTTCTTCGAGCTAAGACAAAACAAACACAAACCGTTGGGATCCTATTCACAGATTTCCCACACCTTCTGCCTAGTTTGGCCCAGAGAATGTCTCTTGGCTTAGGCGATCTGGATGCTTCATTCCTTTTGCTTACAGTTCTTTCCTTTAGAAACATAATTGAGTTTACACAGATCAATACAGCATCCTTGCAGAAAGTGCCTCTTCCGCTATTGACCCAGTGAACATTCTTACTGGCTTAGATTTTTTTCCAGACCCAACCAGGGGGTGACTAGCTTTGAAATGGACTCCATGGACACATGAGGCTGCAAGTTTCCCAACAGACCATAAAGTAGACCTGGGGAACCTTTTGCAGGCCAAGGGCCACAATGTCCCTGAATGCCCCTGGATTTCAGCCCCAGTGGACATCAGTTGAGAGGGGGGAAGGCTTTGATGCTGCTCGAAGCATGCAAGCCCAGTTCCGTCCTCTGCAAGAGGATCTGCCACAGGAAAATACAAGCAGAGAGGGGAATGTCTCAGCAGAGAGGCAGTCTGGTGTTCCTTGCAAATATGCAAAAAGCGAACCATGCACATGTGCACATGCAGTTTGCAGAATGCAACGGCATTTTGAAGTTTACGGTTTTAAACGGCTGCAATGCAGAGCTTGCACTTCAGCTGTGTATTAACACCATTTACATTCTTCTGGGGACAGAGAAAAGGTGTTGGGTATCCAACTTCTGCAGAATGCAGAAGGTTAAACATGATCAGAGTCACTCAGGATTAAATGCACCTCTGTTTCCATTGGAAAGTGCAGTGCACATGAGTGATTGTGGGTGCCCATCTCCCTCTGTTGAGGGTTTGTGACTATGTGTGTGTCTGTCCCTGCTCGTTATTGAAATGCAGGTGTCAAGAGCTTTCTACCAGGGAACTGTGGCCCTCAGCCCAAAAGGCGTTCCCCAAATCCCCTCCCTTAGATGAACATGGGGATCTTCTTCAGTTCAGCCAGGTGCCTTTATCAAAGTGTTTTCCCTCCTTTGTGACCATAGAGAGACCAGCACTGAACTGGAGCCAGGTTTCTTGAAATGAAGTCGTAGCCTGGTTCTTGGACAGCGAATCTCCGGAAGGCCATCCAAGGGAGACTGTGCCTTTAGATTGCGCTAGCTGGCAACGTAATTCCTGGTCCTGACGTCGTTCAAGAGCAAGGGGCGGGCGAGGGGTTCATTTTGCTGTTTAACCCGTGTGCCTCAGTCTGCAACGCTCTTGTTGACCCTCTTTATAGTTTTGGGAAAGAAATTAATTAGCAGGAGCTGCTGCACGCTGTGAAAAATTTCAAAAATGCTTTGCATAACCTTGGGGGGTGGGGATGAAGATCTATTCATCAGATTTTTCTCCTGGGCCGGTCCTTTGCAAACAAGATTAATTTACTCCACAGCCATTTGTCTTCACCAGGACCCCGCGAAAGGGAAAGTGAGGCTTAATTAGCATTTTAAAGTGGGCAGCCTTGAAGTTAATGATATTCAATAACGAAAAATTGTTTTAACCTTATTTGCACTTTTCAATTTACTTATTACAGGCCATCTGTTAAAAATTTAAGCGAGTGCTGTAGGGAGTAAGCACTCTCTCAGATTGTCAAAGGAACTCTTGACTAGATAGGCAGAAGGGCTGGGTGGGTGGGTGGGAAGAGGAAACATGGATACACGCGGCATTAAATGAGCAGTTGGTATTATTCGCCCCCTTTAGACTTCTGGCAAATGCAACAGAAGGGAAGGACTTAATAACCATTTTCTAACCATCACACTTCTGAACAACGCCATCATTTTCTGTAGGCTTTATATAGGGTCATTATTACACAATGCAGCCCAGTTTTGTGTGCATTGGGACCCAAACCCAATGAGGCACTGGAGATCAACAACTGGATTTGCTGCATTTTAGGATTTTATTTTTAAACTGTAGGTGGGAGTGCCTTCCTCAGTGGGGAAAATGGGCAGCTTGGGCATCTCTGTTTTGTAAGAAGTTAACCTCCCCTCCCAAGCCCTGCTACCCCAAACCGATTCTCCCCCTCTTCTTTCTCTCATACACTAACACCCCCAACTCCCTCCCCACAGTGACTGCTTCTCAAGAGAAAATGACAGAGGCGGAAGATTCAACCACAGATCTCAAGCAGCTTATCTTGTTTAGCATTTGGTTTAATCAAACACAGAACCAGTTCATATTTCAGGAACCTCCCCTTCCCCCTTGCATACAATGTAGTACAGAAGCAAGTAAACGGACAAAGGTCAGCATTTTGATGCTCCATACACTTGTGAGAGCCACTTCACGTGCATATTCCTAACTCGGTGAGAAACTGTACCCAGAGCCAGCTACCAAGAGAACTTTACTCTAGTAGCATCAAAAAGCTGTTCTGGAAAAAGGAATGGGGCTGCAGGTTGCATTCAGTTTCCTTTGCTGACCCTTCGCTGCTGAACAGATGTTTTGCACAATTGCTGCTTTTTGCTCAAAAAAGGTGCACAGCTGGATCAAGGCCACAGATCCCCCAGGGAGAACTAAGGGTTTAGTCTCAGTCTCTCTCTCTCTCGCTCTCTCTCCGAAATCAGTAGAACTATTGCCATATTTAATTTTAGCTGTATCAATCACCTTGGTACCCACTTCCCATTCAATCCTTAAACCCAGATTGAGGCCACGTTGAGGCTACAGGGTTAGGAGAAGATGGAAGATCAGTTTGTACTTGATGGTGCAGAACCATATTTTTGCTTCTATATATTTTTTTGCAGAATAAGAAAAGGAAAAAGAGAGAGAAGGGGCAGTGTGCTTTAAAGCAGGTACATGATGCAACATGTAGTATGATCCTTATTGCTCTATTCTTAAGCATTCAGCAGAAGCCCAGCAGCCATAGAAAAACCTATTAACCCTATTCAGTAGCATACTTAACCCAACTGTTAATCCAGCCCCATGGTAGAGAAAATTTGGGTCTTTTTTTTTATTCTTCTTGCAACCCTTATTCCCTGCCCCATTGCCTCCCCCTTTGGCAGTTGAATCCTTTAAAAAGTTTACAAATCACACCACAGAGTTCAATGGAATTTACTCCCCCCACCCCCCAAAAAGTAAATCTGCTCTGGATTACAGTTTTATTCTGAAAAAACCAAGGGAAATATAGCTCCACGCCCCGTTCTTTTTGAGTTTCCATAATCGGCTTGTCATGACGGAGTTCGCTCATTTACTGGAGGTTATCCATGTCAAGAGAAGTTATATTTCCATCTCTACCTAACGGCCCATGAGAATGGTGACTCCAAAGGACTTCAGAGACTGAGAATGAGCAGGTAACCTCAGCTGACATCAGACCCATTCAGTGTGCACAAATTAAGACTGTTTTGCTAAATATTACTGCTCTGCTCGTCTTCTCCCAATATGGGAGATATGATCAGTGCTTTTCTCTAGGGGTACTCAAGGTTATGCAGTGGGTACTTATTGTAACAACTTCATATTTTTCTATTTTTTTTTAAAAAAAGAAGCACTGGATATTATTAGTTTTATTTATTAACCTCATTATGTACTTTGTGTTATTGTACTTTTATGTCGTGAACCGCCCTGAGACCTATGGATGAAGGGCTATATACAAATGTAATAAATAAATGAATCAGTATTAATTCAGTTTATGCATCGTTGAGATCTAAGAGACTAATAACTTACATTAAAAAGGAAGAAGCGTGTACAGAAATACATTGTACAATAAGGGTGGGATTCATGTAAAACTTTGACATTTCATACAGCATATTAAAATGCATTTATTACTGAAAATAACATTCAGAAATACATGCTATTAGGGAGCACTGCTTTGCAGAGATGAGTATACTAGGCAAAAGTTGCGGACAAAATGTCTATAGAGGGATAAGGTAAAGGTAAAGGGACCCCTGACCATTAGGTCCAGTTGTGGCCGACTCTGGCGTTGCGGCGCTCAACTCGCTTTGCTGGCTGAGGGAGCCGGTGTACAGCTTCTGGGTCATATGGCCAGCATGACTAAGCTGCTTCTGGCGAACCAGAGCAGCACACGGAAACACCATTTACCTTCCTGCACTTTTGACATGCTTTCGAACTGCTAGGTTGGCAGGAGCAGGGACAGAGCAACGGGAGCTCACCCCGTTGCGGGGATTCGAACCACTGACCTTCTGATCGGCAAGCCCTAGGCTCTGTGGTTTAACCCAGAGCACCACCCATGATAGAGGGATAAATTCGCACAAATATTGAGGAAGTTTCATGAGGACTCGGTGTGTGTGTGTGCTGAATCATAAACTGATGTTGAAATGCAGTGAACTTAGGGAAACGACTGGTTAGTAAATGCTATCCATTTATTTCATTTGTTTGGATTTGGTACTATAACTTGCATTGCACGTAACTTAGTCCTCTCAGGTTCCTGGAAGATGAAGATGGAGCTATTCCTGTTAAGAGGGTTGATGTCAATTTTGATGGTCTGCTCCTGGTCCCTTGTGAACATCACATCCACATCACCAGCTGACCGCACAATTTGGAACGACAGGCAAGATCTGCTTAAGAGTCATTTTAAAGGTCACAGATGGGTTATGTTCCCTGATCTGTGCAAAAAATAATAATTAAAAAGAAGCTCTGTGCACTGGCTGATCACTTGGGCTCTCTAACTCTACCACCATTTTATTTACTTTAGGATTAATTGCCAGTAAAAGGTCATTTGATCAAAAGAAGTTCTCCGAAATCCTTAGTGGCTTCATGAACATTTTGCCTTAGGGGTTTGACAAATTGTTTCATCGGTTTATTTTTAATATGACAAAACAGAGCTTGTTAGACTGAGTTTCCTACAGCAAACACAAGCAGATTAAGCTACGTGTTACTATTAGCCATGTGCAAAAGCCCACAGGACGGAATCAGTTCCATTATATTAGCCCCAAGGAGTGGGTTTTCTTCGAAAATCTGTTTGCTGAACCAAAATTGGCACTCACTTCTGTAGTGCACTGCTCTCTCAGTTGGTCAGTGTGATAAGCACCATTGGTGTTTTTTATGAATGTGTTTTAATATCTGTGGTTCCATTATATCATGGGCTTCAGAACATTTTGGCATTCAATGCAATCAGATGTTTTGGCAAACCATCGTTTATCATTGCAAGAATGAACAGTGGTGAGGCCTGGGCTCCCCACCCCCACTTCCTTCATATATGGTTTGGGATCCAGGTTTGAGAGCAAACTATGGATTGCCTAAACCCTCATTTGTTGAGAATGGGAAACAGTGGTTTTCCATGAAGTAGGAGCTCTCTCAACCTGGGCTACTCTCTTCCCTTCACACATGAAGGAAGAAGCAAAAATGAGAGGGGAACACGTTAGCCTAACGTTCACCACTGCTTCTCCTAATAATGATGAACTATGTTTCTAATTACTCTCAATACAGTCTTCTCATTGGTTTCCCGATTTTGCAGTAATCCTATCCATGCCTTCACAGCAACTGAGCCATCTGTATGTATTTAGCCTGGGCATGGAGATGGATTTCCCATGACATGGTAAAACTACAAGGAATAGGATTAAAAACAGAGCCACAGGTTTCCTACCTTGGGAACAACCACGTCTATAGAACAGCATCCCACCAGCTGAAGACCAGAGCAGTGTCACACCCATCATTGAAGTCCTGGAGTAGTTTTGATTGTGGCCGGGGTACAGTTGCCCCTTCAACAGAACTGGTAAAGCCCAGGAGTCAGGTTTTCACTGGCGTCTCGGTCTCCTAGAGAGGAAGACAGGGATGGTTGAGAAAGTAAAAGACTAGTCCAGGATTGTTTATTCTGACTGGCCACAGCTCCCCAGGATCTTTGGCAGAGCTCCTTTGCATTGTCTGCTAATAATAATAATAATAATAATAATAATAATAATAATAATAATAATTTATTTATATCCCGCCCTCCCCAGCCGGGCTCAGAGCGACTAACAACAATAAAAGTAACACAATTTACATAAAATCACAAGCAATTAATTGAAATGTATTCTAAAATCAATTCATTCTAAAATCAATTCAAAATCAAATTAATAGCAGCCATTGGGCTAGAGTTCTGTGAGAATTACCGAAGGAGTGGGTCAGACTGTGCCTTGGCCATCCTCCATAGTGTAGGTCTCTTCCACAATCTGTCCGGTTGTGCTGCTGCAGATGGGTTTCGTCTCTCTGTGGTCATGTCTCTTCTGGTCACTGCTGTGGATACAGAGTTTGACTGTCTGCCTCCAGGCACTGCTGTCACCTGCAAGAGATTCCCACATGGCGGGGTCGGTGTTGCCAGCCTTCTTGTCACGCTCGCAGACATCTTTGTAATGCAGAGTTGGTCTGCCAATGAGCCTGGTGCCTGAAGCCAGCTCTCCGAAGAGCACATCCTTCTGGTCTTCCATTCTGTGGTCAGGACCAAGTAAGTGTAGAAGTCGCTGAGACAGGAGTGCGAACATGCTGGGAATGTGGGCTTGGGAGAACACACTGCCTTGTGACACCCCAAATCTTCCTGAAGCAGTGCATGTAGAAGGCATTGGGGCATTGCTCCTGACAGTGGTGAGTTGCCCATGACTCACTTCAGGGCTAGCGATCACGTCTGGCCTGCAAAACCACTTCAGGTGACCTGCCAGCCCTCCTGATATTAGGCACCTCTTTCTCTTGCCTTCGACTTACGTTGGAGACATGCCTCTTCTCCTTCAGGTGCACTGCTATTTCACCTGAGATCTTAGTGCTTAGGAAGCAGGAATAAGTGCTCTTTTTCCCCGTTTCCTGACCGCTAAGAACCTCAGCGCAGTGGCACTGTGCCCGAACAAGAAGAGGTGCATTTGCAAACACAGTCAAGGGCTTTCCTTCCTATTGCAGCCCTGGGGGATTTGGGTGAAACACACCCAAATAATGCAGCTGAAGGAGAAAATTATATACACAGGAGAACACAACAGCGGGACAACTAAATAAGCAACAGAAATTGGAGCAGCGGATTAAGTGCAGTCAGCAGCACAAGCAGAATGATCAAAGCACCAAAGAGAAGGAAACTATGGGCTTTTTTTGGAAAGGTGGGATAGATTTAAAAACAAAACAAAACAAAACACAAAACAAAACAAAACAAAACACAAACAATGTCTATGTAATCCAGACCAAAGGCTCAACAAAACAGTAGTCTTGACTCAACATACTATAATATGCATGCACTAGAGGTAAGGATTAGTAAATCTTAACAATTTTGGAATCTTGCAGTTTCTCATTTTTCCAATCACAGTTCTCCGCATTACTTCATTGGTTTGAGTGTTGTTGTTTTTAAAGAGGCCTCATTAAAACTCATCAGCATTTTAGTGTGAATTTCTCCTAACAGACATACTTCTGAATGCAGTTTTGCCGAATACAGTGGTACCTCGGGTTACAGATGCTTCAGCTTACAGACGCTTCACGTTACAGACTCTGCTAACCCAGAAATAGTGCCTCAGGTTAAGAATTTTGCTTCAGGATGAGAACAGAAATCGCACGACAACAGCACGGCAGCAGTGGTAGGCCCCATTAGCTAAAGTGGCACCTCAGGTTAAGAACAGTTTCAGGTTAAGAATGGACCTCCAGAATGAATTAAGTTCTTAACCCAAGGTACCACTGTATACATATTGGCACAAAGCAAATAATGAATTTCTATATGTTACTTTCACAATTAAATGCATTTCCACGCACACTTGGACCCAACCCAAGTGTATGGGTTTTTGTACACATTGCTTGGCTGCAGAACTGCATTGCGAATTTTGAAGGATGGCAGCATTTCAGTTTCTGTATTGTTTTGGAAAGTGTGAATTAGGTAGGTTCACCTTTAAATGCAAACTGAATTGAATTTCTCCCCCAACTCTAACTGAAGGTAGGGCAGAGAAATTATGCTTCAAGTCACCGGCTTGGTTTATTTCCATTTCCCCTAGATTCTCGGATGGGAGTTTTTGCCAAAATGGTTAACATAAAAGGATATTGACATCACCATTGGCAAGGGATACAGATCTATTAAAAAGGATTTTCCTCCCTCCTTGCTCTATTCAGTTTACTTCACGGTATTCATAGATAGCAGGCCAATATGTTGGCATGGACTGATCAGGTGCGGAGCTTGGGGACAGCAATAGCAGAAGGCAACCTAATTTATTGTGACACCTTCAGAGAATGTCCAGAAAGCACTGTGATAATTTGAAGTTTGGAGTAAATAATGAGGGAGGTAAACAGGAATCGGTGTGGCGGGGCACACAGTGAGTTCACACTATAAAAAGTATTATTATTATTATTATTATTATTATTATTAGTGCTATTTTTCTAGAGAAACAGGTGGCTGAACTCACCATGAACACCTCCCTCATTCTCTTATAATGGCAATGGTACCCACTTGAGAAGTGCCAGAACTGCTAAAAAAAGCCATTATTTATTATTTATTATATATTATTTATTCTACAAAGCAAACAAACAACTGCAAGAATTACAGATTGGAGAAAATGCCAAAATGGCAAAACCGACCAGAAAGCTCAGGAACCAAGAAGACAAAAACTTTAAGAAAGAATTGGAAAAAAATATAATTTATTTAGGAGACCACTGTAAGCAGATGAAAACATTAGCAATATTTAATAACACTTGTAACAATCACTATGGACAATATGGATAGATACAAAACATGGGATTATGAAACAATATGCAGTTGGAAATGCTGACAATAAGATCCATGGAGGAGATGGGGGAAGTCTGGAGATTCAGAGAAATCTCAAAATCTGGTTATTTATTTGGTATTCGTATAACTCTACGCTTGTAAATTAAAATAAAAAAATTATTTACAAACCGTGTGTCTGGTTAGGTCAATAACAAATTTAGACTTGGGTTAGTGCATCTACTGCATAACCACAGAGCCTAGGGCTTGCCAATCAGAAGGTCGGCAGTTTGAATCCCTGTGACGGGGTGAGCTCCCATTGCTCGGTCCCTGCTCCTGCCAACCTAGCAGTTCGAAAGCACGTCAAAGTGCAAGTAGATAAGGTACCACTCCGGTGGGAAGGTAAACGGCGTTTCCGTGCTCTGCTCTGGTTCGCCAGAAGCGGCTTAGTCATGCTGGCCACATGACCTGGAAGCTGTACACCGGCTCCCTCGGCCAGTAAAGCGAGATGAGCGCTGCAACCCCAGAGTCAGTCACGACTGGAGCTAATGGCCAGGGGTCCCTTTGCCTTTACCTATAGTGCATCTACTATACCTGTTCGCAATTAAGCCAAAGAGTCCCTCCAAAGTGACTTTTTGGAAATGGGAGCTCTGGTTTCCAGTCCTGGGTATATGGCTGATGTTATATTTTACTATTTATCATTGCATCTTTAAAATACCTACATTCATAAGATCCGATTGGTCAGATGTGCGCAGGTGCCCATCTTGACACACAGGGCTGGCAAACTGAACTTTGCAGACTGCTGTCGCTCTCAGTTGCCAGGATACTGTCCTCTTCCAACCAGGCTATGGGCCTGCAGCATGTTAAGCCGGAACTGGCAAGTATTCACTGACCTTCAGCTGGAATCTGGCCAGCGAGATGGTTCAGGCTCCAAATAATAGGGCAGAATGCAAGCTCTGGCTGACACAAGCAGAGTTTGGCTCTGTTGGATCTGGGAGAACTCCCAGAAAGGGCAGATGTTCATCTAACAGAGTCCCCAGAGTTTGACCAAGTCTTTACATCCCACAGCCTAATAATCGCTGCCAGAGTCCTGCCCGCTGAGCAAAGCTATGGGGAAATTAAAGTCTTTGAAGTTTGAAGGAACCTACTGTGGTGTTATGTACTGAGTTGAATAGGATCCAAAATGCAGCAGTCTGATTGGTTCTAGAACAATAGGATTCGGAATGCAGCGGTCTGATTGGTCCACAGGAGCCACCCAATCCAGCTCCAGGTGGAAGTGAATCCGCAACCTGATTGGCCTACAGGAGAATCCCGGAATTAGTCAATCACGTGGGGCCCATTGTGTAAATAATGTATATAAAGCAGACATTCTGGGGGAACTTCCATTCCTCCTCACCACAATGAGCTGAATAAAGAGCATGACATCCACTCTCGACTCTGAGTATATTTCATGCGGCTTTCTTGAACAGCTTAAAATTGACCCCTTTGCCTTCTCTACCGAGGAACCATTAGAGGGAGAAGCGTTATGGGTAGTTAGCAGCTAAAAAAAAAAAAAAAGGAGTTAGTGGTGGGCGTCATAAGCCTACATACTTTAGTCTTTGACTCCACCCACTTTGGCCATGTGACCCCAGCCACTTTCCG
Organism: Podarcis liolepis; assembly: GCF_965112155.1. Classification (NCBI taxonomy): domain Eukaryota; kingdom Metazoa; phylum Chordata; class Lepidosauria; order Squamata; family Lacertidae; genus Podarcis; species Podarcis liolepis. The sequence continues at coordinate 10,890,062 of NC_139563.1, read as the reverse complement.
TGGGGAGCTGGGCCCTAGGGGGAAAGGGATTCCTTGCTCCTGTTATACAGGGGTGTTCATAGAAGCATAGAATTGTAGAATTGGAAGGGACCACGAGGCGCATCTAGTCCAAACCCCCTGTAGTGCAGAAATCTTTCGCCCAACATCAGGCACGAACCCACAACGCTGAGATTAAGAGTCTCATGCTTTACCAACTGCATCCTCCCTGAGGATTTTCCTTTTCCTGGGGCTTACTGTTGTGATCATTTGATATTTCCCTTCTCTTTCTTGGGGTATCTTATTTTATTTAACAGATCTTAAAATTGCACTAGATGCATTCCTAATGTGTCCTTTTCACTAATTTTACTATTTCCATTGTTGCAACCCACCCTGGGAGCTTATGGTGAAGGGCAAGTAAGCAATCTAAATAATAATAAAAACAAAAATTACAAGAAGTAATAATATAATGTTGTTTCCCCTTTCTTTTGCAATCTTATTTCTTTTTGATAGTCCTCCTAACTGTATGATTTGGGGGTGGGTTCTGGCTGCATGGGCATTGCAGGGGGGGGGGTGGCTGCCCTCCCCCCAGATCAAGTAAAACAATAGAAATACCGACATGTCAGTTCTGCCCTCCCCAACAAAAATCCTGGCTACACCCATGTCTGGCTGCATCACAAGTGCATGCATTTATCGCAGCGAGTAGAAGTTATCGCGAAGTCCCTTTAAAATTCATGCCACAGCCATAGCCCTTCATCAGTTGAACAATGGACGTTCCGTTCAGTCCTGCACTTAAATACCACTGGCTGAACCTTCCTCCTCTCCTAACAATTAGTTCCAGACATACAGAATCTGCAATTCATGGCAGTGTTCGGTATCATAAAATACAATCGCCAATGCTTAGGTAAGGTGACTGATGGGGCAAAGGGTATGGCAGGAAGAAATTGCAGCATTTAGAGAAGGAGAGTTAGTTTTCCAAAGCAGAGACATCACCTTGCCAACAAAGGTCCATATAGTTAAAGCTATGGTTTTCCCAGTACTGAGAGCTGGACCATAAAGAAGGCTGATCGCCGAAGAATTGAAGCTTTTGAATTATGGTGCTGGAGGAGACTCTTGAGAGTCCCATGGACTGCAAGAAGATCAAACCTATCCATTCTGAAGGAAATCAGCCCTGAGTGCTCACTGGAAGGACAGATCCTGAAGCTGAGGCTCCAGTACTTTTGCCACCTCATGAGAAGAGAAGACTCCCTGGAAAAGACCCTGATGTTGGGAAAGATGGAGGGCACAAGGAGAAGGGGACGACAGAGGACGAGATGGTTGGACAGTGTTCTCGAAGCTACCAGCATGAGTTTGACCAAACTGTGGGAGGCAGTGTAAGACAGCAGTGCCTGGCGTGCTCTGGTCCATGGGGTCACCAAGAGTCGGACATGACTAAACGACTAAACAACAACAACAACAACAACAACAACATCATACAGTGCCCTGAAGCTGCTCTCTTTGGCCCTTGTTGGGTGTGCTTCATCTTGGAGAGCTGACCCATAAGAAACTTTGGATGCATGAAGCAAATGGCTGTCACGTTACCTTTACAAAATTTTGGGAGTGCCAAAGTTTCTGCACACCTACGTTATACAAGCCACAAATATTAGTGCATTATGGCTGCTTCCTAAGTTCCAGATGCTCTTGCTGCTCCATTCCTGTAGGCCTTGTTGTTGTTGTTTAGTTGTTTAGACGACCGGGGGCTCCGTACGAACCCCCCCCCATTGTGCCCTAGGGCATCAGGTGTGGGGTGGCTTGAGGGAAACAGCCTTGTGGGCCAAATTAGGACCTGTGTGGGCCTCAGCTTGGCCCATGTGCAATACCTGTAAGGCTGTTTAGCTTAATTTGATGTGCGGCCAGATATTTCCGAGATATTTTAGATGAGGGTGTGATTTCTGCATATTCCTTGCATTGCACGTGTGGCACCTCTCAGTGTTGCTGCTGACCTTTAAAGCCTTAAACGGTCTTGGCCCAGTATACCTGAAGGAGTGTCTCCACCCCCATCATTCAGCCCGGACACTGAGGTCCAGCTCTGAGGGCCTTCTGGCAGTTCCCTCCCTGCGAGAAGTGAGGTTACAGGGAACCAGGCAGAGGGCCTTCTCGGTGGTGGCACCCACCCTGTGGAACGCCCTGCCATCAGATGTCAAGGAAATAAACAACTACCTGACTTATAGAAGACATCTGAAGGCAGCCCTGTTTAGGGAAGTTTTTAATGTTTGATGTTTTATTCTGTTTTTTAATATTCTATTTGGAGCCGCCCAGAGTGGCTGGGGAAACCCAGCCAGATGGACAGGGTATAAATCATTATCATTATATAAAAACAAACTTGCAAGTTTGAGGCCTTCAAGATTTCACCGAGCGGTTTCATGTGAACTTGTGCTGTGTGCTGTGGGGTAGCTTTTAGTGTCGTGTTAGGGCTCTGCATTTTGGAAGAGTGTCAATGGCGAGGACGTACTGTTATGGCAGCAGCTTGTTCACGCCACCTCTGCCTTCTCTCTCCTGCATTCTGAGCCGCCGTTCTCTCATATTGTGCATGACAGATGATGGAAGACAGGGGAATCCCTAAAATAAAACATAATCCAGTGAGAAGCAAGGGCAAGGAAAGGCTTGAATACGGCAGGTTCCAAACCATCCCCACCAGAGGGCACTTCAATCCACCAGAGTTTGCTTTCATCCAAGGAACCTTCTCTTCAGATTGCCCTAGCATGGCTGATACATTTCCGCTCGGGCTGAAATTTCCAAGTTCAGTGCATCCTGACTGCCCATTCCACCGGCCTACAAATTCTCTATTATCTGGGTTGCGTTGCCATTTAATTGCTGACTGCTAATTCAGGACCATCCAGAAAATCCGGTCTTCAGGGCAGGAACAAGGGAGAGATCTAGTTATAATGAGGGCAAAAAGACAAGGAGGTATTGAGAAGGTTTTAGGTACTGATAACATGATAGGTTTTATGGCCCTTTGTGTTCACCAGAACTACAAATGAGGATTGAGTAATGTGTGCTTCACACATTATGAATGGCATGGAGAGAATAGATACAGAACAAGTCCCCCCCACCCCATGACACTAGACCTCGGGGACATCCAGTGAAGCTGGATCTTTGAAGATTCAGGACACCTGGCTTGCCAGCAATACATGTGAAAAGGATCTAGGGGTCTTAGTGGACCACAAACTTAACACGAGTCAGCAATGTGATGCAGCAGCAAAAAAGGCTAATGCTATTCTAGGCTGCATCAACAGAAGCACAGTGTCTAGTAACAGTTGTTGGTGCCCTTATAATAGATTTCCCCCCCTCTTATTTGGTTTTATTGCTATCTATCTTTTTTCTTCAGTATGTACTTTTATATCCTGAAACACATTTTTATACTTTTTGTGAGTGTTACGCAAATTTTTTTTTTTTGGGGGGGGGGGAGAAAAGTAAAAGAATGGAAACCAACAATGCAATACATTGTAAGGCGATCTGAATTGAATAACATTTTTTACAATGGCCCCTATTCCTGCGGTTATCCTGCAAAGAGGATTCAAATTAAGTTTAATGTTGAAGCACAAAATCGCAGAGTTGGAAGGGACCCAATGGGTCATCTAGCCCAACCCCCTGCAATGCAAGGAAGCACAACTAAAAAATCCCTGACAGATGGCCACCCAACCTCTGTTTAAAAAGCCTCCAGTGTGTTTTGTGAGATTGGTTGGTGTATTAAATGTGTCTGCTATTTGTATGTCCATTTGCTGAAGTGAATCTCTCTCCTTCTTCCCTCCCCCTGCAGCACTTCTGTAACCTTTGGAGTCAGAATCTGCACACAACATCCTGCCATATACTCTGCCCACGCAGCCACCTGTTCCATCCAACAGCGTTTCGTCAAGTTTGGGTACCACCCTAGAAAAAGAGACAGATTTCTCCTCTTCTCCAGCCCTCTTCTCCTTTGCACTCTGCCTTCCCAGAGTCTTCCTTTCCTGCTGCTGCGCTGAATGATCACCAGGGCCCTTTCTCGGGGGAGGTCTTGCATAACGAATCAACCTGTTAAGATGGTCAAATGCAAGTGCCGTCCTCTCCTCGGTTAAAATAAATGTTAGAAAATTCAGTCCGGAGCTTTCGAATCGGTGGATTAGTCTTTGTTCCCATTTGAATTACTAATTTCTCTCCCTAGAATCAGCTGCCCAGAGAGGGACCCTTTCATAGCTGGAGAATTAACGTGCGAAGGTCGCCTTTGCAAGGCTGGGATCATCGATTCACAGGCGGGAGGGGAGAATTAGGGTCAAAGGGGTTCAGATGTAGCTAAGGGATACCGGGAGCTGCTTCCCATTCATCCGCAGCCATGTTTGGGTTAGGAATGTGTGTGTTGGCTAATTACATCTCGGAGCCCTTTTCTTGGGGGCGTCCATTGATTTTCAGTTGTCCTGGGAATGCTCGTCGCCAGCAGCATCTCGGAGCTGAATTTTAAGAGATGTAATGTCCAAACGCACACACTCCACAACTCCAACCCTTAGCAGCTTCCTTGAGAAGCAACTTTTGCCAATCAAATGAAAACAACTTTCCTTCCCAACTACTACTACTACTACTTCTTTGGCGATCACTCGTAGCCGAATAAGCTTGTCTTCCATAAACACGGTTTTAACAGTGAGTCCATAAATGACAGTGTAGGCCAATTCTGGATCCACACGTCTTTCCACAGAGGGGACATAGGTTTCCAGGTGGGAGTTGATCATGGTGGGGGTTTGCCAAACATACCTTCCTCTTAGCACGTTTCTCCCTTTTGTCCTGAGTTTGAGCGCCTTCAAAGCCCATGACACCTTTGGGAAAGGCTGTTCTCCAATTGGAGTGCTCTCGGGCCAGTGTTTCCCAGTTGTCGGTGTTTATACTACATTTTTAAAGATTTGCCTTGAGAGAGTCTTTAAATCTCTTTTGTTGACCACTAGCATTACGCCTTCCATTTCTAAGTTTGGAATAGAGTAGTTGCTTTGGAAGACGATCATCAGGCATCCGCACAATATGACCAGTCCAACGAAGTTGATGTTGAAGAATATTGCTTCAACACTGGTGAGCTTTGCTTCTTCCAGTACACTGTCATTAGTTCGCCTGTCTTCCCAAGTGATGTGTACATTTTTTCGGAGACATCGTTAATGGAATCTTTCCTTCCCAACATTGCTTGCCTAGCACAATACATCTCAAAATTAATTCAGACAAGTTAAAATCTGGGCAGGTGGCAATTATCAGGTTGGAGTTGACCGTGGTTAATACTTGCCAGGACTAACTGCTTCCACTGATCATACAAGGACTTGTGAGCAGGTCCAACACAGCCTGTGCTGTTAGAATGAACATCACACACTCTGACCATAGATTTGGGTGGTGAAGGGGTCTGCTGAGGGAGGGAAGAAAGGTTGGTTGCCCAACTGGCCTTCCACTCATGCATACTTTGGATGTGGCCTAACGAACCCATTGAACAAAAAAAGCCCAATCTCAAGAACAGAAAGATGGGGAGAAATCGGGAGCAAAGGTTTCTCTTGGCTAACCTCCTGACAAAGCATGTTCTCATTAAAGGAGAGCACCCCATAGCTGCCAGGCAGGATAGATTAAATGGGCATGGCTTGGGATTGGTGGTTGGTGTTGCTGGGGTAAATTTGATGTTGCCAATTTGGGGGTGGGAACAGAGGTTATTTAAACAGGGTGCACAGCAGGCTGCTTTCTCTTTCGCTGTGGGCACCGGATCACCCACCCGCCCTCCCTTGTTTGGGCCTGTGCTTTGACCTTGCTATGCCTGTCATGGGGTCGTCCGCCTTGGTGCGGGGGCCTGGTAGGAATTTTTCCATTTGGCTGATTAGTGTGTGCCATTTGGTTTTTGCCTACTGCGTAGCAAATCGTCACAACTTGTAAGGTTGGCGGTTAGGCATTGGTTTGAATTGGTTGGTGGAGGGGTATGGATTGGCTGTGCCTGCCCCTCCAATGCTGCCACTGCAAGGGAATTCCGTTAAAGGAATTCAGGGGCTTACCATTCTTTCGTCTAAACCCCTGGAATCGGGTGCGGGCCGCGTAAGCCCCTGGGAGCATGCGGGGAGAAGCTGAGGGTCTGTGCCGCAGCTCCAGTTATCCCTGATCTTGTTCCTCCACACTGGCTTTCGCTGGAATCCGGGAGCCAGTGCTGTCCCCCAAGGCGGGGGAGACAGATAGTCATAACCAATGCCTAAGCAACCACTCACAATTTGTATTTTAATAAAGTTGTGGCCAAAATTATGCCAAAAACCTTAAACAAAAATTTATGAGTGATGTGTAAGTTATTGGGGTAGGGGTGTTTTGGGGGACCTCAGCACACAAGGAGCTCCACATAAAAGCGAGCGAGAAGCAGAACACTTCCAGAACTGTTTTTTTGTCTTGCCAAACGCGCAGAGATCACACGCGAGGTTTCAGCATAAGTTATTCCAGTGGCGCTTCTTGTTTAGAGAATGCCAGAATTCATTGTTTGCAATTTGGTGCTGCGGGATCCAATCAATAGCTGACAATAAAATATTATTCCAAGTGATGTCAACGTTTTGAGAGGCCCTGATTGATTGCTTTAATTTTGCCGTCTTGAGAGGGTGCGTTCGTGTGTGTGTGTGTGTGTGTGTGTGTGTGTGTGTGCTTTAAACCAAACGCTCTCTTGATTCCTTTAGCTCTGTCTATTTCTCTTGAACACTAGTTAAGTAAAATGACATATTTATTATGTCAGATTTATTGGACAGATGGTAGTGTATTTTGTTCAGATTCCACTCCCCCCCCCAATAATATACATCCCTATGCACGTGTGTGTGTGTGTGTGTGTGTGTGTGTGTGGACACCTCCTGCCTTGTCTGTGGCAAGACAGACCAAACAGGGAAGCTTTATAAAATTTCTCAGCTGACGGTTTGTTTTCCTCCTGATCTCCCTTCCCTGAGCAAGGCGCATGGAATGATAGCACTTCCTTCTGCTGTTCCAGAGGCATCTTACCTCCTACGACACCCTCAGTCACGTTCAATCTGGCTTCAGACCCGCAGCCCCAGCCAGGATGACAGATGTCTATGCCAGCGTGGTTAGTTTTGTCACGGCAATTAATCTCATGTTGCTGGTGACTTGCTAGTGGTGCGGAAGGGAAAGGGGGTGGGGAGCTGTCACAAACTCATTTCTCCTCCTGCTACCGTCAGGGTTCTTTCCAGGCCTGCCACTTTTGGTTTCATGTGTGTGTGGGGGGGGGAACCTGGCCCTAGATCTTGCTGCCTCTGAGCATGTGCAGAGTTCCTTTCCACCAAGCAAAGACTTCCCCATCATTCTGCCCGGACACTGAGGTCCAGCCTTCTGGTGGTTCCCTCACTGCGAGAAGCCAAGTTACAGGGAACCAGGCAGAGGGCCTTCTCGGTAGTGGCACCCGCCCTCCCACCAGATGTCAAAGAGAAGAACAACCACCAGACTTTTAGAAGACATCTGAAGGCAGCCCTGCTTAGGGGAGCTTTTAATGTTTAATAGATTATTGTGTTTTAATATTCTGTTGGAAGCCGCACAGAGTGGCTGGGGAAACCCAGCCAGATGGGAGGGGTATAAATAAATTATTATTATTATTATTATTATTATTATTATTAGTCTGTTGGTTGATGAAGTGCAGAGAGCCAGCATGGTATAGTGGTTAGGAGCGATGGAGTCGTAATATGGTGAACCGGGTTCGCTTCCCCGCTCTTCCACCTGCAATGACTGGGTGACCTTCGGCTAGACACGCTTCTCTGAAGTCTCTCAGCCCCACTCACCTCACAGAGTGTTTGTTGTGGGGAAGGAAGCGAAAGGAGATTGTTAGCCACTTTGAGCCTCCTTAAGGGGAGTGAAAGGCGGGATATCAAGTCCAAACTCCTCCTCCTCTTCTTCTTCTTCTTCTTCTTCTTCTTCTTCTTCTGCTTCTGCTTCTGCTTCTTCTTCTTCTTTGCTACAGGTGAGGCCCCTCTGGTTCAGGGGCCAAATACAGACCTCCAGGCCCTCAGAATGCTCTCCAACCCCCCCAACTTCCTCACACCATGCCCCTCACTGGTCCTCCTTTGCACCCAAGTGTTTTTACCTGGATAATGTGTTTTGACCTCTGATGATGCCTCTTGCTCCCCTGGGTGGAGGAAAGAGAGCAGGGAGTTTGCATGTGCAGAAACTCAAAGACAACGTTGACTTTGGTTGCCCCACCCACTTTTGTCTTTGGCTCCTCCCACCACTGGCATGTGGCCTTCAGAGGATTGCCCAGGGGGGAATGCGGACCTTGAGATGGAATAAGGATACCCACCCTGGCCTACATCTGGGAACATGGGTGGATTGCTTTTCTCTTTGAGAAGGAGATGTGTTTTTGCCTGTCCAGAGACTGTGGTGGTGTCTGGTGGGATCTGGTGACTTGCACCTTGTTCCGAGGGTAGCAGTGCCTGAGAAGTGGTCTGCAGTGAGATGGCAAGTGGAGACTGTTTTATTTCCACAGGCTTTTGGCGACTGACTGTTCTATTAAGGAAAGGGCTTCTAAATAGTGCTGTGCTGCTATTTTTTAAAATAATAATAATAATTATTATTAATTTGTATACTGCAAAATTAAAACCTGGATTTTTGTGTTTATATCTTGTATTTTTCTGCTGTGAAGTGCCCTGAGTTCTATGGATGAAGGGCAGTATACAATTTATTATTATTATTATTATTATTATTATTATTATTATTATTAAATTTGTATACTGCCCTGGGTTTGCTTTGATTAATTTTCGCAAAACACAACATGGATTACAAGTATTGTATGCAGCAAACAGTAGAAATGAAGAAAGGATAAAAAGAGCAGTTTAAAAAATAGACAAAATAGACCCACGTTGAGGAGGACGGAAGCCTATGAGAGAAGAAAGGGAATTGGGATTGAAGAATAGGGTGACATAAGTCTGTATGTAAGAACTTATGCATTTATGGTTGTATGTTTGTTTTTTCCTTCCTTTTCTCTCTCTCTCTCTCCCCCCAGTAGGAGAACACTTCAATCTCCCAGGACATTCTATACAAGATCTCAAAGTAGCTGTTTTACTACAAAGGAATTTCAGAAATAGACTGGAAAGAGAAGCTGCTGAATTGCAACTCATTACCAAACTCAAAACCATGGAGAGACCTGGTCTGAACAGAGACATTGGATTCTTATCTCATTATACATGACTAAGCCATTTTTCACCTTCTCACCCCTTGTCTTTTCCTGTAATACCTATTGCATTCGTTAAGAGTCGTCAACAGGCTCATCTCAGCTATCTGCCAATCTCCCATTCCCACCACCCTTCTGAGTAATACCCTTCTCCCCACCTTCTCACTATATAGAAGGATCTGGCAACTTCTGTTTCAGTGTATCTGAAGAAGTGTGCATGCACACGAAAGCTCATACCAAGAAATAACTTAGTTGGTCTTTAAGGTGCTACTGGAAGGGATTTTTTTATTTTGACTATGGCAGACCAACACGGCTACCTATCTGTAACTCTCTCCCCCCTTTAGTTTGTTGTTGTCATTTTACTATTTTGGTTATTTTATTGTCTGTGTTTGTACATCAAGTAAGAAAACTAATAAAAAGCAAATTAAAACAAAACAAAACATAATAAAAACAGGAACAAAACAATAACTCCCTCTCCCTGCTACCCCTTCCCGCAAACACATTTTAAAGGGTATAGGATGTTAAACAGCCCAAGGCCTGGTTGAAAAGGAATGTTTTTGCCTGGTGACTAAAGATGTACAATGAAGGGGCTGGGGAAGTCTCCCTGGGGAAAGCATTCCACAAACGGGAGCCACCACAGAAAAGGCCCCGTTCTTGTGTTGCCACCTTCTGGAGCACACAAAGAAGGGCCTTAGAGGATGATCTCAGGGTCCGGGTGGCACATATGGATAGAGGTGGTCCTTGAGGTATGGCGGTCCTGAGCCATTTTACTATCTGTATTTTAATAGATCTGTTTTTATATTGTTTTAATTCTAAGGTGAGTTGGGATAGCTGCGTAGGTAGAGCATGAGACTCTTAATCTCAGGGTTGTGGGTTCGAGACCCACATTGGGCAAAAGATTCCTTCATCGCAGGGGATTGGACTAGATGACCCTCGTGGTCCCTTCCCACTATACAATTCTACGATTCGATTGTGGTTTTATTAACACTTTTAAACTTTTATAAGTTTTTAGCCTTTTGTATTCAATCTGTGTTGTTTTCATTTGTGCAAGCCACCTTTATTAATTGCTTTGAGATGTTTCATGTAAAGTGTGTTGCCATGTGGGTGTTATTCAATGCTAGTCCTACTCGGAGTATACCCATTGAAGTAATCAGATCGAAGGCATTACACACAATTTGCTGCTCTGTCCTATGTATTCAGAGCCCAGAGGGAAATTTTTGTCACCTGTTCTTCAGCTGTATTCAGATCAACCGCCTCAGAAAGTGGTAATTGAACTTCCAGCTGACAAAGAATTGTACATTACACATTTGGTAGCTAAATTTGCACCGGCAGCTAAGAAGCTGCTTTCTAGCCATATCAAGAATTATAATGTATTATAATTTCCAGTCCAATGCTTTGTTGCCCTGCGAGGGGAGCATATATGCTGTTAATGTTCGCCCTGTGACTTCCTTAACAAGTTTCTCCTTTATTTCATGCATTATTTTGGAATTTTTATGTTTTATGTATTGTAACGGCCTTTGGATATCTGTAAGCTGCCTTATTCCCTGCTAGAGAAGAAGGCAACATAATATTATATAATAATATTTAATAATAATAGTAATAATAATAATAATAATATGGCTATATACAATAAACTTGACTGACAGACTGACCATTGAAGTTAATGGACATAACTTAGATTTTTAAATTATTATTTCAATGGTTCTGCTCTGGGTAGATCTTAGGAGAATACATCCCTGTGTGTTATGACATGTAACTTGATTCCAGCGCACACTTACTTGCATGTGGATCTATGCGCATAAGCCATGCACATAGATGGTGCAACACAGCCACCTCACCTGTTCTCACCTGTGCCATGTTGGAGGGTCTGCGCTACACAGTCTACCAATTTTCCCCTTTCCCTCTCGGCTGTCGCAAGGACTCCCAGGTCCTGGGAATTATCTTTGGCTGACCTCCTTGCTGGCAGCTATGCTTCGGCTCAGCCACTCAGAGGCCGAGGTTACTGTGTGTTTATTTTCCCACACCGATTAAACATCGCTGATTAGCTCAACTAATTAACCATACACTAGCAATTACGCTCTGACAGGTATCTTTGGAGCCTCTAACAGCTGTTACCACAAGATCAAACAAGTCAAGACAGGAAGAAGAAAGGAAAACAATTAAATACACAAATGAAACAGGCAGAAGGGGGGAAACGCACAAAAAACCCCCCACCACCCTCACCCAAATCCCTCCGCAGTCATCTCCAGAGCTTGGAGTATCTTACTGCATTTGCAAGGTAGGCTGAGCAAGGAGCAGGATGAGGTCACCATGCCCAATTTTCTAAAATGTATCATTTTAAAATATTAAAAATCTTTAAAAGGGATGTGGGTGGTGCTGTGGTTGAAACCACTGTGCCGCTTGGACTTGCTGATTGGAAGGTCGGCGGTTTGAATCCCCACGACGGGGTGAGCTCCTGTTGCTTGGTCCTAGCTCCTGCCAACCCAGCAGTTTGAAAGCATGCAGTGCAAGTAGATAAATAGGTACCACTCCGGTGGGAAGGTAAATGGCGTTTCCGTGCACTGCTCTGGTTTGCCAGAAGCAGCATAGTCATGCTGGCCACATGACCCGGAAGCTGTCTGCGGACAAACGCTGGCCCCCTCAGCCTGTAAAGTGAGATGAGCGCGCTACCCCAGAGTTGTCCGTGACTGGACTTACCTGTCAAGGGTACCTTTACCTTTACCTTATTATTTTAAAACTTACATCCCACCCTTCGCCAAAACCTCCACTGCCTACCCACTTTTGCCCCTGGACCTGCCCTCGGCTGATTGGCATGTGGCCCTGTGTTTTGGAAGCCCTCCTGCTTTCTCTGCTGATTGGGCCCCTGGGCCATTCCCCAAAACCTGTCCCAATGGTACCAATGTAAACTGTGAGGGGGGAGCCAGTCTGCCGCCATGGATGGCTTCTGCGCAAGGAATGGATGATGGGAAAAGGAGACAGCAGTCCGTGTGCCGCATTAATATCTATCACGGCTGCAACTTGATTAAAAATATTTTGATTGATTAACCCTATGAGTTTTAGTCGATTAAGCTATTGATTGAATTTGCATATGCACGCAAAAACAATATTTCTAAAAGCAAGAATCTCGCTCCCTTTGTCTTATTTATTTCGTTGCTTGGTTTATACCCCTACTCTTCAAATGAAATTCCCAAATGCAATACCAGGTCCAGTTAGCAATCTGACTGCAGTTTCCAAAGGCGGCCCCACATATAACATGTTACAGTAGTCTGATTGGGACACTGCAAGAACATGGGGATTTGGTTGGCATTCACATGTATCATAGGCATCATATGTGAGAGAAAAGGTGGGCGTTGTTGTTGTTGTTGTATTTTAATTTATTACCTGGTCTTCACCCTATGACTGGTGCTTGCCATCAGCATTTGTATTAAAAAGAATAATCCCTTTTAAAAATAATAATAAGAAGAATAATCTGCGTTTTGATTAATTGCAGCACCTTTTCAGCTGATTGAAAATCTTAAAACTGATTAACCAAGTTAAACGTTGCAGTTCTTCTGCCTTTTTTCAGCATTTGTACATAAGGGAAAATGGGAAGTTGCCTTATACCAAGTCAGAGCATGAGTTTGTGGTTCGAGGACCCGAACCCCGTGCAGTGGAATGAAACACAAGGACACGTGATATAAGGTTAATGGGCAAGAAAAGGCCACAACTTTATGACGGGACAACAAAAAGTGAGGTCTGGAGGCTGGCGCTGCAGCAATTTAGGCTGCTGTACACGCCCCCTTGAAGGCACCTGGTTGGATGCCTGGCTGAGGGCGTGGGCGCCAGCCAGGTGGGTGGGAGGCAGGGGGCAAACGCCCCCTGCTTGAGGCGGAGTCCGGCTCCCGGCCACAACCACTCCCCTCTCTTGCAGGGAGGAGAGTCTTTATCTAGCTCCCTTTTGAAAACACTGACTGGCAGCGTTTGTCTTCAGATGCGGTCTTTTCCCAGCCCTGCCTGGAGACACCAGGGATTGAACCTGGAACTTCTGAATGCAAAGCACTGGGTTATGGTCCTTCCTTCCTTCCTGCCTGCCTGCCTGCCTGCCTGCCTGCCTGCATTCCATCACACACCTGTGTGACCAACAGCACAACCCTATACATGTCAACACCAATGAAAGTACCATTAAGTTCAGTGGGGCTTGCTCCTTAGGAAGTGGGGAGAGGACCCAGAAAGAAGCTATGCAGATAGGAACAAGCTTGATTCTCAGTGGCGCCTCAAGGGATGGGACAAGCTTAGCAAAACGCCAATGGTCTCCCAGAGTGCATCTCTTGCCTCGGTCTCATATACTGTAAGTGAAAAGTTGCCTCTCAGCCCTGCAAGGAACACTAAAGCCTTGTGGCCATGAGGGCAACATTTATCTCCTCTCCCCTGACACTGAGTGCTCCAGATTTCATTGGGGATATACTAGTGCTGAATGTATCCATCTTCACAGACCCCACAAGTACACCACCCTCCTCATGGGTCCTTGGAACATGCAGCAAACCCACCACAAAAACTGGCATTTTCAGACTCTCCAAGTGTTGCTATTTTCCAGGGACAGTCCCGGATTCACAGAAGCCGTCCCGGTTTCTGATTTGACCCCTGAACGCTTTTCCTTAGGACGTCCCTAGTTTCATTGGAGAAATGTTGGAGGGGATGGAGTTATGCGACCCCCAAGCCAAGGAGATGAATAACCATACAACCTTTAGAAGACATCTGAAGGCAGTCCTGTATAGGGAAGTTTTTTAAATCCTTATTGTGTTTTATTGAATTGGAAGCCAGCCACAGTGGCTGGGGCAACCCTGTCAGATGGGCGGGGGTACAAATAATACAAATACAAATAATAATAATAATAATAATAATAATAATAATAATAATAATAATATAAATGGGACGTTCCTATTTTCACTGGAGAAACGTTGGAAAGTATGCATTTTGTTCTTGCTTTCTGTCAATTTATCTATCTACCTTAAGGTAAAGGTAAAGGGACCCCTGACCGTTAGGTCCAGTCGTGGCCGACTCTGGGGTTGCAGCACTCATCTCGCTTTATTGGCCGAGGGAGCTGGCGTACAGCTTCCGGGTCATGTGGCCAGCAGGACTAAGCCGCTTCTGGCGAACCAGAGCAGCGCACGGAAATGCTGTTTACCTTCCCGCCGGAGTGGTTCCTATTTATCTACTTGCACTTTGTGCTTTCAAACTGCTAGGTGGGCAGGAGCAGGGACCGAGCAACAGGAGCTCACCCCATTGTGATCAACAAGCCCTAGGCTCTGTGGTTTAACCCAAGGTGCCACCCGCGTCCCATGTATCTATCTACCTTAGCCATCTCTTTATTCCACTCTAGAGTGGCCAAGAGACAGGACGTAGGGGGAAGGAGCTATGCGACTATAACGGGACTGTTTGCAGACTGTGAGCAGGCTTCTCCATTTTCCGTGGCTCTCATTCATTTCTAAGGAACAAAGGAAATAAACAGCAGCTGGGCCATCTTTTCAGGGAGAGGGACTGTGGGGTGTTCTCTGGGCAAGGAAAGCGAGGTCAAGTGTTAAGCTTCTGAGACCTTGCTGTTTTCTGGGAATCTCTGCAGGTCAGAGACCTCTGGGTCCTTTCTGCACTTGGAGACCTTGCCCAGAACACGAGGCATGGCTTAGCGAGGATTAGATAATTCCAAGGCTATCAAGGGTTATCTCCATTGTCAAAGTCATCATGCCTCAGAATGCCAGTTGCTGGAAACTCTTGCTCTTGTGTCCAGCTTCTCACTGGCGTCTGGTTTGCTTCTCTGAGAACCGGATGTGGGAGGAGATGGGCCTTTGGCATAATCCGGCAGGCTTACTTACGTGGTGTAGTGGTTAGAGCAGGCGTCCTCAAACTCGGCCCTCCAGATGTTTTGAGACTACAATTCCCATCATCCCTGACCACTGGTCCTGCTAGCTAGGGATCATGGGAGTTGTAGGCCCATAAACATCTGGAGGGCCGAGTTTGAGGAAGCCTGGGTTAGAGGGTCAAACTAGGAGCTAGGAGACCAGGGTTTGAATCCCTACTTGGCCATGAAGCTAACTGGGTGACCTTAAGCCAGTCACTGCCCCCCCGCCTAACCTTCCTCACAGGGTTGTTGTGGGAGGTGGACAGCCACGCACACCACCTGGAGCTTTTACCTCAGTTTATTTCCATATTGCCTTTCGGCAAAAGGGCCCCCAAGGTCAAAATAGATACAAGATTTGACTAACAAGGCGCAACTGACAATAATTTAAGATGGCAAAATCCCACCATCTTACACACACACACACACAACACAGCAAAATCACACCATCTTTTATACACAAATGCACATACACACACACATATACATGCTTTGAGCTCCTTGGAGAAAAAGGCGAGAGATAAAGCTGTCAGTCCATCCATCCATCCTGTTCTTCTAGTACTGTGATCTGGGGAGATCCATACTCTGTGTCCCAGACTCTTCCCCCCCAAGGAGTCAATATGGATAGTGGCTTCATTGTCCCCTTGATATCCTGGAGGCCTTGGGACATGTATTGCATAACCCTATTTGCATATATCTGGAGTGGGTTGTTGTGGAACTGAGTCTGGATATGGCAACCACCCCGAAGCTTGAGCAAAACAAAAATTGAATTGTTCTGCTACCAAAACTTCTCAGAAGTGGTTTTGCACAACCTTTAACTAGAAGGCAGCACCACAGATGCCCTTGCTGTGCTATGACAGTTCTCTGTGTTTAGGGGTGTGTGTGTGTGTGTGTGTGTGTGTGTGTGTGTGTATTCAACCACATTGTCAGCCTCCAGAACGGATCAGTTTGCCTCCCTCCAATTCCTCTTCATTCTCTCCAGTTCATAGAAGGCCGATCTACGAGCCGCTCCTGGTCCCTGGCCTCCCCAAGTGATGGGAATGCTGTGATTGAAGGCGATTGCTGGACAAAACAGGGGAATTGTAAATAATGTAGGACAATGCATTTAGCAAGGGAGCTGGCGGCAAAGGGTGGAGGCCGGCGGGGCGGAAAGGGGGGCAGGGGAGAACAGCAGGAGGGGGGGGGCGGGAAGGCTGCGACTTTTGGTATTGATCAGGAATTAATATATAACCTTCAAGAACGTGGCGCAGAAGTTCAATATGGTTGTGAAAGCCCAGATTGCTGCTGTCTGGGTGATAAGTTACCCATAGATGCCAGAAGGGATGCAGCTGCTGATTACAAATGCACTCGGAGAAACCTGAAATTTCAATTTGCTCCACAAATGTCACCAAATGGCGCCGGCTCCTCCTGGGATTTCGGGAAGGAGTGCGGCTGTCCGCTGACCTCATTACCCTCTGCCCTTTCCCCAAAGTTCGGGAAGGTGTCCAGGCTGACGCCGTCCGAGCTGTAGGGTGGGGGACACCAGATTGTCAAATGGCCGGACGCATTGATGTCCAGCCATCTGGACATTTGTTTAAAAGAACACAAAAGCACCAGACAAGCCCTGCTGGGTCCGGCAAGTGCTCCGTGTGGTCCAACATCCTGATCGCTCAATGGCCAAAGAGATACCCGTGGGAAATCTGTGAACAGGGCTTCAGCACAACAGCACACGGCCACCTGCAATTCCCAGCAACAATATGTCACCCTTCAGTTGAGCTTTCAAGGCCACCTTATACCAGATCAAGCCACTAGCCTACTGAACTCAGGGATCTGGGACCCTCTAGGCTTCTCTGTGTGTACCCTGGCACTTCCGGGCCTTCTTGGTAGTGGCACCCGCCCTGTGGAACGCCCTCCCACCAGATGTCAAAGAGAACAACAACTACCAGACTTTTAGACGACATCTGAAGGCAGCCCTGTTTAGGGAAGCTTTTAATGTTTGATGCATTAAAAGGTAAAGGGACCCCTAACCATTAGGTCCAGTTGCGGATGACTCTGGGGTTGCGGCGCTCATCTCGCTTTATTGGCCGAGGGAACCAGCGTACAGTTTCCGGGTCATGTGGCCAGCATGACTAAGCTGCTTCTGTTGAACCAGAGCAGCGCATGGAAATGCCGTTTACCTTCCCACCGGAGTGGTACCTATTTATCTACTTGCACTTTGACTGCTAGGTTGGCAGGAGCAGGGACCGAGCAACGGGAGCTCACCCCGTTGTGAGGATTTGAACTGCCGACCTTCTGATCGGCAAATCCTAGGCTCTGTGGTTTAACCCACAGTGCCACCTGTGTCCCTACGTTTGATGCATTACTGTATTTTAATATTGTGTTGGAAGCCGCCCAGAGTAGCTGGGGAAACCCAGCCAGATGGGCGGGGTATAAATAATAAATTGTTGTTGTTGTTGTTATTGTTATTCTTATTCCACCAGGTCATACCCAGCCAGGGACTGGGCAGAGGAGGAATGGTAGAGCCCGTTTCCTCAGCCTGACCCTTCCAGAGAAGAAGAAGACAGTTCAGAATTACAACAGGGGTTTGAGGGAGATGATAGCTCAGAGGCAGAAGAGTGGGAAACCTGGGAAATAATGGAAGAGGAGGAGGAAGAAGCACGGGGGGGGGGGAGACAGCTGATGGACACAGTGTCTTTAGAAAGCATTCCAGACCCCCCTTCTCTCAGAACCCAGTGGGCCTTGAAAGTAGGAGAGCAGAGAGCTCAGAGGCAGAGGGCACATTTCTCAACCCGTAGTGATGACACATAATAGGAGAGAGGAAGGGGATGGAGAGTCACTTAGAGCAACGCCATTGCTCCAAGAGGCTGTATTTCTAAGCCTCTCTCTGTGAATATTGAATAAAAAGCATCGGCAATAATAATAATAATAATAATTTATTATTTGTACCCCGCCCATCTGGCTGGGTCTCCCCAGCCACTCTGGGCGGCTTCCACAGAAACCAAGAAACACCAAAATATCATACATTAAAAGCTTCCCTGAATAGGGCCGCCTTAAGATGTTTTCTGAATGTCAGGTAGTTGTCCATCACCTTGACATCCGATGGGAGGGCATTCCACAGGGCGGGTGCCACCACCGAAAAGGCCCTCTGCCTGGTTCCCTGTAGCTTCGCTTCTCGCAATGAGGGAACCGCCAGAAGGCCCTCGGCGCTGGACCTCAGTGTCCGGGCAGAACGATGGGGGTGGAGACGCTCCTTCAGGTATACTGGGCCGAAGCCGTTTAGGGCTTTAAAGGTCAACACCAACACTTTGAATTGTGCTCGGAAACGTACTGGGAGCCAATGTAGGTCTTTCAAGACCGGTGTTATGTGGTCTCGGCGGCCGCCCCCAGTCACCAGTCTAGCTGCCGCATTCTGGATTAGTTGTAGTTTCCGAGTCACCTTCAAAGGTAGCCCCACGTAGAGCGCATTGCAGTAGTCCAAGCGGGAGATAACTAGAGCATGCACCACTCTGGCCAGACAGTCAGCGGGCAGGTAGGGTCTCAGCCTGCGTACCAGGTGGAGTTGGTAGACAGCTGCCCTGGATACAGAATTGACCTGTGCCTCCATGGACAGCTGTGAGTCCAAAATGACTCCCAGGCTACGCACCTGGTCCTTCAGGGGCACAGTTACCCCATTCAGGACCAGGGAGTCCTCCACACCAGCCCGCCCCCTGTCCCCCAAAAACAGTACTTCTGTCTTGTCAGGATTCAACTTCAATCCATTAGCTGCCATCCATCCTCCAACCGCCTCCAGGCACTCACACAGGACCTTCACCGCCTTCACTGGTTCTGATTTGAAAGAAAGGTAGAGCTGGGTATCATCTGCATATTGATGGACACCCAGTCCAAACCCCCTGATGATCTCTCCCAGCGGCTTCATATAGATGTTAAAAAGCATGGGGGAGAGGACAGAACTTTCCTTGTCTTATCCGTTCCTGGCAACCTACTGTGGGGCTGGATCCTCTGACGCCTGACGTACCCCCAGCTACATACTTTCTCTTTAGGACCAGCCTCAAGTGTTGCACCAGCCTCAAGTGTTTTTGCCTGCCTGAAATGTGTCCTTGAACTCAGATCATGCCACCTGCTTGCCTGGACGGAGGACAGAGAGGTGTAGAAACTAGGCTACTGTGCAAAGGTTAGGTTTACATGCATTCCTCAAACCTCTGTTGTCTCTGGCCCCGGACTTGCCCCTGGAAGCTGTTTGAGAAGGTGGATTTCAGACAATACTCCTTCATTGGCCAGGGATCAAATCTGGGACTTTATCCATGTGCACTGACTATAGCCTTTCCCTTGTCTCTGTACAACATCCTTGTGGTGTTAGCTGCAATGTCGGAATGGCAGGACTTGCTAGGTTGGCCATGCTTGCTTTGCTGGCCATCTCAAGCTTTTGCACAGCTCAGTCTGGCGGGGGGCGTCGAGATCCTTCTGCCACACCGTTAAATGGATCAGAGTTGTTTGTCGATTTGCCTTGCAAGCAGCCGGCGAATGCAATGATGTTTGGCTCCTTCCACAAGCAGCCTCATTGCCGCCCCTTCCCTCTGCCTTTTGCATAAATTCAATTACATTTGAACGATTAACAGAGAGAATTTAAACATTTCTGTTTACAGAAATCAATTTAATAAATCTTCCAGGGTTTAATTTTTCATTTCTGGACAGAGTGGGGAGGGGACAGATGAATTGAAAAAAGTTTGGAGTCTTCCTAGTACAGCTCTTGGTTGTTAAATGGTCCATAATGTATACTGAGGCTGCAATCCTGGAAGCAAGAACCATTGAACCCAATGGAAACAAGCAAAGCATTGGACTGTGAGTATCTGTGCAACAGACTTGGAGGGCAACCCTAAGTAGTAAGTGTTCAGTAGGCTTATTCTCTAGTACGTTTATTTAGCATTGGAGCCTTAAACTAGTTTAATAGACATAGGTAAAGGTAAAGGGACCCCTGACCATTAGGTCCAGTCGTGGCCGACTCTGGGGTTGCGGCGCTCATCTTGCTTTATTGGCCGAGGGAGCTGGTGTACAGCTTCCGGGTCATGTGGCCAGCATGACTAAGCCGCTTCTGGCAAACCAGAGCAGCGCACGGAAATGCCGTTTACCTTCCCTCCGGAGTGGTACCTATTTATCTACTTGCACTTTGACGTGCTTTTGAACTGCTAGGTTGGCAGGAGCAGGGACCGAGCAACGGGAGCTCACCCCATTGCAGGGATTCGAACCGCCGACCTTCTGATCGGCAACTCCTCGGCAGCAGCACCCGCGTCCCACCTTTAATAGACATACACAGTTCCTTTCTCCAGGAAATCCTGGGATCCGTAATAGGTGACCAGATGGAATAGAGGCAGCATTAATAGTTGTAAAGAAGAAAGAATTTCAGCAGCTATAGCTATTAAATGTGCAGCAGCCCCCTTCTCTTCTGCCTCTGACCATGCTAAACTGCTGTTCTGTGAGGAAGGCTCTCAGCCTCCAAAATAAAATTATCAACACCCTAACCAATTTACAATTTCCAGGATCTACTCAGTTTACAGGATAGAGAGGCTTTTACAGTTCAGTTCCATGCATATTTACTCTGAAATAGGGGTGAGCAAATCTCTCCGTTTTTGATTCTTGCAGTTTCTCTCTTTCCCAATCTTCAGTTCAGCTCTCCACAATTCCACTTATCCGCTCGTGAATTCCTTTCTTTAAAAATCCTCATGAAAATTCATTGCCACTTAGGTGCAAATTTCTCCTGCTACACACATTTTTTTGGTTGGCAATTTTGCCTAAGCATTTTCCCCTAACATAATATGCATTTTGCATATTATATTCAGTTGTATGTGCATTTTCAGGCACAATCTATCCTGGTTGTATGCATTTTTGCAGACATTACTAGGCTGGAGAGTTGCACTGCAAAATTCAGAGAGGCTGGAATTTTGAAAGACGGTTGTGTTTCAGTTTCCTGATTGTTTCAGGAAGTGTGAACTAGGTACATTTCCATCAAATTTCTCCCCCATTCCTACTCGGAAGTAAATCCATCTTAGTTTAATGGGGCTTACTCTCAAGTAAGCATTCATAGTCTTGCAGTTTGAGTCTCAGCCATGGTGCAACATGATGAACAAGGGAAAACTGCTACACTGCTGCATGACCTGGCATTACGGTGGCCACATGCAAAAGAGGACCAGGGCTCCTGCACGTTAGCAGACACTATCCCTGCCACTGCAAAGATTAAAATGCAGTAGCAGGATCCAACAGTGAAAGCTACTTATTGTCACTTTGCTCGCTTCATGTCCTATTCTGCAAAATTCAATGTACATACAGTGGACGCTCAGGTTGTGAACATGATCTGTGTGGGAGGCACGTTCGCAACCCCCAGCATCCACAATCCACAGCGCCACGTCTGTGCATGCGCGGGTTGTAATTTGGTGTTTCTGCGCATGCGCGAGCGCTGAAACCCGGAAGTAACCCATTCTGGTACTTCCAGGTTTCGGCGCGTCCGTATCCTGAAAACGCGCAACCTGAAGCATCTGTAACCTGAGGTATGACTGTATTATTGGGGGGGGGGAAAGGTCCAGGCCCTTTAATGAAACCCACAAGCCCCACCTGGGCTCCTCTCAGATTTAGCCAAATCCCGTCCACATCTTGTCCTCAAAAACAGTAGCTGGGCTGGGGGAGCCATCACAAATGGTACACAGCCCATTGATCTCCGTTAATTCAAGCATTCTGGTTCCCTGGCAGGACATGTGCTTTTCACACCGAAGGTCCCACCTTCAAAATCCAGGTGTTACGGGAAGAGGCTTCTGCCTGAAGCCCCAGAGAGCTGCTACTAGTCAAGGTTGACCAGGGATGGGGAACCTGTGCCCCGTTCTTTGGTTCCCACATCCACCAACCCCACAAAGCATGGTCAAGGGTTAGAGATGACGGGAGTTGCAGTCCATCTTGGGGCAGGGCTACAAGTTCCCCATTCTTGCCACAGAGGGCGCTGAGCTAGTTGGGCCTGCTTGTCTAGTTTTGGGGGAAGTTATAGCTCAGTCACCCACCCTTTGCAAGTCGTGGGTTCAATCCTTGGTTTCTCCAGGTAGGGCTGGCGTGTCGCCTGTCTGAAACTCTGGAGAGCATAGCTGGCAACTTACAGATTTGAAAATAAGAGACCAGCAGCCTCGAAAATAAGGGACCAGCAGCCAAAATAAGGGATTTTCCAAGCACAGGTATGTTCAACTTCTGAGCCCCTCCCAGCCAAAGGCAGAAAGCCCGGCCAGCAGCCAAACGAAGCCTCAAGCGGTGGTTCCCACAGCACAGCAACCCGGCAAAGGGGATGCAGCAAGGAAAACCACCGTCACCTCTCCGCTGGGAAGCGCTGAGCAAAGGCGAGTCCCCAGGCAATGCGGTCGATTTGATCGGCTCAAGGCATGGAAGCTCCACCCCCCAGTCATTCTTAGACTCCTTATTGGGTGAGCAACACAGCCAAGCAACACAGTTGGAGCCTCCCTCCTCCCTGGCTGGCAGGGAGGGAGGGAGAGGAGCTGCTTCCTTTGAAACCCGGGAAATTTAAGGGACATCATCAATAAGGGACAGCAGCGGGACATGGCTCTGGGATAAGGGACTTTCCCGCCAAATAAGGGACGGTTGACAGCTATGCTGGAGAGCCACTCCCAGTCAGTGTAGACAAGTCTGCCCAGTGGGTCACACCTTTGTCTCCTTCATGGTCCAGCTTCTTTCCTAGTCTCGATTCTGCCCAGGACTTCCCTAGCCAGATCCTGTCCGGCTGCTTCTGGGCTCAGCTGCTTGCAAAGCCACCCATCGCTTTGGCTTGCTGGACCCTCCTACTGATGATGTGTTTTTGGGTGGCAAAGGCTCGAAAGCTGCTTGGTCAAGCCAGCTAGCCACTTTCGTGGGTTCATGCCAGGCTGCGGGGCAGGGGTGGGCTCTGTCAGTGGCGCGGGTGCCGGGTGGGCGGGGGGTTGGGTTGCTTTTGTTTGGGTGAATAAACCAGGCTTGTTCGTGGAATATTAATTAATAATAGATGAACACGCATGCATTATTCAGGCTCATAAAAGCAGATTTGCCCTCCAGGCATTGTACAAGGATCACCCTTCCTCTCCCCCTCTCTTGTTTTCTTCGTTTTACAAGAAAAAGATATGCGCATTACTGATGCCTGGGTCCTTTTTAATCCAAATGCAATAGGATGGCCACAGGTCCTTGCCACGCTCGTTTGCTTGGCATACTGAATGGGGCATCCAAAACTTTCCAGGGATACCAGTTCAGTTAAGCATTTTTCCATCTCTCCGTCTCTCTCACACACACATAAGCAGTCATTTGACCCCGTCAGATCTGCAGTGCACCCCTGGCACAATTCAGCTGCTTTTAGGACAGGGACAAACAATCCTCCCCATGTGTTCCTTTTGCTGGCGGAAAATTTGTTCTGCCAGAAAGCCGTAGAGATCTAGTGAGCATTTGTTGGCCCTGAAGGTCAAGGCAGGCCTAGGGTTTGCCAGGTGATGGGGCTGATTCGACACATGGGAATATAGGAAGCTGCCTTGGCCTTGCACCGAATCAGACCATTAGTCCATCTAGTCCATATTGTCTACTCTGGCTGGCAGGCACAGGGTCTTTTTCAGCCCCCCATGAACCACAGTATGAATGTGCCTTACTTCTCCAGGATCAAGCTCTGGGGAAAACAACCACCCTTGGTTAGTTCTGGAGAAACCCATTGTGTGCTTGGCAGCACTGATTGGCTAGTGCCTGCGAGGTCACCAGGAAGCCTCTCCCCAATCACCAGAGCTGTTTAATACGTGTTCTTTTTTTTAATGTTGACCCTGCTGTGAAGAAGGCAGATTCCATGCTAGGGTTCATTAGGAAATGGACTGAAAATGAAAACTGCTGATATGAAATCTGTGTTGTGTGGCCGCATTTGGATGGCTCTGTACAGTACTGGTCACTTCACCTCTCGAATGATATTGTATAGCTGGAAAAGGTTCAGAAAAGGGCAGCTATGCATTTAGGAGGCATTTGGCCAAACTGGCTAGGACTGGGCAGATGAAGATGATGGACCATATGGAACTTGCCGAACTGACCAGGAGACTCTGAGACCAGAGAGAAGAGACAGTGGAAGAAGACTGGAAGAAGTTTAAGGAATATTTATTAAATATGTTAATATTTAAATCTTAGAATAGCTTTGGAAGTGGATTTAGGCTGTAGGGTTAGAAGTAGAAGGTAGTGCATTTTAAAACAGTAGTATTTGTAAGTGATAAAATGTGAAGATTTTTATGGTTAAAGTAAGTGTGATTAAAAAAATGGTTAGAAATTATGATATATGTAAACTGCTAAAGATGAGGCAAAATGAAAATCAGATAGGGGGGACTTGGGGAAGCCCACCTAACAATGTTTAGAAAAAAAATAAGGATAATACAAGAATCTGTTTGTATGGTTTGTTTTTCTGTTTGTGTTGTTTATTTGTGTTATAAAATGAATAATTTTTTTTTTTTGGGGGGGGGGACTGGCTAGGACTGAGGATGATCCACGAAGTATGATATCCAGTGCTCCCAGCCAATGGGAAGGTTGGACTGCTGGCCAATAAGCATCTGAGACTAGTCTGGAGCAACTGGAGAAGCTTAAGCTGCTCTCTTAGAGCATAGCCTGGATAGCTCAGTTGGATAGAGCACAGTGCTGATAACGCCTAGGTTACAGGTTCGATTGCCATACGGGATAGCTGTGTACCGTATTTTTCGCCCTATAAGACGCACTTTTTCCCCTCCAAAAATGAAGGGGAAATGTGGGTGCGTCTTATGGGGCGAATGCAGGCTTTCACTGAAGCCTGGAGAGCGAGAGGGGTTGGTGCCCACCGACCCCTCTCGCTCTCCAGGCTTCAGGAGAGCCCCAGCGCCAGCCCCACAAGGTCGGGGGACAGAGGGAGGCGGAACGCCGCCATCCCGCTGTCTCCCGAAGTGGTTTGGAGGCTGACGGCGGGGAGAAGAGCGCTTCTCCCCGCTGCCTGCCCCACCACTCCGGGGACAGCAGGGAAACGCAGCGCGTCTCCCTGCTGTCCCCGGACCTGATTGCAAGGCGGGCGGCGGGGAGAAGAGCGCTTCTCCCCGCTGCCTGCCCCACAAGCGCCTGGGGGGGGGGGAAATACCGTATTTTTTGCACCATAACACTCACTTTTTTCCTCCTAGAAAGTAAGGGGAAATGTCTGTGCGTGTTATGGAGGGAATGCCTATGGGTGGCGGGGGGAATCTGCTGCAGTCGTGAGCAGAGGATCCATGGTTCCCCTTCCTTCCCTCCTCTGTGGCTCGCTTTGAAACAGCAAAGCGGGAGAAGAGCCGCTGCCGGGGATGAGTGGGGAGGAGGGAGAAAAGCAGAGCCTGCTCGCTTTAAAGGAGCAAAGTGGGAGAGGAGAGGAGCTGTCTCCCCTTATACCCCTCTTCTTCTTCATTATTAGCAGCATCCTTCTCCACCCACCCCACGCGTGCTCCTTCTCCCCTTAAACCCCTCTTCTGCATTATTAGCATCCTTCTCCACACACCCCACACGTGCTCCTTGTCCCTTGAGTGCTTTTCCTTCCCTCCCCACTTAAAATGTGGTTACAAAGCATGGATCCACATGGATCCTCAGGATTTTTGCATTGGGCTACTCTAAACTCACTGTCAGATCACATGTCTGTGGCCACAGCATGAACCACAAAAATCATACATCCACTGTTTCATTTAGAATATTTTTTTTCTTGTTTTCCTCCTCTAAAAACTACGTGCGTGTTATGGTCGGGTGCGTGTTATAGAGCGAAAAATACGGTAAATTTTTTTCCCTTTATTCCCCCCCCCCAAACTTGATGCGTCCTATGGGCCGGTGCGTCCTATGGGGCGAAAAATACAGTATTCCAGCATTGCAGGGGATTAGACTAGATGATCCTCAGGGTCCCTCCAAATCTATGATTCTAGTTTCTGAAGCTGAAGGCCTGATCTAGCAGATATTTAGTCTCCATGAAGGTTTAAAATGCACCTCTCAATTCCTAATGCTCTTCTTTGAACAGAATATACAGATTCATAAATGTTGTGGTTATACAAATAAAAATACCGTATTTTTCCATGTATAAGGTGATGCTTTTTGCTAAAAAATTAGGCAAAAATTGGGTGTCGTCTTATACACAGATAGTGAATGCAGAGGGGGGATGTGCGATTAATGGCAGCAAGAAGCAGGAGATTGGCAGCGGCGATTGGGTGGGTGATTGGTGGCTGCGGCAAGGCCTGCTGGTGATTGGCTGCAGCTGCAGCAATTGGGCAAGCGATTGGCAGCTGTGGTAAGTGGGCGGGTGGGCTGTTGGTGGCGGCTAGTGGGCAAACAACTGGCTGCGGCAAGGTGTGTGATCGGCAGGGGCTGTGGCAAGCGATCGGCAGTGGCAGGGCAGGCGGGTGAGCGATTGGCGGAAGTGACCACCCCCACCCCACCCGAAAAGCTAAACAACTTAATTTCTTAATTTTGGGTTAAAAGAATAGGGGTCGTCTTATACACAGAAAAATACGGTATCATAGGATGAAACAGGAGGGTAAGGCTGCCTAACCTTCCTTCTAGTATTTGATGTCCGATATCAAGCATGGTCATATGGACTAGAAACTTAATTTTAAAACGCTGTGAAATTTCGTTATACCAGTTTGGACACCCCATGTATCAGGCATGGGTACAGCCTTTTTCCATGAGCCAAAAGGTTGTGGGGTTTTTTGTTTTTTTATTTGTTTTGGTTTTTTTGCATTTTATGCCTAGCTCCCCAGCTGAGCTCAATGGGAGGCGAAAGGAACCCAAAGCGTCTGCTTTCAGCTCCTATTTTATGGCGACAAATCCATCTGAATGCCTGCTGGGAGCCTGTTCCTGAAGCTGTGACAGAGATCTCCGCATAATTGTAATAATTTATGGGGTTGGTGTGATTATTAATGCAGCTCTGAGGCAAACTAAACAAGTGGATTTAGGCTCACAAAACCTGTTCAAACACAGCTAAAAACCCTACAGAGGTCTTGGTGTTTCAACTGCCTAGCCTTGGTTTTGCCAAGGACTTTTATGAGGGAGGCTGTTCCTTCGTCAGAGGCAGCCTAGGAGAGAGAAGAGGCAGCTGTCGTTCTTATCCGGCAACAGATCAGGGGCGAGAAAACATTACGGCCACATTAGTCCCGCCTCACCCTATAAATATTCAGCCTTAGGGAAGCTCTTCGCTTTTCGTCACCTTTGCTTTTTAATTATTTTCCTGCACGTCACACAGTTTCTTTGTTGGTTTCTTTTTAAATGGCATATCTGGAGTGGGGGGGGGGAACTGTTCGAGGTAGTGGCCGTCACTATTTCTTGTGGGAGTGAGTTCCACAGTCTGCAAATTTGCAATGGCGCCTCCCTCCTCAAAGCCTCCCAGCCTCCTGAGATAGAGGCGCATGGGGAACATTTCTGAGACTCACCTAGTTCTGCTAGTCCACTGTCCATATGCCACTGGTGTCCCTGAAATCTGAAAGACTCCTGGCAGCAGGCAAGTTTGGGTCTCTGCACCCAGCAACAGCTGCTCACCTGACTTGGTAAAGGTGGCCGCAGGAGCAGGTGACGAATTGGGTGGGGTGGCGGCACCTGCCTCCGTGTCACAGGAAAGCAAGTTAGCCATCCCACCCAGCGAACACTGTTGAATTGGGTCCACCTTCCTCTCCTCACTCAAGATTCCACAGAAGGACTTTCATCCGCAGGGTGGGAAGATTGCCTGGACACAAATAAATAAATAAGGGACGAGAAGAAGACAAATAGCCGACAGCTCCGGCGACGCCACCGCTCCCCATTCCTTCTAGTTCATTATTCCCTTGTCATATACACTTCCGTGTTACCATCTGCCGCTCTGTTAGGATGTGCCCAGTCAGTCCTGGTTGGTGGGTGTGCATCTCCTGTCCAGCTGGAGCGAAGGTTTATATTGGCTGATATAATCAGACAGCACTCTTTTTTCTTTTCTTTGCGTCTTGATTGATTGCACCTCTCCCTTCCCACATTAACTTGCAATGAAGTGCTCCTGCACACTGAAAGACATTTGTCATGTGCAGTTCTGAAGGCTGTTTATAACTTAATTTACTCCGCGGTAATAATGATTATATCTAAATATTTATGGAGAGGTCAGGCTGAATAAATTCCTTGCTAATTCCACGGGGCTGCTGCCCTGACTGGCTGTTGCTTCCCCGCTCTTCCTGGATCTCACTGTCCCATCCTCAAAATGCCGGCCAGATGATTGGGCAGTTCCCTGCAGACCTGGCGGTGACGAGGGAGGAAGCAAGGTGATCAACTGCAGGTGTTGTTTCTGCAGAGCACAGCCAGAGAGCCAAGATGAGCTGGAAGGGACCTTTAATTTTAGTCCCGGAAGAATTTCATGGGCCTCGCAGGGCCTCCAGCGCCACTTCTGGGAGTGATGTCATGTGACATGGTCATGTGATGTCATGATGTCACATTTGTCGATGTAGCTGGGCACCCATGATCTGGGGCCCAAGTCTGTGCCCCTGCCAATTTCTCCCTGATAATTTATCCTTCATCCCCCACCTGCAAAAGATATTTCTGCTTTTCTGCCTTATTTATTCTCTTTAGAATTCAGAGACTGCTGGGTTTTGAACTTACTGTTATCAGGTGACTGAGGACGATGTGTTTGCGTTTTCCTTTCCATTAAACATTTGTCCAGTGCTTTGTAACCACCCAGGCTGACCACACGTCCTGATTTGAAAAAGTCTCATGGAAGCAGTTTCCTCAGGACATTTTACCTGGATTTTAACTGAAGCAAGGAAAGCCAATAGGCCAGTTACCAAACACCTGAGATCGCTGCATTTGCTGATCTCATTTTTTTATGCTAAATCCTTCCTTCTCATTTCCTGAGAAGTAAAAAAAACTTCACCTATATAACAGTGAAGAATTTTCAGGTGCATACTAGGCGGCATCCCTGCCGAAAGGATGAGAGGGACACTCACAAAGGAAGGACACTCACAAAACATTTTAGCCACATTGAAAGTAAGCTGAATGCAAAATGACAAGACCCCCAGCCATGAAAATTCCACTGAAATTTTCTCTCCCCTTTGATAACTTTCTCAGGCAATTTTTCCTTTCGTTGATCATTGGGAAAATGGTGCGAAGCCAATATGGAAGAAATGTTTGCCACAGCGCTAGTTTGAGAGGAGGCCTATTGGCCAACATCTGTGACGTCCTTCAGAACACATTTAAAAAGTGTCAAAAAATGGCGCGCGTGGGACCATGTTTTGCTGCTTTTCATAGGGGTGGGACAATTCAGGGAAATGTTTGTGTGCAGAGTGGGGAAGCTGGCAATCCCTTTACTTCATGGCTGTTTGAGTTGCTGTCTTGCAAATCGCCCGTGCAAAAATTCTGCAGCATCCAGCAGGCAAGAGTGCTGTGGTGACTGGAGCAGAATCTGATGCTGGACCATCATTTTTAAGAGAGTTGAAGGGGAAGTGATAGAGAACCACACTTCAAAAATGCAGCGCCACCCGCCTAGCCAATATCTTTGCCTTTCAGCTTTCTTTGGGGGAAGCAAGTACAAAGGACGGTTTGGATCGAAGCTGGGAGGGCTGTAAAAGGACAGTGAATGGTGACCACAGGGGTGTTCCTGCTGCCGAAGTTTTTGTCCTTGGCAAATCTCTTCCTTTTTTGAGGCCATTCACCTAGGAATAGTTCAGACACAAAAGGGGGCCTTTTGTGACAGTTTGAAGTGTCAGGAAAAGGGATCTTTAAAACCATGTAATCCTTGCTCCAGGAACAAATGGCTCTTGCAGACCATCTCAGATGTTTTCCAGCTCATTCTCCTTATCCTTGAAGAAAAAATGTAGGCAAATTGCTAGACTTTCTCTGAAACTTTGCTTCAGATGTTGCTTCCATTGACCTTAAGATCCCTTATACTTCACCTTGATCAATGAAATTCCTTGGTGGATCACTTTTGGTGGTTCCCCACATAGCCGAGTTTCACTAAGGACTGAGATTTTAGCGTGGCAGTTCAGTCCTGTCCTGTGGAACTCCCTGCCACCTGAGGTT
Organism: Podarcis liolepis; assembly: GCF_965112155.1. Taxonomy (NCBI): domain Eukaryota; kingdom Metazoa; phylum Chordata; class Lepidosauria; order Squamata; family Lacertidae; genus Podarcis; species Podarcis liolepis. The sequence continues at coordinate 10,860,042 of NC_139563.1, read as the reverse complement.
CAGCAGGAACCATCCCCGTCTTCTCTCAGACATCTTCTCAAAACTGTACAGTTTGGACAGGCCTTCACGCTAGGAATTTTCTATTTTTAACCGACCACTACCTATCGGTGGTGCTTCTAATTATGATTTATGGACTGACTTCATTGCATTCAGGTATTACAAGCTGCCTCCATATACTTTACGAACATGTGTGTTATAAAGATTTAAATTAATTCATGGTGGATTCCGTACAAATTTATCCCAACATAGAAATGCAAGACAGGCAAACATTCAGCAGCTATGGCTTCCCACCCCAACAATGCCAGGAAAAAAAAGCTTTGCCCTTTGAATTTCTGCCTGTTTGCCCATAACAGCAGAGCAACTGCTTCGGTTTTGTTGAACACAGGGTTAATCTAGATGTGCACTTAATTACCCAGCAGGTGGTTTGTTTTCCCTTAATTAATTACGGGGTGCGGAGCCCAATTCTTATTGCAAAGTCAGCTCCTGAAAGAGGGGAAATTATTCTTCACTCAGCCACTGATACTGGAATCGAGGTTTCTCTCACCCATGCAGCTGCCGGTTTGGGAAGGGAAATGCAAGCTGGCCTCCACTGCTATCTCGAAGGAGGAGTGAAGAGACAAGGGTCCCCATCTTAGATTCCTTTTTCTGTGAACGTCCTCCAATTCCCTCTGCTATCAGAGATTTGCTGCAGGTGGTGACTTTCTCAGTGCACACGAACACAAGATGCTCAAGCCCAGACCTGCCAGGTGTTCCTATTTTCCAGGGATGTCCCTGATTTATATGTGCCATCCCAGTTTCTGATTTGGTCCCTATTTTCATTGGAGAAATGTTGGAGGGTATGGAGTTATCCGACCACCGAGCCATCTGAAGGCAGTCCTGTATAGGAAAGGTTTCTTTAAAAAATGTTTAAATAATTAAATACATTTTTATTTATACCCCACCCTTCCCGGTTCAGAAAACTGGGCTCAGGCCGGCTAACAACAAATTTAAAACACTTAATTGTAATAGCAGCATCAAATACAGTATAAAATGTTTTATTATGTTTTTATATATGTTGGAAGCTGCCTAGAGTGGCTGGGGCAACCCAGCAAGATGTGTTGGGAATAAGTAATCATATTATCATTATGGAATGGGACGTCCCTGTTTTCATTGGAGGAATGTTGGAGTGGATGCAAGCCCACCAGCAGGACCTGAGTGCAACAGTGCTCTCCCTGCTTGTGATTCGTGGCTCAGTTGGTTAGAGCGTGGTGCTGATAACGCCATGGTTGCAGGTTCGATCCCCGTCAGGGACAGCTGCAACTTCCGGCCTTGCAGGGGGTTGGACTAGATGATCCCAATTTTATACGTTGTGTGTCTTTGCTTCTCAGTTTGTATTGGGTTGTTTTATGCACTGTGGCTTGCAGTTATTTTTATTGATTCTAGCTTGGAAATTATTTATTGTAATTGTTAAAGAGGGAATTTCTGTTCCATTATCATTTGCCGACATTGAATTTGATTGCGTGCTATGATAGCCTAACGCGTTATTGAATGCTACTTTATTGGAAATAAGTTGTTTATTTTGAAGTTATGTTTTTATTACGACATTTTGGTATCGGATCAGGTTGTTATAAGGTCTGTGCGATCTCTGTTGTTTCTTCAGCTTGCAAACCGCCTTGTGCATAGTCAGCAAGGCAGTGTACAAATTAAAAGTGAAATGAAAATACTCAGGGTCCCTTCCGACTTCACAATTCTAGGATTCCCATCAGTTGGCATTCAGAGGCGTAGCCATCATGGCCAGAAGCTATTGACAGCCTTCTCCTCCATCCTCTTTTTTTCTTTCTTTCTTACTTTATCATTAAGCACTTTATTGAATAGTCACCATACTTTTAGGTTGAATACTGTATACAGGTTCTTTGGAACGGTTCTATCAATAACATATCAGTTCTTTGGAGAAAGCAGCTGCCTTGTGGGGCTCTGTATCCCAAACCAGTTAACTCTCTTGCTTCTGTATCCCACTAACTACACAGGGGAAGGCGTCTATCTTCATGCTTTCTCATACACTCTGGTGCAGATAACGTTGTTCATTTCACACTCCACAACCAGCTTTCCATCTCTTCTATTTTTCTTTTTATTGTCGTCTCTTTGCCATCCCATTTCTGCAACTGATTGAGCAACCCATTGTCTAATGTTACAATACTCTTTACTTTCCTGTCTTCCGCTGTGGTCTCATCAAACTGTTCCCCCAGTTTGAAGGAAATCTCAGTGTTCTTTAAACTGCTCTCTGTTTTGATGGTTATAACATCTCTGTTGCAACTGATGGTCACATTGGGCTTGGCAACACCAGCCACCTTTCTGGTGGCAAAGCCCACGCCAAGTTCTTTCATATAGTCATCAATTTTTTCTGTGGAAACAAGCTTCCAAGTTCCCAAAAATTGTTCACACATGGTGTAGGATTAACTAAGTTTCCTGAGGAAATTCTTACAAGTTTAACGAAGCACCACAAAGAGCACAGCACCTCTCCTCCATCCTCTTTGAAAGCCACCATCACAGCTTCTTGTCAGAGTGAATTCCAAAGTTTTGTCTGTCCTGAATCTTCCACATTCAGCTTCAAGGGACCTCCTTGAGGTCTAGTGTTATGAGAGAGGACTAGCCCAATTTCTCCACCTGTGCCTAGTTTTATATAACTTCCACGTTCAAAGGATGGCAGCAACCTCTCTTTGGAATTCCCCCCTTTGCTGTCCCTGTTCTCTTTCTGGCCAGGCACTTTTAGGATCTTTTACTTGTACAGTCGTACCTTGGTTCTCAAACAGAATGCATTCTGGGAGTCCGTTTGACTTCCGGAACTGTTCGAACACCAAGACACGGCTTCCGATTGGCTGCGGGAGCGTCTTGCAGCCAATTGGAAGCCACGGAAGCCACACTGGATGTTCGGCTTCCAAAAATTGTTTGAAAACCGGAACACTCATGTTATGTACCGAGTTGAATAGGATCCAAAATGCAGCAGTCTGATTGGTCCTAGAACAATAGGATTCAGAATGCAGCAGTGTGATTGGTCCGCAGGAGCCACCCAATCCAACTCCAGGTGGAAGTGAATCCGCAGCCTGATTGGCCTACAGGAGAATCCCAGAATTAGCCAGTCATGTGGGGCCCATTGTGTAAATAATGTATATAAAGCAGACATTTCGGGGGAACTTCCATTCTTCACTACTATGAGCTGAATAAAGAGCATGAAATCCACACTCGACTCCGAGTATACGTATTTCAACTCACTTCCAGTTTTCGATCATTTGGGAGCCATAACATACGAGTTCCAAGGCGTTCATCAACCAAAGTATGACTGTAATTGTTTATAACTTGATCTGCTTACTGCTGATTCAGGTTATACTGTATTTTTTTTATCCTTTTGGAATTTGTTCTTCGTTCTGTTGGTGTAAGCTGCCCTCAGAGGTTGGGTGGGACTTTGGCTGCAGAACAGTACATCTTTTATGCAGAAGAAGGCTCTGGGTTCGATTCCTGTCATCTCCAGTTAAGAAGGACCAGGTAGACTTTTGCCTGAGGCCCCAGAGAGCAGTTGCCAGATACAGTCAAAAATATGTGGCTGAAGAGAAAAACAGCCTGAGCAGGAATAAGGGAGATCAACATCCTATTTAGATCTTTTTTTAAAAAAAGAAAGAAAAGAAATTCTGAGCTCCAGAATCCAGTCAGAAATTCAGAAGTTCCCTGAGAAGGTTTGTATACTTGTTTCCATCGGCTGGAACTGAGTCGTTTCCCGCAGTCCATCACTGTTGCTTGTTGAGATAAGATTTTCGCTCAAAGTGGGGCAAAACTGAACAGAGAGGCCAGTAAACACTTTAAAAATAAAATAAATAGGAACCCAGATGAAATAAATCTAGCCGAGTGTCTAGTGTGGTGGAGTGTCAAAGGAACAGATTGCTTGCTACCCAGTAAATACAGCCCTTGTTAAACCTTTACTGCCCCAAAGTCCCATGTCTTGTAAAAAAAATAAATCCTGGACTTTCGCCCAGCTTGGTGTCAGACGCCACAGAGCTTTGCTAGAGTGATGCCAGGTCACAGCAGTTGAGGGTTCGCTCTAGACTGCAGTGTCAGAAAGAACAGACAACTGGACTAGTCTGAAATAAGAGACATTTCATTCTGATCTGTCAGTGGATGGATATTCTGGAAGAATAGAATTTAAGGGCGGGGGACTCCCAAAGTATATTGCATTAATGTAAGTGATGCTTGGTTATCCTGTAGCTGTCTGCAGAGTTGATACACTAGGGAGGCAAAGCCTTCCCCCAAACTTTTCTCTATGCCGGGAAAGGCTTTCCTTCTTTTAAACTGAAGTGTCAGAGTTGGGGGGACATCATAATAATAATAATTATAATTATAATTTATTTGTACCCCACCCATCTGGCTGGGTTTCCCCAGCCACTCTGGGCAGCTTCCAACAAAGACTAAAAAGCTACGAGGGCCTTCTGGCGGTTCCCTCATTGCGAGAAGCAAAGCTACAGGGAACCAAGCATAGGGCCTTCTCGGTAGTGGCACCTGCCCTGTGGAACGCCCTCCCATCAGATGTCAAAGAGATAAACAACTACCTTACATTTAGAAGACATCTGACGGCAGCCCTGTTCAGGGAAGTTTTTAATGTGTGACATTTTAATGTATTTTTAATCTTTGCTGGAAGCTGCCCAGAGTGGCTGGGGAGACACAGCCAGATGGACGGGGTACAAATAATAAATTATTACTATACCTAAAGGTAAAGGGACCCCTGACCATTAGGTCCAGTCGTGACCGATTCTGGGGTCGCGGTGCTCATCTCGCTTAATGGCTGAGGGAGCCAGCGTACAGCTTCTGGGTCATGTGGCCAGCATGGCTAAGCCACTTCTGGCGAACCAGAGCAGCGCACGGAAACGCCGTTTACCTTCCCGCCAGAGCGGTACCTATTTATCTACTTGCACTTTGACGTGCTTTCAAACTGCTAGGTTGGCAGGAGCAGGGACTGAGCAACGGGAGCTCACCCCGTCCCGGGGATTCGAACCGCCGACCTTCCAATCGGCAAGTCCTAGGCTCTGTGTTTTAACCACAGCGCCACCCGTGTCAATAATAATAATAATAATAATAATAATAATAATAATAATAACTATATATATATATATATATATATATATATATATATATATATATATATATTATACCTACCTGTAACTAAAAAAATATAAAACAGTAAAATCATCACCATTTTATTTTAACCACACTGGAATGTCCGGCTTCAGAAAGCAACACCCACAGACACAGAAGCACCCGATTTCCACCCCTTCTCTGAAATGTACAGAGAGGCTCTCAGCAATAGCCTGACTAGCCCAAGGGGGCAACAGCTGAACCCATAGCCCAGGCAGGAAGCCCAACAAGCCATTTATCGGAGTTAAACCAGGCCTCTCGGCCACCCACTAGGCAGATCATCCAGCGCAATCTGGATTTCTGGCCTATATTCTCCATCCTCTCACTGCCACGCCTGCCGCCCTTGCCCATTAGGGTTAATTCCTCCTCTCTCTTTTGGGTCCCCCAAGGGTTTGTACACGGAGGGGGCTGGAACGACGCCGGCCAGCTGCCTGCCGATGGCAGAGGAGGAAGAAGCCGAGAAAGCAGATGGGCTCCGCAGGGGTGATGGTGGTGGTGGAGGAGACATCGATGGAGAAGAGTAAACAGTTTTGCAAAGGCAGCTGGGAGCCAACCCCACCTCACCCACCACATCCTCCTCCTCTGGCACAACCCTCCCTGCTCGTCTCCCCCTTTGGTCCTCCCTCACAGAGAATTAACAACAGAGCCTCTGGGTTTCTTCTGAGGGAAGCAGAAACAATGAGAGGCCCTGCTGGTGGGAGAGTGCAGTAAGACTCACATTTATTGTTGCAAGCGTGTCGGAAGGGGCTGGTGCGTGTTGTCAATGTGAGCCAAATCCATTCTCACCCCCACCTTTCACTCTGTTCTCTCTCCCCGCCCCCAAACTCCATCTCTTCTTCTCAGGAAAACCCATCTTTTCATTTTTTTTTGCAGCTGAAGGAAAATCCACGCTGCATATGCAGAGAGAGAGAAGGAGTCAGGCCAAGGGGCAGAGTGGGGAATGATGCCTTCAAGAGTCCCTAGAAAATCATGAGAATTTAGACAGAGGGAAGGATAAAGCTACAACTCAGAATATGTGAGGGGTGTTTGTGTGGGTGTAGAATATGCCAAGTGTTGTGCGAACTCACATTGAGCCATGCTGCTAGATGGTTATGAGTAAACAGGAGTAAAACAAAACAAAACAAAACAAAACAAAACAAAACACAACAAAACACAACTACACCAAAGGTTAATTAAGGTTCCATTTCTTGTATCTCAAGGTAGGGATGAGAGAGACCAGGGTCTGAAATCATGGAGAGCCTCTCCCAGTTAGTGTAGACAATATTGAGCTAGATGGAGCCATGGTCTGAATTCAGTTGAATTCAGATTCCTGTGTTCCTAACAATAAAGTGTGGAGGCCGTTTCTTGGATTCTAGCACTCCAGCTATCTGAGTCAATAAGTGGAATTGCCTACCATAGGGTTGCCATACAACTTTGTCAGCTATTGTGTCCTGCATTTTACTTCTAGAAATATGGCGACCCAACCTCATCTATTCTGTCAATGTATTTATTTTCTCTTGAGGAACGTCTTCTCAAAAGTAACATTTTAATTAATTTATTTGAGACATTTAGATTATCTCACCCCCCCCCACCTCTCATCGTGGAAAAATCAAGGATCCCTGTGTGGTCTTCCAGTCAGGATCCGACCATGGTGATACCTACCGGTACTTAGCTTCAGGAAGGGCCCTGTATTATGTGCCTTCTAGATCATCCTTGGGAGCTTCTGGAATGTGAATTTAAACTGAAAATAGATAAATAAAACCAAATTTGCCCCACATTACACAACGAGACCATCCTAGAGTTGTTTTTTGTTTGAAAAGCAATGTTTCCCATAACCTTTGGTAATGCAGACCTGTATCAGTTTTCTGCCAGTTGGTGCTTACCGTCTGTTGCTATTTTGTGATAGGATTCAATCAGACAGCAGCAAATTCAGATTCCACAGTTAAAGCTGGTTTGGAGTTCTGGCACAACACACCTGCTTCCCCCAAAGATTGGACTTTTTACAATAAGGAAAGTGACGGAAAAATTCAAAATTCAAGTGTGACGTAACACTTGCTTTGATGCAGCATCAGTCATCGCCCCACCCTAAATTTGTGTTGACCTTTAAACCCCTAAACGGCCTCGGCCCAGTATACCTGAAGAAGCATCTCCACCCCCATCGTTCTGCCCGGACGCTGAGGTCCAGCGCCTTCTGGCGGTTCCCTCATTGCGAGAAGCAAGCTACAGGGAACCAGGCAGAGGGCCTTCTTAGTAGTGACGCCCACCCTGTGGAACGCCCTCCCATCAGATGTCAAAGCGATAAACAACTACCTGACATTCAGAAGACATCTTAAGGCAGCCCTGTTCAGGGAAGTTTTTAATGTGTGACATTTTAGTGTATTTTTGGTCTCTGTGGAAGCCGCCCAGAGTGGCTGGGGAAACCCAGCCAGATGGGCGGGGTACAAATAATAAATTATTATTATTATTATTATTGTTGTTGTTGTTGTTGTTGTTGTTGTTGTTGTTGTTGTTATAGCACATTTAAATGCTTATAAATCCTGTGAACTGTAGGATTGTTGTGGGTGCTGGGAATTGCAGCTCTATGGGGGGGTAAGCTAGAGTCCCCAGGATTCGGTGGGGAAACCATTAACTCAGACACACACAGTGCGGGTGTTACCTATAAAGGATTAAAGCCAAATGCAAATCCACCAGTTTTAAGTGTGTTGAAAGCCACACAACTGTGGAGTCCAGGCTCTAGATGGCACCAATCCAATTCCTTCTGTTTGAATTCTGTGTGGCCAAACATTAGGATGAATCTTTTTTTTTACCACCCCTGTTCTTTTGTTTAGGCGCTTTCTAAGCAATTTCCCGACTCCTCCTGATTGGATGCCATAAATTTTAACTATTTGCATTATGCCCACTAGGCAAATGCATTAACCATTATAGTAAAGGCATTGAGTGCATCTTACCCTTGTAAATCATTGACAGGGTAAAGAGGGATGGTTTTCTTCACGCAAACAAAGGTGCAACATCATACGAGGGAGCCCCGTAACCTATTCTTTGGCGAGCTTCTCCTAACTTCTATTGTGGGCGCTGAATTAAGCAAACAAATTGGAGTGGGAGAAATTCCTGGATGGAATTGTCTGCCCATTACGAGGGGCAGGTATGTGGAGTCTCACTTTCTCTACCTGAAGAAGTGTGGGTCAATTGTGGATCACCTGGGGATGCCCTGAAAGGCCACAAGGTGCCTGTCTCTCCTATGCAGTACCATGGACTTTCCAGTCTCTTCCATGTTTCTCTGGAGGGGGAAAAGGCGTCCTAGTCAGATCTGCGGTGAGAGAAGGGCCATATAGACGAAGGTGCCTGCTTGGCGGGCTCTCTCCCAGTGTACATCTATTTTGGATTGAAGCAGATGTTCCTGAATTCTTTATAGTCTCACTGGCTCCTCTGCAAAAGTTGTTCTAAAACACAGCATTGATGCATCGGAGATTCTGTGCTTCACAAGAGACACTCGGAGATGTACAATTCATAATTAAGCCCACTGAGCATTACCCCGGCATTCAGGTTATGAATTGCACTTGCTACATTTATTTCCCTGTGGACTTTTCTTGGTGTTTTTTTTTTTTTACTCAAAGGTGCTGGCAGAGGAGGGGAATAATGAGAAAGCTCTGTGTGTTTGTTTGTGTGTGTGTGTGTGTGTGTGAGAGAGAGAGAGAGAGAGAGAGAGAGAGAGAGAGGGAGAGATCTGGAAATAAGTTTGATGTTGCTTCAATAAGTCTTCGTGTCACTGTTGGGCAATGATGGGTTGGTGGGAAGCTGAGAGTTCCTAATTCTTTATGGATTGATAAACAGAAAAAAACCATTTTTAAAACACAGAGTTCTCGAAAACATTTAAGTAAATCCACTTTAACCTTGTGAGTGGCTATGGCATGCATTTTCTGCAGAGCAGGCTAGAAACAAATTTAGGACGATGGCAATCAAGCAACTGAATCCACAGTGTTCCAGTTCTATCTCTGGGACAAAGTCTGAAGTTATGTGATGCAGTTATCTCGCTAAAGTGAAGTAATTCTAGGTCTGGCCAGTTCCCTTGGGAATCCTATTTGCCCCATTAACCCTATTTACCCTTTGTTACATTGTGGAGCAAAAAGGCCGCACCTACCCCAGATGGGTGAAATTTGGGCAAGGAAGGCAACACCACCAAACATTTTTGCAAGGCACCAGCCGTTACTGACCATCGCTGATGTTGCCATTGGGGGACAACCAATAAACTTCCGAGCAACCTCATGGTTACCAGGAACACAGCCTGGAAACCTCTAGTAGAGAGAAGAAGTGTAAGGCTTCAAATCTGCAAGGTGTACTTTTGTTAAAACAACAACTAGAACTCTGAAATCTACCAACAAGAACCAGGCACAAAATGGTGACTCAGGGGACAGAGTCAATTCCCCTGAGAGCTTTATATTAGGACGACCTGAATATAAGACTACAGATCTACATCTGACTGATTTAACACAAAACTCCAACATTGGCTGGCATAGCAGCACAAAGGCTTGGTCAAAGGCAACAAATTAATTCTCAGTTTTTACAGAAGAAGAGGAAGAGTTTGGATTTGATATCCCGCTTTATCACTCCCCTTATGTGAGTCTCAAAGCAGCTCACATTCTCCTTTCCCTTCCTCCCCCACAACAAACACTCTGTGAGGTGAGTGAGGCTGAGAGACTTCAGAGAAGTGTGACTAGCCCAAGGTCACCAAGCAGCTGCATGTGGAGGAGCGGGGAAGCGAACCCGGTTCCCCAGATTACGAGACTACCACTCTTAACCACTACACCACACTGGCCACACAGGTCAGAAACACAGAAGCCAAGAGAGAAGTGTTTTGCAGAAGGCCAGTCATGATGGAAAAACACTTTTCTTGACACTTTACTTGCTATTCTTTATTGATTGGAATTCAGAAAACCTGGTTAATCTACTGCAAATCACCCAGGATTCCAGGAACAGATCCTGATCTACTTCTGCTGGCTTCTGCTGTAGGCGATATTTGGCACTGGGCTGGAGCAAATTTGTAATTTCTTCCCATTTCACTTCCTTTTGGGGGATGGTGGTAAGAACTGCCAAGTAGAAACCATAGTTGCACTTGCATTCTTAAGGCCAATGGTTTGCTGCTTCAACGGCTAAAGTGGACTTTCTGAGCTGTTGTACCTGCTGCGTGCTTTTCTGCCCTGAGAAGTAATAAATATTGTTTAACAAGCACAGGTAGCCAAGTGCTATTGAGGCAGCGCCAGGCCCCCTGCGTTGCTCTGAGACTGGGTTTGCTGGCCGAGCACTGAAACAGCCATGCTGTATTAAAAATGGTTATTCTTCTGTTTAGCTGACAATCCATTTGTTTCTGCGGAAGCATGTTGCACGATGACAGTTGTTGCAGCGGACTTCAATTTATTCTGATGCAAAAGTCTCGCAGCGGGAAATGTAACTAGAGGGCGTCAGAAAGAAAGCCATTCCTGGCTGAGGGCTTGAACTGCGATTATGCAGAGTGACGCTTAGAAGACGGTGCTACAGGCTGCTGGGCAGAGAATTCGCTTTCCACTCTCTTGGCCTGCCACACCGAGTGAATTATCGCCGCTTTATAATCCGCAAAGGTACTAGGCAAGATATTTTAAACAATAACAGCTTGGGGGCAGGCTCACGCAGAGCGGTGGCCAAGGTTATTCATAAATCTGTGGCCAAAACAATTCCGTGCGGCGGAAACTCCGTTTCTGGGCTCCAAATATGTGATGTCAATCAACGCGACATATGCAGATGTCCTTGTTTTGCATAAATCTGCTCCATTTGCATGCCTTGCTGAAAGGCTGGCGCAGGAGGGCTCTGTTTTGTTTTGCTGGGGAATCTAGAATGTAGCCAGCAATGGTTTTTTGTGGCAGGCAGAGAATGATAGGTAACCGAGAAGCAAATTTAAGCCCCTGTGGGGAGAAGGGCCCATTTCCTGGAGGTGCAGCGCATGTTTTGCATGCAAAATGTTGAAGGTTTGGACACTGTTAAAGTTAACAGGGTGTGTGTGTGAGAGAGAGACACCTCTGGAGAGCTACTGCAAGCTAGAGAAAGTAATACCTGGACAGATGGAGCAATTTTCAGGTTTGGGTTGAAGCAGCACTGTAGATTCAGGACCAGCCCAAGACATTTTGGTGCCTCAGCTGGAAAAGTGGGGGTCGTCTTATACATAGGTAGTGCATAGGGTGGACGTTTGATTGGTTGCTGCCGCAGCTGTCACCAGCTATTGTGCGTGTTATTGGTTGCCGCATCAATGGGTGGCGTTGATTGGCTGGTGCTCCGGCAGTTTGGCGGGCGATTGGCAGCGCTTCTGCCGGCAATGGGATATATGGGAGGTGGATTTTGCGATGCATGAGGGTGAGCGATTTTCGGCAATCCCCCCCCTAAAAAAAGCTCAACAACTCTGTGCCATCTCCCCACATTTCCTTAAATGTGAGTCCAGCAAAATAGGGGCCGACTTATACATGAGGGTGTCTTATAGATGGAAAAGTACGGTATATACTCCCCCAATTCTTAATCTCAGGAACATGGGTTCGAGACCCGCCCCAGGCAAAAGATTCCTGCATTTCAGGGAGTTGGACTCAATGACCTTCATGGTTCCTTCCAACTCTACAATTCTAGGAATTCATCAACATTTTAGTGTTAATTTCTCCCAGTAAACACATTTTTGTACACAGTTTTGACTAACGTACCCATTTCTGCAAGCAGTTTCTCCTACCACAATGCATCTTTTCAGTTACGTCACTATTCTAGTAGTAGATTGGTAGCCGTGTTGGTCTGCCATAGTCAAAATAATAAAAATTCCTTCCAGTAGCACCTTAAAGACCAACTAAGTTTGTTCTTGGTATGAGCTTTCGTGTGCATGCACACTTCGTGTATCTGAAGAAGTGTGCATGCACACGAAAGCTCATACCAAGAACAAACTTAGTTGGTCTTTAAGGTGCTACTGGAAGGAATTTTTATTATTGTCACTATTCTATTCAGTTTTTATGTACAGTGGTACCTTGGATTAAGTACTTAATTCGTTCCTGAAGTCCGTTCTTAAGCTGAAACTGTTCTTAACCTGAAGCACCACTTTAGTTAATGGGGCCTCCTGCTGCTGTCACACTGCCGGAGCACGATTTCTGTTCTCATCCTGGAGCAAAGTTCTTAACCCGAGGTAATATTTCTGGGTTGGCAGAGTCTGTAACCTGAAGCGTATGTAACCCGAGGTACCACTGTACACTTTCTCCTAATATATGCATTTTAAAAAAACTGGTAGGAAAACTGCATCACAAAATCTGGTCAAGTGCGAACTTCAAAGGATGGTTGCGTGTTTCAGGTCTCATGTCGTTTCAATACTTGACTCATGTTTAGTGAAATTTGCTACCACCTTCATTGCAGCATCACATCTTGGCCCTGTTATGGCAATTCTGGGATGGGGAGATTGCAGAAGCTCACATTTTCCTCTCCAGTGCCTTGCATAATCTTTGTTTGCCGGTGCTGAGCATTAGAAGAATAAGCCATGTCTATCCTGATCTGCAGAACCAGCTTCTATGTCTCATTATCTTTACTGTAAATTAGAAATTGGGGGGGGGGGGGGAGAGAAACAAAAATGTACCAATCCGTTAAGCTAAAAAAAGAAAAAGAAAAAAGCAACCTGTCACTTTCAATTAACTTGCTAAAAGGTTGTTAATGAATAAATATTGACTTTTCGAGGAAATGCTTCTTAATCAGCTTCAGAGTCGGGTGTATGATATTTGACAAATGATCGATAGGGAGCGAGCACATTCATGCTAACCTGAAGGGAACAGCTCAGAAAGGCTCCATGTTAAATCATGGGCTGTGTCATGCGGCAAGGGAAGAGGAGGTTATATTTAGATGGTGTGTCCACAGAGAGAGAGAGAGATTTAAGGCTGGATAGACTCTGAGCTATCAAAAACAAAAAAGTCTGTGCAAAACAAATCCAAAAGCCTGCATTTCGGTGCAGCTGGCAAGTTCTAAATGAGTGGCTCTTAAATTGTTGGGACCTTGAGCAAGATTATCCGTGCAGCTCTTTAACCAATGAGAAGAGCCCCTTGCGCAGATGACTCGTGCAAGCAAGTCAAGCCACGTGTCACAGCCTTTTCAAAAAGCACATCTCCAGTCTCTCTTCGCCGTCTTTCTGTGCAACTAACTAATGATCAGCAGTGGAAGTGCTGACGTCCGTCAATTTGAGAGTATAACGGGCCTTGTAATCCGGAATAGAAATCCAGACCGCAAAAGGGAGAAAGATACGACTCGATTTTACTAAACAGCAAATAAACCACAAATGCCAACCACAGCCGAAGATAATTACTGAACAAAGAAGGCTCTCAGCTTGTGAGGACGATTAACAGATGGCTGGATCCTCTAATTGTCAGGTGGAAGCAAGAGAACTTGGCATGTTTCTAGTCAGTCCAGAGAAAGCTTTTTTCGATGGAACGTCTCAGTGTCTCCATTGCAGAAAGCCAGGCTTGCATGTCCCAAGGAGCAAGCTGGGTTGCAACAGTATCCGGTAATTTTTTTGTCTCCTTTCACTGTAACTCTCTGCCACCCCTCCCTTATCATTTGCAAATTTTAAAGTAATCATGATCCTCAGACTCCTGGAAGTATTCAGCCAAGATGCTGTCACCAACATGCCACTCCCAATCACTAATCAATAAATTTCAATAGCCTGATCTCGCCAGCGGAGTCCAAAAGATATGCTCGTCTCTTTCCCCCATCTCGCCTGGTCAGTAGGATAAGATTTATTCAGAAGCTATTATGCAAACCATTTTTCTTTAGCTAAACTCTTCCTGGCTGGCGCCATTAAAAAAACCTTTGGCACCCATTCACTGTTAGGAAGATGGGATTTATGGTCTTTGTTTTCATGTTAATTTTTGAGCCCATCTCCATCAAATGTCATCCTCACAGTTGCGTATATGTGTGTCTCCTCACAATATCCTTCAGTAAATGTTCATTCCCATAAGAGCTTTGACGTGCTGGTGAAGGGATTTTATTTTTATTTTTTTGGCCGTGCTGTGTGCACAAATAACTTTGGTTAGATGATGCATCTCTTCACAACCAGCCCTTTCTCAGCCAGACGATCATTTTTTTGAGGCCTAGGCCTTCATTAGCGCCATTCTCCAAACTGATATAGTTTGGAGACCCAGTGTGGCTGCTTGGTCTTTTGGAATATGGGTGCAATATTGCACCCTGAAGCCACTGCTCACACTCGGTCATGGCCACTGGAACCCCCAGTTCCCATGAAAGTGTGCATTGAAAGTGTATCGTGCACAACATATCTTTGGTGGAATCCACACACATATAAAAGCCATTCTAAAAATGCTTTTTTTAAAAAAAGTGTTCTTAAAAATACATTGAATTTTCCATAAGCCTCGCCATCGCCGTCTAGTGTCACATTGTATATTGCACTTAAAACACACTCAAAATGTTTTATTTGCAGCTGTATAGCTGAGTCCTAAGTTACCCTTGCTGTGACTGCAATAAGATGATGGGCGGCAAGCCGAGTGAAGAAGACTAGAGCAAAACAAAGGCCTTTCAATGGGTTGGTCCAACTTCCTAGAATCATAGAATTGGGTCATCTTGTCTAGTCCCCTGCAATGCAGGAATCTCAACTAAAGCACCCATGACAGATGGCCACCCAACCTCTGCTTAAAACCCTCCAAGGAAGGAGAGTCCACAACTTCCTGAGGGAGACCATCCCACTGTCAAATAGCTCTTACTGTCAGAAAGTTTTTCCTGATGTTTAGTCGGAATCTCCTTTCTTGTAATTTGAAGCTACTGGTTCAAGTCCTACCCTCCAGAGCAGGAGGAACCAAGCTTGTTTCCTCTTCCAGGTGACAGTCCTTGAGATATTTGAAGATGACTATCATATCCCATAGGGACGCGGGTGGCGCTGTGGGTTATACCACAGAGCCTAGGACTTGCTGATGAGAAGGTCGGCGGTTCGAATCCCCGTGACGGGGTGATCTCCCGTTGCCCGATCCCTGCTCCTGCCCACCTAGCAGTTTGAAAGTACATCAAAGTGCAAGTAGATAAATAGGTACCGCTCTGGCAGGAAGGTAAATGGCGTTTCCGTGCACTGCTTAGCGGCTTAGTCATGCTGGCCACATGACCCGGAAGCTGTATGCTGGCTCCCTCGGCCAGTAAAGCAAGATGAGTGCCGCAACCCCAGAGTCGGACACGACAGAGGTCCCTTTACCTTACCTATCATACCCCATGTGCTTAGGGCTATGGTGCCTGTCCCATCTTGCTGATCGCCATTACGGGTCATGCCTGAGAACGTCACCTAAATGGGACCTTACTTTTTATGAAAGTACATGGCTGCATATTTCCAAAACATTTAGATATCACACAACTTAAATGCCGGGGCATTTCCCTCCTTCTGTGGTCCTAGGTTCACTTCCTAGTTCCATCCAGGTAAAGGCTAATACAGTACTGCACAAAAAGTAAGAAAGAAACAGAAGATCCGTCATCCAGTGTAGAAATACAATGTGTTGCACGGGGACCAAGAAAGTTTCAAAGAGAACTCTGTGCTCTCTTCCTTCTTCACCGACAGTGAAAATGGGACTTCCCTTATCTCTAAGGGGTTCTGTTCACATTTATATGGCTCCCATCAAAGGCTCATAGCTTGAGCAATGCCTTCTCTATTGAAAGAGAGAGAGAGAGAGAGAACTCCAAGTTCTGGTGCTCTCTATCTCCCCTTTTCCTATTGGGTATAGGAACAAAGAAAAACACAATTCTAGGCAAAGAACAATCCTATCTGATCTAAGTCACAGAGCTCTTTATTACTGCTGAAGGTGGAAGCTCCGAAGGTCAGGCAGATTAGATAATCCCTTCTTTGAATATTGAAGGCAAATTTCAAATACTTTCTTGAACTTATTTCAGGCATTCTCTTTCCTTTCTCCCTTAATTGCCTCCTTCTGATGTATTTCTTGTTTATGCAATTAGCTATCCCAAGATAACCATCCCTGAACCCAATTCAGACTCTGATTGGCTGAAAAAGTGCATTGAGACAGCCAGTTCTGGCGCAATCAGGAATTGCTGACTGCTCTTTCAAGCAAGGAGAAGCGGCAAAGTAAATAACTGGAGGGTGGCATTTCTCCAGAGAGCAGAGTTCAAGAGCCAATGCCCCTCCAGGAGCCATCACTAGCTGGATTCATCAGTACCTCACAATCATGCAAACAAATTCCTTTTCACGGGAGAAGTCTGCTTTAAAAGATTCTCCCCCCCCCCCCCCCGAATCATGTTCCTTTTTGAATTAGAGATTATTACTTGAGGGGCCATCTCCCAGGGAATTTTTGAGGCCATTTGTTGTTTGTTTAGTCATTTAGTCGTGTCCGACTCTTCGTGACCCCCTGGACCAGAGCACGCCAGGCACTCCTGTCTTCCACTGCCTCCCGCAGTTTGGTCAAACTCATGCTGGTAGCTTCGAGAACACTATCCAACCATCTCATCCTCTGTCGTCCCCTTCTCCTTGTGCCCTCCATCTTTCCCAACATCAGGGTCTTTTCCAGGGAGTCTTCTCTTCTCTTGAGGCGGCCGAAGTATTGGAGCCTCAGTTTCACGATCTGTCCTTCTAGTGAGCACTTAGGGCTGATTTCCTTCAGAATGGATAGGTTTGATCTTCTTGCAGTCCATGGGACTCTCAAGAGTCTCCTCCAGCACCATAATTCTTTTGAGGCCATAAGATAGCCAAATTCTACCTCAATATTTTGATATAGTTGATACTATGCCCTTTGGTGTAGCAGGAACGTTGACCATAAGTTCTTCTAAAGTGGTCAACCCTTGGTCTGCTTGAATGGCTATACATAGTTCCAACAGAAGGAAAAACAATTGATTAAAATTAAACCATGACCATGTTACATTGGGAAATTTTAGCCAAAATCTGTTCTTTACATAGACCTACTTGTTCCCAGTCCTCCCAAGCCATCGTATCTCCAGCTTCACAAAACATGGGGTGGTAGCTGAGTGGAATCAGCAGAAAGATCAGAGAAGTGACTTTCTTGAGTATTGTTTGCCAAACACTTAATGTACTGAGCAAAAATGGGTTTTCCACCTGGTAAATTAATTTTGGGGTAATAGTAAGAAAGTGCCATGCCCTAAAATTCTGATCTTCCAATTCTGTATCAACCCATGGTTTTTCTCCTAGATCTTGAATCAAAGACACGAAGTTCCTGGCATGGAATGCCTTATAGGCAGTGCTTTATTTAAGGGAAAAAGGAAAAAAGGTCCCGTTACTCACCATGAAATTGTTGCAGTAAGTGCCACACTTTTAACATTTTTTGGGGGGGTGTGTGCCAGTACTGCATACCCTTGAATACCCCCCGGTAAAAAAGCTAATAATATGTAAGCAGATGGGGTTTTTAATCAGTTTTTTAAAAAAGAAAAAAAAATTGTAAACCCTCTTCCTGTTTGGTCATTGAACACATTCCAGCCTCTCTGCTGTTTTTTCCCCTTTCTTTTTGTATCACCTGTAAACAGATGTGTTCAATCTGGAATGCCTTGTTAGTCCTCCTCTCGCCATTTCCTTTTTATATGACTTGTATACTCAGTGGACTTGTTGTACGACAGGTTGTGGGACTTTGGCCTGACAGAAAAACTAGCCTGCCAAATATGTGGGTTTCTAAAGGACTAATGGAAGCATTCTGCTACAGCAGTACGGCATCGCTGCATCACTTAAGTAGGTTAATAATGGCGGTTCTGCAAAATGCCCTCACGAGCAGACGTGGAAGGAAAATGCCTGAATGGCCAAAAATAATCCTGTGGTGACCCAAGTTTAACTAGAAGCTAAAATTTAGCCTACATCTTCCTTGGGCAATTTGGAAGGTGGGGAGGAAGGAGTTGTATACATTTGAGAAAGGCTTTTTTTGCACATTTTAAGGTCTGTACATAAAAGCCTCTTTGATTACTGTTAAATCCCTTATCCGATTCCTCCCTTCCCATGGCTGTGGGCATCTATAGTACAAGCCATTTCCTTTAATATTCCTCCCTGAGCTCTGGTGAAATTGGTATAGCTTGGGAAAGTCTTGTCAATCTCGCCTGCAAATTAGTTCTCTCTTGACAAAGACTATTCTGCAGGCCAGGGAGATTTCTGTGCCAAAACCAGGCCTTAATCCCAATCCAAATGGATTCAGGAAATCAGTCTTATCCAGGAGGGTCAAGATCTGACTGGCAACCACCCTCTTCAGAATCCTGTCCAGAAAGGGGACATTTGCAACCATCCTAAAATTAAAATCTCCTGGATTCACCACTACCTCTTTCAGACTCCCTCTTTTAATGAATAGTCTCCCTCATCCCTCATTCTGGGCACCACAATTCAAGAAGGACACTGACAAACTGGAACGTGTCCAGAGGAGGGCAACCAAAATAAACGGTCAAAGGCCTGGAAACGATGCCTTATGAGGAACGGCTAAGGGAGCTGGGCATGTTTAGCCTGGAGAAGAGGAGGTTAAGGGGTGATATGATAGCCATATTCAAATATATAAAAGGATGTCACATAGAGGAGGGAGAAAGGTTGTTTTCTGCTGCTCCAGAGAAGCGGACATGGAGCAATAGATCCAAACTACAAGAAAGAAGATTCCACCTAAACATTAGGAAGAACTTCCTGACAGTAAGAGCTGTTTGACGGTGGAATTTGCTGCCAAGGAGTGTGGTGGAGTCTCCTACTTTGGAGGTCTTTAAGCAGAGGCTTGACAACCATATGTCAGGAGTGCTCTGATGGTGTTTCCTGCTTGGCAGGGGGTTGGACTCGATGGCCCTTGTGGTCTCTTCCAACTCTATGATTCTATGATTCATCCAACTGATCGTCCTGTTTCTGCTATGTTTTACAAGATATGAGGGAGCATAGTGTTCCCTTGTTAGAAGAGGTCCACTGGCTAATACAGTGGTACAGTGGTACCTCAGGTTACATAAGCTTCAGGTTACAGACTCCGCTAACCCAGAAATAGTGCTTCAGGTTAAGAACTTTGCTTCAGGATGAGAACAGAAATCGTGCTCCGGCGGCGCGGCGGCAGCGGGAGGCCCCATTAGCTAAAGTGGTGCTTCAGGTTAAGAACAGTTTCAGGTTAAGTACAGACCTCCGGAATGAATTAAGTACTTAACCCGAGGTACCTAACCCAAGGTAATTAAGTACTTATCTTTTGTGTGCTTTCAGCTTTGTTTCAATTGTGTTTGTTTTAATTTTTGTGAGCCGCCTTGAGTCCCAGTCCTAGGAGAAAGGCAGTGTACAAATGAATGTAATAATAATAATAATAATAATAATAATAATAATAATAATAATGATGATGATGATGAATTGAGGCCACAAACCATCACACACCCCCAACCAAGTGCCTTCTCCACTTACCCTGACTGCATCATCTGAAATTCATCTATCAATATTAGACCTGCCCCTATTTTCTCATCAGACAGACCTGTTACAATTACGAAGTCCCAAGTCTTGGCGGATGCACACAATTTTACCCTTGAAGTGCTAAGCAAACAAGTCACAAGCGAACCTCTCCTCTTGCTCTTCCGATCATCTTTCCACCAGCCTGTGAGCAGAGCTGCAACGATGAGCACAGAAGGGTCTTCTACGCAAATCTGTGCTTATGTTTCAGTGGAGAAGTTTCTTCTGGGTTGGGAGTGAGGTCAGCTTTCTTTCCTGTGAGGGTTGTAAATAATACAGGGCCCCGGGGGCATTCGGCACCCAGGACGAGCTTCTGTTTGGACAGGGAATGAATCGCCCAACACATCCCGTCACCTCAAGCTGTGCTGCTCTGGTCTCCTCAGCGAGTGACATGACAGGAGGTGACTGGATTTGATATGACATAATCCAGCCACAAGCAGAAAATAGGATAGATGAAAGGACATTCCCTGAGGCAAGCAAAACAGGCTGGTGTGGCGATGCTAACAAATAGAGTTGTGTTTTAAAAAACTCATTGATCAGAAGTGTGTGTTGTCTCACCTCTGTGAACATCCTTCATAGGGGAAGAGGACTAAATCCCACGCATGACCATCTCTGTCTTTAGCCCACAGAGCTGACGGTGACTGTCCTCTGTTAAAATAGAACAAGTTCTCCACAAACCTGAGTTTCTTTTAACTGGAGACGCCAGGGATTTGATCTGGCACCTTCTGTGTGCAAAATAGATGCTCTCCTACCATTGAGCTATAGCGCTCCTTTCTCGAGCGAAGGGTTTATTCTTTGATTCATCAACAGAATTCCTTCCGAACTTCAGAAGGGATTACCCAGGAAGAATCTATTTTTGTGCCTCTCTGCAAAGTAATATTTTTAATTGTTTGCCTGGTTTGCCAACAGCAACATGGGCGACAGCACTGATTGGGCACCATGCCTGAAAAAAGAGCTTTTTTCCGTTCTGCGATTTTGCGTGGGTCACGTGACTCGCACAGGATTTCGGGCCCAGAAGATGGTGTCCCAGATTGGGGTGCTTTGCGTCGGAGGTTATGCAATACTCTCCCCTCCCTGATGAAACTTACTTTGAGGGCAGAAGGAAGACAGAATCAGTACATATAGAGATGGAAGAGACATTCATCTCCATTTTAGAGTTTTTAGGGGTTTTTGAATGTTTTATGTAGTTTTGTGGTAGTTTTATGTAGTTTTTATGTAGTTTTATGTAGTCTTCAATTTAATTGTTCCGCAAGGGACAATGACAATAAAGATATCGTATATAACATTTTAATGCAAACACACCTAAATTTGCAATAATTTTGCAGCAGTGTAGGGAAAATTCCTTTATCTTCACAGAGATTCACTCAGCGTTCTAGTGAGCCAAACAGATATAGGTGCCTTGTATAGCCACTGAAACCCACCTCTGTGTGGCAGCCATGTTTGCATCCTTCAACCTTTGGACAAAAGGGATTGAGAGTTTCCATCTCGGCTCCGAACGTCCTTCCTCTGAAGGACGTTAACTGTTATTCTAACCTGAGTCTTTCCTGGTGCCTTCATATAAATCTCTGCCTGTTTCTTAAAAGCCAACTCAGCTGCCTGAACCAGGGTTCTATTTTATGATGCTCATTATTTTTATATTGATGTTCATTTTCTGAAAATAGTGCGAAAGCTAAATGTGTACGGCCCCCTAGACAATTTAACAAAACCATATTTCAGTCCCTGTATCGATTGTCTATCTATACAGCAATATACAGTGGGGAGTTAATGTTAACAGTGCAGTATGTTAACTCAAGCAAAAGGCCGAGGAGAACAAAAATGGAAGACAGGCTTGTTTTGATTTTCCATTGCAGTGAGTGATCCATTCAGGCCTCCACCTGATTATTTCTCAGGTGTGTTAGCTAATTGCAGAGGCAGCAGCCTGCTCTTTGTAATAAGCAAGAGTTTTCTTGTTTGTTTGTTGTTTGTTTGTTGTTTTTTAAAGATGTCTTAAACTGAGTCAGAACCTTAGTCCACCTAGCGCAGTACGGACTACACTGGGGTAGCCAATATGGCAGGGGTCAGCAACCTTTTTCAGCTGTGGGTGGGTCCACCGTCCCTCAGACCATGTGGGGGGGCAGACTATATTTTTTTTGGGGGGGGAATTGAACGAATTCCTATGCCCCACAAATAACCCAGAGATGCATTTTAAATAAAAGGACACATTCTACTCATGTAAAAACACGCTGATTCCAGCCTGGACCGTCCGCGGGCTGGTTTGAGAAGGCGATTGGACCACATCTGGCCCCGGGCCTTAGGTTGCCTACCCCTGCATTATGGTATCCTAAAGGTGGCGGCTGATCAGGGCTGATGGGAATTCTCATCCAAAAAATCTGGAGTGCAGCATGCCTGGTCCACACCTCCTCCCGGAGCTCAGCGGTGGTGACATTAGCACTGGCGGAGGAAGAGGAGTGGGGGCGGGAGCGCACCGCCCCCCAGCAGTGCGATCCCGGTGGGTGCCATCATGGCTGCCCCCCGGCCACGCTGGGTGCCACGCCCCCAGGATGCACGCCACGCCCCCCAGGATATGCGCCAGCCCCGCCCCACCTGCTCTCCACCCCCCGGTGCCGAAGTATGAAGCTCCGCCACTGGACATTAGCAGGGGAAATAAGGACATTCTGGAATCAAATCAGAAGCCAGGACGGCTTTCGGAATTCCGGGACTGTCCCTGGAAAATAGGGGCGCTTGGAAGGGATGGTGGAGCCACCAGCTTGTTGGTCCATTTAGTTCAGGATTGCCAACGGCTGAACCTAAGGCCTTTTGCATGCAATGCTTTACGTTGAGCTACAACCCCCCCCCCCACAAAAAAAACCACACCACACACATCCAGATAAAAACCCAGATGGCGAAGCTGCTAAAAGCTCCAGCCAGCAGCCAGCAGCTTTGCAAAATGCCACATCCCCAGTAAATCGGCCATCACCCTTTCGACGCTCCGGATTTTATTATCTGCATGAATCTGTAATTATTAACTGTGCAACATTTCATTGCCCAATAAATGTTAGTTATGGTATATTTGGTAGCTGCCTGAAATGTAATTAGTGCTCGGATGCTAGATGCTCAAGGAGTCCTAGCCGCAGTAGATAAAGTCAATTAAAGGCCCATACTTGATAAAAGGTTTAACAGCAGCAGCATAAACAAATAAAAACAAAATATCGCATTCATAGGGAATGGCATATGCATCATGGCGCCGGGTGTGCGTGTGAAGGGCTTGGCGCTTTGAGAGAACTGGTCGTATGGTATGTGCACAAAACGGTTCAGTTTGTGTCATTTGCATCCTGACTACCCCTTTGCAGCCACAGTTATGGAAGCTTGAGAAAGGTTCCAGAAGGAAGGCCTGGTCAGTTTCCCCTGGAGATCTACTGTAGGAAAATTGTTATGTACTGAGTTGAATAGGATCCAAAATGCAGCAGTCTGATTGGTCCTAGAACAATAGGATTCAGTATGCAGCAGCCTGATTGGTCCTAGAACAATGCAGCAGTATGATTGGTCTGCAGGAGCCACCCAATCCAGCTCCAGATGGAAGTGAATCCACAACCTGATTGGCCTACAGGAGAATCCCGGAATTAGCCAATCACGTGTGGCCCATTGTGTAAATAATGTATATAAAGCAGATACTTTGAGGGGACTTTCATTCCTCCTCACCACCATGAGCTGAATAAAGAGCATGAAATCCACTCTCAACTCTGAGTATATTTCAAAAATGAAGACTGAGAGGCAGCAGGCCTGCCTGCAAGTCCACTTTTCCAAACCTTTTTTGTCTCTAGATTTGATTTGTTTCTGGGGATGGGCCACAGCTGAGTCCCAGATCAACCCCTGACATTTTCTTCAATATAACACGTTTTTGTATGTTATTTTCACCAATATATTCCTTTTCACCTAATGGATGCATTTTTTTTAAAAAAAAATAAACGCTGTTCAGTTGGAGAACTGCACTGCGGAATTCAGATGCGTGTGAATTTTGATGGATAGCTGTGTTTTGGTTCTCATATTGTTTTGGGAAGAGCAACTTTGACAGATGCACCTTTAGATGCGAATTTCTGCCCCTTCTCCCTATGCTCAGGGAAGTGCATATTTGTAGCCTAAATGGAGAATTTGCGTGTTCAGACCCAGAAACCTCCCCCCTAAATAAATTCACACATGACTCAAATTTTGGTTTTGGTTTTTGGCAGAATTTAGACCACAACTTTATTGGTTACAGAAAGTGACTGGTTGCATAGGCTCTGTTTCGACTAGCTCCCTGCCTAGGCAGGTAGCGCTGACCCAGGGTTCCAGCATAGGTCAGCCAAGGATGAACACCTGGATAAGCGGAAAGCCTGGAACAGGCTAACTCCACCACCCAAATGTCCCCCTGGACTCAGGCACGGGCACAACCCCCTCTCAGGGGTTGAACAAACCATCAAGTCCCTGGATTCCTTTAACGGAATACCCTTCACGTAGGGATGGCAAGAGCTTTCTCCCATCCCTATCACCTGAACCAGAGCCTATCCGCAACTTACAAGTTGTGACGATTTGCTACGCGGCAGGCGAAACCCAAATGACAACAGCCTATCAGCCAAGTGGGGAAAATTCTTGCCGTGCCCCTGTCCCAACGACAGACGACACATGACGGCACAGCAAGGTCAAGCGCATAAGCCCTTAAATAGGGAGAGGTGGGTGGGTGTTCCGAATGCACGCGCCGAAAGAGGAAGCTCTGGGTCATGTGCATGGGCATAAATAGGTCCCTCAAACCATTTGGACTGCGTCCCATTGGCCAGATTGTACCCAGCTTCGAGGGACCTACCAATCGGGTGTTGTGGCTGTCCAAATGTACCCACCCACAACACAGGGTGTGGGTCGTCCAGGTCTCACAGCAATACATGCCCTCTTTAAGGGATGACCCGATTTCTTACAATTTTCATTCATATATATTCGATACACACACACACACACACACACACACACACACACACACTGGTACCTCAGGTTAAGTACTTAATTCGTTCCGGAGGTCCGTACTTAACCTGAAACTGTTCTCACCCTGGGGTTAGCGGAGTCTGTAACCTGAAGCGTATGTAACCTGAGGTACCACTGTATATATAAAGAAAAAGGTAAACAGTGATTCTGGCACCACCCTCCATAAGCTCAGGCCATGACCCACCCGTAAACCAACAGTGGTAGTAGGCAACTTCTTACAGGGAGGGAGGAACCGTCCAGGGCTCAATCGTAGTGGGAGAAGTTTGTAATTATCCCAAGGCAGAGAATTGTTCATGGCCATCTATTCCCTCTCTCTGGCTTCAAATGTTTTCCTCTGTTTGGAAACGGAGGAGAGTCTTGCTTCAGCTCCGTGCGTAGGGCCTTCTCAGAGGCATTGCAGAGCCGTAAATCTTTCTGAAGCTAGCTTGCTTCTAGGGGCTAATTATATTGTCAAGAACGGGGTCTGGAAGGGGATTGTGTGCGTTACAATGCTCGGCTGGCCCCGGGTTCAGATGGCATTCATCGAAATGCCCCCTCCCCCAGTCAATTTCACGAGACGTTAATTAATGAGATACTTCAATTAGATCATCTTTGTCACCGGGAAGGAATTATTCTTCGTGGTCAAGATTACATCATCTTAATTAGTCCCTCTCCAAGTAATTTGCTTCTTTTCAAGCCCTCAGGAAGGGTACATTCATTATAGATAATTAATATTCAAGTTAATTGACTGTACCCTACAATTCATGGAAGCTCTTTGGAAAGGAGGAGAGGGAGCGGGGAGGAGATTCCTTAGCTAGGCTCTCGGACAGTCTCCTAAGAAGTTTGGCCAAACAGGTTTGAGGCTCTTCAGTCGAATGGGAACAAAATTTTAATGATCAGCCCCTGGGTGTCTCGGCCGTGGTGGTTAATATTCACAAAAGGGTGATGCATGTGAATCAGTGTAGTTAAGAGAGACAGCAACGGAGCCCCGAAGGGGAGATGGTAAATATCCCATGGTGAGGTGGCAAACTTTGAAGTGAAGGAATTCGTCACGACAGCCCTCACAACCCCCAGGGAGACTCCAAGCACCTGGGTTGATTCCTTTTTAATCTGTGGAAATAGTCTACGCCCTGCAATGAGCAGAGGTTCATAGCATAAAGTCCATTTTAGGATCACCTGACACTTGTGAAGCAGCAATGGGTGGTGTGATTGTTAGCATGTGGGAATTGGGCTGGTGAGTCCTGGGTTCAGATCTCTGGGAAGCCATGTGGTACGTATGACTGCAGCCCGAGGCCTGTTTTTACCTGGTGCTCAGCTCCATTCAACTTGGTGATGCTCGCTTTGATGGACAGGTCATCCTGTCGTCATTCCGGAGATCTTTAGCCAATCACGGTAGCGGGGAGAAGCAGCCAATCAGCAGAGAGTGAGGGTGGAAAAGAGAGAGTTAGTCCCTTAGAGCTGGCTAGGGAAGTTGTTAGGTGCACTTAAGGGTTTGTCAGGCAGGATAAACCTGTTCAATTTCCTCACGTGGAGAAAAAGGACCTAGAAAAGGGCTAGAGGTGTGTTTACAGGAAGAGCAAAGTGGACAACCATTTGAGGAGGAAACAGTTTAAATAGAAACAGTTTGGGTTGTGGAGAATTAGAATTAGATAAGCTGAAACAGCATTTCTGATGGATGATAAGTACAGTGGTACCTCGGGTTACATATGCTTCAGGTTACATACGCTTCAGGTTACAGACTCCGCTAACCCAAAAATAGTGTTTCAGGTTAAGAACTTTGCTTCAGGATAAGAACAGAAATCGTGCTCTGGTGGCGCGGCAGCAACAGCAGCAGAAGGCCCCATTAGCTAAAGTGGTGCTTCAGGTTAAGAACAGTTTCAGGTTAAGAACGGACCTTTGTGTTGGTTTGCATATAGTTCTGGAAAGTGCAGATTGGGTAGGATTGCCTATAAATCCAAACTGAATCGAATTTATTCCCTACCCCTGCCTTTTAGGCATAGCTCACACCGTTGCTGTTTTCCGTTACAAATCCTTAGGAAAAATTCCTCTGTGTGTGAAAAGATCACCAGTCTCTCTGTGCATATACAAACACCAAATGATTAAACAGCTTTATTGGATTTCATGACACAGAGAAAGCTCCCTCCCTCTTTTTGTGTGTGCATTACGTGTGCGGAGCAAAACGCCACCTTGAATTTTACGTGAATATCAATACCAAGCTCTGTTTAATCAATACACTCCCGAGGTTTTTCAGCTTAGATCTCTTTTAAAATACTCCATCACTTTCCAAATAACACTCCCCTAGGAAATGTCTAGGGCACAAATGCCAGCTGTTTCTTGTTAACCTTTTACTGCGTTTTGGGGGGTGGGAGAAGATGGGAGAAAGAACAACTGGTCCCATCACCTCCTGGCAAATAGAAGGGGAAGAAATGGAGGCAGTGAGAGATTTTACTTTCTTGGGCTCCATGATCACTTCAGATGGTGACAGCAGCCATGAAATTAAAAGACGCCTGCTTCTTGGGAGAAAAGCAATGACAAACCTAGACAGCATCTTAAAAAGCAGAGACATCACCTTGCCAACAAAGGTCCGTATAGTTAAAGCTATGGTTTTCCCAGTAGTGATGTATGGAAGTGAGAGCTGGACCATAAAGAAGGCTGATTGCCGAAGAACTGATGCTTTTGAATTCTGGTGCTGGAGGAGACTCTTGAGAGTCCCATGGACTGCAAGAAGATCAAACCGATCCATTCTTAAGGAAATCAGCCCTGAGTGCTCACTGGAAGGACAGATCCTGAAGCTGAGGCTCCAATACTTTGGCCACCTCATGAGAAGAGAAGACTCTCTGGAAAAGACTCTGATGTTGGGAAAGACTGAGGGCACAAGGAGAAGGGGACGATGGAGGATGAGATGGTTGGACAGTGTTCTCGAAGCTAGCAGCATGAGTTTGACCAAAATGCGGGAGGCAGTGGAAGACAGGAGTGCCTGGTGTGCTCTGGTTCAAGGGGTGACGAAGAGTCGGACACAACTAAACAACTAAACAACACAAAGGAAATGTCTAGGGCACAAAGGCCAGCTGTTTCTAGTTAACCTTTTACTGGGTCTGGGGGCAGGAGAAGATGGGAGAAAGAACAACTTCAAAAGATGCGCTAAGCTCATGTAATATGAAAATTGCACAGCACAAGAGAATATATAGACCGTGTTGATTTGTTGAGAATATAAACAAAACTAAAGGGATTTATTCAGCCACAATCCAGTCTTACATTTCAACTGAAGAGGTGCAGTACAGCTTCTCGTAGAGTTACAAAACTGCAGTTGGAGAAACCTAAAGAGTCCATTTAGTCTACCCTGCTGCAATGTAGGTTTAAGATTGCAACCTTTAGAACATGCTTTCTTTTCCTACTGAAAATATAAGGTTTGGCCACATGGTTCCTACTCAGAAGTAAGTCCCACTAAATTCTACAACTCCCATCATTCCCAACGACTTTTTCCTGGATAAGTGTATATAGGATTTCAAGCTAAAAGCAATTAGCTTTAAATGGATCGTGGCCATTTCTATATAATGAATTGCCTTCATTTTAGGCACTGGCATTTAGAGCCTATCCCAAGCCTATTGATAGATGGGGGAATAATGCTATTTTTAAAAGTAATATTGTGGTTTTGCACAATACGGTAAAGATGCTGTTATTGAAGAAAAAGCCCTGTTAGGGAGGGAGCTGTTTAGAAAACCTGTTAGAGCATGATTCTATAGGCAAGGTTCAACAGAACACCTCCAAGGTTCCCCAAATTCTGAACCAGGAAAAACTGGCATCTTTCTTTCAATCTGCTGAACAAGACACTTTGACCATACCAGGACTTTAATGATACATTTACTCAGGGTTTCCCCCCCCCCCCAAAGGAAACTCATCTGAACTCAGTTTCAGTACACTGGTGCCTCGCAAGACGAAATTAATTCGTTCTGCGAGTTTTTTCGTCTTGCGAATTTTTCGTCTTGTGAAGCAGGGTCAAGTCGCAACTGCACCTCTTCAAGCGGTTTTAAGAAAAAGGAAACAAACTTGCAAGACGTTTTCGTCTTGCGAAGCAATCCCATAGAGAAATTCATCTTGCGAAGCAACTCAAAAAACGAAAAACTCTTTCGTCTTATGAGTTTTTCGTCTTGCGAGGCATTCGTCTTGCGAGGTACCACTGTACCTCTCAGGTGGGTGCCATGGCCATTATAAGAGAACAAGGGAGGCGTTCATGGCGAGTTCTCTTTTTCTAGAGAAATAGCACTGCATTTACTGACATGAGAGCATCTCACTCGTACAACCTCTACAAATCATGCAAATTTGCGGGTACTCACTTGTGTTCTCATGGGGAGGAGCCAAGAGCTGGAAAACAACAACTGGCAATCCTGCTCATTCTAGTTCATGCCACTCTTTGTGAGGTGTTGCTCCCACATTTTCAAAGTCATCCTCACAGTCTTGAGGACTAGAAACGGGGCCATTTCCAGACTGTCACTATTTTCAGGTGGGATTCAATCACATACCAACAAATTCCGCTGTGCAGCTATAGTTGATTGAGAAGTATTGGGCATCAAAGCTTCTTTTCCCCCCCAAAGGTGAGACATTTTAGCAGTAAGGAAAGTGACAGGAAATCATTTTCCTTTCTCAACCCCTTCAGATCCAAGGGCTACTGATAGTGGATGAGTATGCTGATAACCCACTTGCTACTTTCCAAGGAAATGATCTTGGCCTGCCACCTAATCTACGGTAATTTGTTCAAGTTCCAATCTGGCGCCTTTCAATGGAACTCTGAAGGCTTCAGGTCAACATTACATGTTTCCTGTCCTGCAGTGCAGATGGGAATAAAAGGCAGCAAACAGTAGATTAATAAACACACCTGGAAAGGTAGAGAATGGAGACGAAAGCCCAAATTTCAACAATGTTTATTCTAGAAAGAGGTGCCCAGATGTTCCACAGATGGTCATTCATAACTGGTCTGTGAAGAAAGGCAGTGGAATAATGAAAACAGAATCTGAACTGCAAGCAGGATTATTGTAAAAAGCTGCATTATTGTAAAAACTGCAGTATATATGTGTGTGTGTGTTTATGATATGATATAATATAATGAGAATAATTTAAAGAATAAGTTGAGGCAATTTGGAGTATGCAGGAAAGGACAGAAATAAATTTAAGGAACTGCAGAAAGAGGAGGAAGGGAGCCGAAAATGTTAAAATTATGGTTAAATAATTGTTGCAATGTATATAAATGAAAATTATAAATAATTTTTTTTAAAAAAATGAACTGCAAGCAGGAACTCAAGCCATTGGAGGTACTCCCCTGGTTTTAGGAAATGGTTTACGTTGTAAATACCTGTCTAATTGTGAATAGAGAGGCGGTATCTAACTAACCTTTCAGGACTCTGATGTATTTTGGTCTGCAATTCATATGTTTGCTGACAGATTTGAGTTGGTTAGTGTCTTGAGCAAATTATATCTCCTACATTATGGATGTTGGCAAATTGGATTTCCAAAAGGCAAAATAACATTGAATTAGAGTTGTCAGAGATACACAAGGGGAACTGGGCTTTAATGTTCAGGAACTTTGCTAAGTCTTTTTCATATTATGGATGTACAGGTATGTTCTGTATTATGCTATTAATCCTATAGCCGAACACAAGTCTCTCATGGCCTTTGGCTAGAAATATAAACTTACGAACTTGAACTTTCGTTTCTCTGTCCTGAATATCTGGCGTTCCTACGGGCAGTTCAACCCACCATTCACATTTTCCATCCAGAACTTTTACCCCTGCATCCATAGCCATTCATAAGAAGAAGAAGAAGAAGAGTTTGGATTTGATATCCCGCCTTTCACTCCCTTTAAGGAGTCTCAAAGCGGCTAACATTCTCCTTTCCCTTCCTCCCCCACGACAAACACTCTGTGAGGTGAGTGGGGCTGAGAGACTTCAAAGAAGTGTGACTGGCCCAAGGTCACCCAGCAGCTGCATGTGGAGGAGCGGAGACTCAAACCCGGTTCCCCAGATTACGAGACTACCACTCTTAACCACTACACCACACTGGCTCTCTAACCTGCTCCTGATCAGAGAGGCACCGTGATGCTGCAGCCCTTGGAAAATGCTGCAAGATGTGGAAAAGCCACTCCATGATTCATGACCCGCTTGAAAGCAAAGCTTTCTGGGGATCATTAGGCAACCTGCCTTGTCAGCCACAGAAGATGAGAAAGGGAAACTGTATTCTGTGTTCTGGCGTCAGGCAGCCTGGAAGAGAGCACTGTGTGTGTGTGTTTTGAAAACACTATCCAGAGTGCCGATAGGGGTTTTCTGCCAGCTTTTTTCTCATCCAAAAATCAATAAGGGAACCCTTTTTAAGTTACTGTTAATGCAAGCTGCTCCTTTTGTTTTGTCTCTGTGCACCTCAGGTACTGGAACAGGAGGAGAACTGAGAGTCCCCATTAGCACCTGAATGACAGGAAGCTTAAAGGCACAAATCTCGTACACAAACTAAAACCTACAACAGCAACAAGACGATGGCGCTCCAGTCCTCGGCTTCCTTCTACCCCTCTATGGTTTCTTTCGTTATTCTTTTCCAGCTGCATCTATATGCAAACCAACACATGGCTATCCTTCGAAATCTGCAGCTCCCTAAATTTCACAGGGCAGTTCTCTAGCCACTCAGTGTGTACAAAAGTGCACGTACCAAGCTAAAGTGCGCAGCAAAATGCATGTGTTAGTGAAAATAACCGTAGAAGTGTACAGTGTACAGATCTGTAGGCGCAGACCATCGCCCAACTCAAAATAGCCTGGCATGAAAAGCCCCAAATACGGCTCCGTGGATGATTCTGAGTCAACTCCCTGGGTCAGTTTATAGTTGTACATTGCTGCTAAATTTAGTGTTGTTGTCAGGGGTTCAGGAGCAGAGGCAAGGGCAAGGGAGGAAACAGAGAGTGAGGGGGAGGAGGCAGAAGAAAAGATGAGTGATGACGACGACCCGAGATCTCCGAGTCTTTCCAGTGAATCAGAAGATTCACAGAAAGGAGCACCAGTGGCCAGGGCAAGGGGGGAGCCTAGGGGGACACCCCAGGAAGATAGAGCCAGAGGGGACTCAGAGGGGAGCAGTTGGAAATCGGGACCAGCGTCACCGCCAGAGAGCAGGGAAGAGGAAGGGCGCCAGGGATCAAGCGCTGGCAGCTCACAACAGGGGGGAGGGCACGAGTCAGGAGTGGCCACACCTCCATCGGGGAGCGAAAAAACGGTCAGACGGAAAGTGGAAGGGTGGGCGCGCGCGCCAAGTTCAAATGCACAGGAAAGTGACGCAGTAGGCAGCCCGGAAAGGGAGCCAGGTCCTAAAGCCCGGCGCAAGGAGACAGGAGGGTCCGGGGGGTCGGCGTCAGAAGAATCCCGGAAGGAAGAGACCCCGGGGGGCAGAGGGACCCAGAGGAGAACAGTCAGGCGGAAAAGGTGGAGCAGGGCTAGGATATTAAGTTGGTGTACAAGGGGCGGAGACTCAGACGGAGCTTCGCCGATCTAACCATAAGACGTAGAGTTGCACGCAGCAGCTTGAGAATGGAAACTGTAACTCAATAAAGACTTTTATTTAATGATCGCTGGCTAGCGTGATCCTCTGTGAGCTAGGATCTGGAAGCAACTCTGACAGTTGTACATTGTTTTAACTGTCTGTTTTAACCATATCTGCACAGCAGTTTTTAATGTTGTGAGTGTCCTCTATTTAAGAGGCTTTTACTCTGCAGCCTCTTATAGTTGTTTTAACTGCGAATCTTTTAGTTCTTTTGCTCTCACAGTTGTTTTAACTGCGTGTCCTTGTTTGTTTTTAGTTCTTATTTGTTTTAATTATCAGCTTTTTATCCATCCACTATCCGTGTCTAATCCTGTATTTTATCCAGATGTTTTATCCTATGCCTTATCAGTTAAAAAAAATCCTAACTGCTATTTTATCTATATGCTTTTTAACCCTGGTCTGAGACCGTAATAAAGTTCATTCATTCATTCAACCAACCATAGAAGTGCCTTATATTAGGAAAAATGACAGAGGTCTGCATATTAGAGGAAACGCTACACAGATACATGTTTATTAGGAGAAGTTCACTCTGCCATGAAGAAAGCTGGCTGTATTTGGGACTTTTTAGTTTAGAGCAAAGACAAGTAAAAGACCTGATAGAAACATATAAGATTATTCATGTCATGGAGAAAGAGGAGAGAGGGAAGTCTTTTCTCTGTCTCTCATAACATTAGATGTCATGGACATTCAACGAAGCTGAATGTTGGAAGATTCAGGACAGAAAAAGCAAAGTACATCTTCACGAAGTGCATCATTAAACTGTGGAACTCCCTCCCACAGGAGACCCTGAAGGCGACCATTGTGGGGGGCTTTTAAAAAGGATTAGACCTTCTAAGACAATAATGCCCACCTACACCACAAAGAACTCATAACCCACCTACTTTCAGCAGCCAGAAGCATCATAGCCAGACACTGGAGAGACCTGTCAGGAGTAAGCATGGACCAATGGTACCAAATAGTATGGGAAACAGCCCTACTAGAAAAATTAACCAATAAACTGAAACTGACACGGGGACAAACAGAAGAAGACACCTGGCTCCCCTTTATCACATACACAGCCCAACAAGACAATGACAAAAATCCACCAAACGACATACAAATCAATAAGGCTAACCTGATCCAAAACACCCACTCACCCCTCTCACACATGAAAACAAAGACCACCACAGCCAACCACAAATGAACAACCACACCCTAGGCCAACCCCAACCTGGCCCCGACTTGGTGGAACGCTCTGTCACAAGAGACCAGGGCCCTGCGGGACTTGACATCTTTCCGCAGGGCCTGCAAGACAGAGCTGTTCCACCTGGCCTTTGGTTTGGACTCAGTCTGACCCTTATGTTGCCCTCCTCTTATGGTCTTGATCTATCAGCTACTTTTAAAATGAGGCTGCATTTTAAATTGCATTTTAACCTGTATTTTAAATTGGTCCCCCCCCCCTCCACCCTTATTATGTTTTTACTGTGATTTTATTGGTGTTAGCTGCCCTGAGCCTGCCTCTGGCCAGGGAGGGCGGGATATAAATAAAATTATTTATTATTTATTATTATTATTAGTTGGCCCCTGGACTAGATGAGGCCTTGGCCTGATCCAGCACACTCTCCTTACATTCTAAAGTGTCACAAACTGTGTTGCAGTCCTGTTCTTCTAAAAACCAACCAACCAACCAGGCTCTGCAAAGACAACAGTTGTCCGTACCAAACTTAGTAGTCACGTGAATTGTGCAATTTTTTTGTGTTGTGTTCGAAGAAAGAGAGGGGGGACGACTACAAATCAGAACAAGAAAGGGGCACATCCCACGAGTTTCAGATAATCCCGTTCCCCACCCCCTCCCCCACCCCCCAAGAATTTGGGACAGAAAAGCGTTCCTGCTGAGCTGGCTAAAAATCCCCCTCCACTCCGATTGTCCCTGTTAATTGGGGTGAGTGAGCCTTCATCCCGCTGAAACGATGTGGAGGGAGATTGAAAAGGAGCTTACGGGTGAGGAGAGCGCAAAGGACGGGCCAGCTCTGTCGTGTGAAAGAGGGGACACAACAAGGCGTCAGAAGAAGCTAATATATAAATGAAAATATCAGCTTGATCCTTCGCTTGGGCTTTTTGATGCTTTCAGGAGCGCATTAATTCCGGCAGCTTGGCCTCCTTCATTAATTAAATGGTCAAGGAGCTCTCCATGCGCAGGACCAGCCCTGCCACCCAACGATGAAAGGCCCATGTTGATATCTTTATTCCCCGTTGCACAATTGCCTTTGGGGCCAGCATTCAGGAGGAATTACTTCGGCCTCAGTGGATTTCAAGCGTTCCCAGCTCCTCACAATAGCTGCCTTAATAGGTGATTCAGTGGCTATTTACGCTGGCGTAGACCCATTGGCTGAAGTGAGGCTCACCTAATATCTGAGAAAGAGCCTTGCTGACAAGTCTCCTTGATGTCCCCGCTCACACAAAACCTCAGAAACTTGAAGGTGGATCTCATTATTCCATGGGCTTCCTTTCATGTTTTGCTCAATTAAGTGAGGGGCTGTTTTAATATTGTAGATGGTGCCCAATGGGATTTAATTTTAGGGTTATGCTAATAGGTCTCTCTTAACAACCCCAGTGGGGCTGTTCCTGCCCCTTCTTCCCTCCAGAGCAACTGAGTGTTTCAGTGTTACGTTTTGTTTAGTTTCATTCTTCAAGGCCAGGTGCTAACTTTGATTCATTGTCAGATTGACCAGACACTGGATTTATGGAAGAACCAGTTGGATCACTCCAATCAACACACACTTAGAAGAAGAAGAAGAGTTTGGATTTGATATCCCGCCTTTCACTCCCTTTAAGGAGTCTCAAAGCGGCTAACATTCTCCTTTCCCTTCCTCCCCCACAACAAACACTCTGTGAGGTGAGTGGGGCTGAGAGACTTCAAAGAAGTGTGACTGGCCCAAGGTCACCCAGCAGCTGCATGTGGAGGAGCGGAGATGCGAACCCGGTTTCCCAGATTACGAGACTACCGCTCTTAACCACTACACCACACTGGCTCTCACTTCACACTACCACCATAAATCTATATTTAGCTGGTGGTTCCATAGGACATGAATTGGCTTTTTTTGGCCAGATGGGTTGTCCCAGTGCTATTTTTCTAGAAAAAAGGGTGCCGGAACTCACCACGAATACCTCCCTCCCTTGTTTTCTTATAATGGCAATGGCACCCACCCGAGAGGTGCCAGAATCGAGTTCTGATTAGTTCTGGCTGGGGGGGGGGAGCCCTGGTTGTCACCAACATTGTACTCAACGCGAAGCTTCAACAAATCATGGCTCCTTTACAACATGTGTACACATGTGTGGACCCTGATTGTACTCTGAACAAAGCATTTTAGCAAGTATTTAGAAAGAAGGTGTAGGTAAAGTTTCTGAACTATTCTCCCTCATGTTGTATAGACAAATATTATAAGCCAAAGGAGTAGAAGTCATGAAAAGAAAGGGATAGAGATGGATCCTCGGCATTAGAATATTCCTAAACAGATGTTCTGACTAAGCACGGAAGAACATTGAGGGATCCAGAATTCTATGTACGTGTTCGGAAGACAGGAAAACACACATGCTTCCTTTGAAATTTCCAGTGCCCAGCGCAGGCACACAGTGCAACAACTGCGGATAGAGGATATTTTGTTTTCATTCTAAAAATATTCATACTTTTTTTCAACCAAAAGAAGGTGGAGCAGAGCCATAGCTGTCAACTTTCCCCTTTTCTTGCGAGGAATCCTATTTGGAATAAGGGAATTTCACTTTAAAAAAGGGAAACATTGACAGCTATGAGCAGAGCAGATCACGAGGAGTCTTGAGTTGTTGTTTTAAATGCTTTGCGTGTCCGTGTCTAATCTCGCCCCTTTCTAAAATTTATTTATCGGTGTGTGTTTTCTTTTTGCAAATCTACCAAAGAATAAAATAAAATAAAATTGGGATTAAGGGGGTTTTCTCAGGATGGTGGAGGGCACATGTGCTGTGTCCCGTTGGTGCAATGGTGGCGGAAATGGTCTGTGGGTGGGTGGGTGCAGAAATGGGGGGGATCCGAGTAGGTCCAGTGGTGGGGGAGGGAGAAATGTACCTATTTTCATCTGAGGAATGTTGGAGGGTATGTTGGTGGGTCTAAGCAGGATGAAGTATGTGTTGTGGAGGACAAGGAAAGAGTCTTCTTAGTGTTGGCTCCATGCATGTGGGACTCCCTACTGAGGTGTGTCTGGCCCCATTTCTTTATATTTTTAGGAGATGGTTGGAAGGGAAGAGACCCGACTGGGCAAATGGATTAGCTGCTGCCACTATTGATACATTGCTATTTAGTGAGTTGTTTTGAGTTGTTGTGTTTTTAAAGGGGTGTGCTATTTTATAGATTTTTCTGTATTCCTTTCATTCATTTATTTGACTTTGTCGCAAACCGCCCTTTGGCCTGAGCAAAGGGCGATAAACGAACCGTCTAAGCAACAACAGCAAAAGCATAACTGTTGCACATACAGTATTTACTGGCATCCTTGCTGGTGTCTTGTCTATCTACCTACATTATTTTTAGCCGGTGCTTTTAAGAGGCTTTGTTTATCTGACAACTTAAAGCGATGGTTTCCCCTGCAAGGAAATAAAACAAGAAAACATGCATAAGCTGGCTATTATTATCGTCATCAATGTATCAAATTAACGGGCAGATTTCATGCCACTAAATTGCCTGTTTATTTTAAAGTCCACTTGCAGTTGGAACTCAGAAGAAATAATCTAAATTAGAAGCATAGACAAACAAGCACGTGGATCCTTCCTAGAGATGCGAAGGCCCTCCAAAACCCTGATGAAAATTAGGGGAAATGCTCCCACAAAATGGGGGTGGGGAAACACCCCCTCCCCCAAAAAAATATTCAGGGGGAAAATCTGGAATCTTTCTAGTGTTTTTCCAGACCTTCACATCTCTAACCCCTTTCCAACTATTACCAATCAGAGAAGCAGGTCACCTTTGCTAGTCTGAGTAACACCTGAAATTTAGCAATGGTAGCAAGCGAAGATGCCTGCTTTCCAAGCTAGCAAGTCCTCTATTTCAAATACCATCTGCCAAGAGAGTTTCAGTACAGTAGCATCCCTCCAAGCAAGCCTACAGTCATTAGACTTTCCTCCATTTGATCCAGAAGGAACAGGTGTCAAGTTAAGGGCAATGCACCTTGGTGCTGGTAGGAGCTGCCTGAGTTGCTGTTCATAGGCAGATCTTTCTTCCATCACCTCCAAACCAAAAGTAACATGAGTAGACCTGGCAGTGAAGGCCTGTAAGATACTGAGGATGCAGCAACTGGAAGCAATTTCATGTGGTGGCTCCAGTTGCTTAAGTGTGGGCATTGGACCTCAGGCATGTATACGGGCCAGTGGTGTAATGGTTAGAGTGTTGGACTAGGACCTGGGAGACTAGGGTTCGAACCCCACTTGGCCATGAAGCTCACAGGGTGATCTTGGGCCAGTCACTGGGTTAACTAGGGTTGCCATATGTATGGAATTTCCTGGACATAGCCGGAATATGGCAGTAGGAAAAAAAGAAATTTTTTGGCAATAAAAAGTATTTTATTTGGCAATTTTCCTTTAAAAAAAAAACAGCTCAAAAAAATTGAAGGGGGGGAAAAAGCTCAACAACTTTGGGCAACTTTTTTTGTCCAGATTTTCACTTTTTGAAATATGGCAACCCTAGATTAACGGAGCTGTTTCCTTGAAGGAAAAGTTGGAATATAAATGAAATGAATAAAAATAAATGATAAAATAATGTGTGGCTCGCAAGAGTTATTGTCCAAGTTCCTACTGTAGAAAAGTATTGCCTGAGTGCATACAGCACTTTTGAATTCGATGGCGTTTCAGAGATCACGGTTCTGAACTGTAACGACCCGTCACTGGGTGCCACTGAAATGCAGGCTGTGAATTTCTCTGATTTTTAGCGAGTAGCTAAAAGTTTCCCCGATGTGTAGGAGTCTTGGGCAGTTTGATATGAACTGGCCGTTCAGGTGCCAAACTCCAAATGCCGGTTTAGGCCGTTCCTGAGATCAGCACCTGCCCACTGAAATTGTGGCAGTGCCTGGGCCTCCATCCAACATCATTCTCTGCCCCTGCAGATTCAGGAGCGGCCTTTGTGAATGCTAATTTGCTTGCGCTGGCTTGTTGTCTTTTGCAAAGGTAGCCAGCCGCTTAGTTGCGAAGAACAGCTCAGCATGTGCCGGAATTAAATCACCCTGTTGGAGGCCTACCTTGTTTTTTATTATTATTATTTACAGCTGAAAACATGGCTGGGAGGGCAGGGGAAGCTTATGTAGAGGTTCCTTCTGCCTCTCCCTCCTTCGCAATGGCGTCCTGCAACGATACGCTCCTTTTGTGCCAAGTCTGGAAAATAATTTACTTGGACAACACCGACTCTTGATTGTTTACTCAAGGGATGCTACTGCTGAGGAGCCATCGAAAAACAAAAATAAACCTGCTTTCTTCAACGAAATCTGACCTGAACTGAGCAACTCAACCTCTGCTTGGCAAGGGCAGAAGAAGCTGCGCCGTGCAATTTAGGGTCTGTTTTCAACACCAGGGAACAGTGTAGGAAAATGTGGGTCTTAACATGGCTTTGCATTTTCCTTCCTACAATGAATTCGTGCATCCCCTCCTGGTGCTGTGGATTCGGGATCAGCTGGTGGTCACTCTCCTGATCAACGGGTGATCCACCAACCCGTACGCAGCCTCTCAAGCCACATAGGGTGGCCTGGCAGGGGATGGATCAACCTCCAGGGTCTGGAAACAAAAGGGGGCAGGATGGAGTCTGAAGGAATATGTATTATATGAGTGGTGAGCTGTGCTTGGTGGGTCTCAGGTCAAGAAGGCCTGCCCTGGGAATCATAGAATTGTAGAGTTGGAAGGAACCCCAAGGCTCATCTAGCTGGAATCTCAGCTATAACATCCATGACAGGTGACCATCCAACCAGTGTGGTGTAGTGGTTAAGAGCGGTAGTCACGTAATCTGGGAAACCGGGTTCGTGTCTCCACTCCTCCACATGCAGCTGCTGGGTGACCTTGGGCCAGTCACACTTCTGTGAAGTCTCTCAGCCTCACTCACCTCACAGAGTGTTTGTTGTGGGGGAGGAAGGGAAAGGAGAATGTTAGCCGCTTTGAGACTCCTGAAGGGGAGTGAAAGGCGGGATATCAAATCCAAACTCTTCTTCTTCTTCTTCTCTGCTTAAAAACCGAGGAAGAAGAGTCCACAGCCTCCCAAGAGAGTCCATTTCACTGTTCCACAATGGAATCTCCTTTCTTGAATCCATTAGCTTGAGTCCTACCCTCCAGAGCAGGAGAAAACAAACTTATTCCCTCCTCCATGAGACAGTCCTTTAGATGCTTGAAGTTGGCTCTCATATCTCCTCTCAGTCTCCTCTTTTCCAGGCCAAACATACCCAGCTCCTTCAACCATTCCTCATCAGGTTTGGTTTCCAGTCCCTTCATCATCTTGGTTGCCCTCCAAGAGATTGCTCCATATTTGACACAATCTTATGAGATAGCACTTGTACAGACTGCAAAGTCCTTCATCCCAAGCTGTGGATATCCCATTAATGGCAACCAAAGCATACCCGGCA
The DNA here is from genome assembly GCF_965112155.1 of Podarcis liolepis. Taxonomy (NCBI): domain Eukaryota; kingdom Metazoa; phylum Chordata; class Lepidosauria; order Squamata; family Lacertidae; genus Podarcis; species Podarcis liolepis. Next base: position 10,820,361 of record NC_139563.1, on the reverse strand, counting down.
ATCCTAAATTAGTGATATAGATATATACATCACTAATCTGAGATTTAAGGATAGATTTTTCTAGCCCCTAAAGTTCTTGTGTACAACTTGGCCCTGGAGGTATCTCAGGAAGCAGAGACAGGATCTGAGCAGGACTCCCGGGAGTAAAATGTAACCAGCCTAAATGTTTGCTCATCGTCATGATTTATAACAAGGGGTGGCGGCTTTCTTCAGCCCAGGGACCACATCCCCTTCTGCTCAAGCTTCTGAGGGCCACATGCCAGTAGTGGGAGGGGCCAAATGAATAAGTGGGTGGAGCAATGAATGTAACTGCTACCTTCCTACAGTGGAGTAGTTCCTACAGAAGCTCCCACAGCCCCCTCTGTCCTCCAACCAGAGAAGTAAGAGGAATTATCAGAAATTCCTTTCTTTGCTCTCCTGTAGTCCAAAACATCTCTAGAGTTTCTCCCAAGGAACATATTGGCACACGGTGTCCGTTGTGTGGTCTGGGGCCCTTGTTCTGCTCACACAGGCTCCAAGGAGACCAGGGGAAATCGTAAAGCATCTCATTGGGTGGCACCAGATCTCAGTGGCAGAACATCCGCTTGGCAGAAAGTCTTAAGTTCAATCCCCGGCATCTCCACGCAGGGCTGGGAGGGAGTCCGTCACTGCAGCCCTGGAGAGATGCTGCCAGTTTGTGTAGACAACACTGGGCTCGATGGACCAATGGTCCGACTCAGAATAAGATTGCTTCCTAGGGTTCCTTCCTTCCCACCTCCTCGTTCTTGGAGCCAGTTCTGTGCAACGTCTCTCTCTGCCAGCAGCCCAGATGATATTTACACCAACGTGCTGACATTAAGCGCTTGTCCATGCCGCATGAGCAGCCGCCGGCGACGAGGCAGCCCCCTTCTCTCGACAAATAGCAGGCGCACAAACAGGGCTGCAGTTCCAACAACCTGCCGGGCTATTGCAGAGCTGTGCTGATTCAAGAGGAAAATGTTGCGAGTGTGGGTGGGTGTGGGAAAAGCAACATGCAAAACAGCCCTGTCTGTGCCAAGAAGGCCCTTCCTTCCCATTTTGTGCTTCTGTTTGTTTGCTTCCACCCAAACAGGGAGAAAACATCAACATGCCTTCCTCCCTGGGTTCTGTTTACCCCAGTGCAGCAGACTGGCTTCCATATTTGGAGAGCTGGCGGTCCTGGCGCTGAAGTGGATTAGCACACGATGGGTCCCCCCCCCCCCACATCCCGCCCCCAACGATTTAACGCAGCAATCATTTTTTAAACAGGAATGACTATGAATTCACTAACAGGAGTTTTGCGGAGATGGATAGTGTCAGAGCTGCTTGAAGATCCTAGCTCACAGAGGATCACGCTAGCCAGCGATCATTAAGTAAAAGTCTTTATTGAATTACAGTTTCCATTCTCACGCTGCTGCGCGCAACTCTACGTCTAGTAGCTAGATCGGCGAAGCTCCGTCTGAGTCTCCGCCCCGTGTGCACCAACTTAATATCCTAGCCTTGCTCCACCTTTTCCGCCTGACTGTCCTCCTCTGGGTCCCTCTACCCCCCGGGGCTTCTTCCTTCCGGGATTCTTCTGACGCTGACCCGGACCCTCCTGCCTCCTTGCGCCGGGCTTTAGGACCTGGTTCCCTTTCGGGGCTGCTTACTGCGCCGCCTTCCTCTGCATTTGAACTTGGCGCGCGCGCCCAACCTTCCACTTTCCTCTTAACCGTTTCTTCGCTCCCCGATGGAGGTGTGGCCACTCCTGACTCATGCCCTCCCTCCTGTGGTGAGCTGCCAGCGCTTCCCCCCTGGCTCCTTTCCTCTTCCCTGCTTCCTGGCGGTGACGCTGGTCCCGATTTCCAGCTGCTCCCCCCTGAGTCCCCTCTGGCTCTATCTTCCTGGGGTGCCCCCCTAGACTCCCCCCTTGCCCTGGCCACTGGTGCTCCTTTCTGTGAATCCTCTGATTCACTGGAAAGACTAGGAGATCTCGGGTCGTCGTCATCACTCATCTTTTCTTCTGCCTCCTCCCCTTCGCTCTCTGTTTCCTCCCTTGCCCGTGCCTCTGCTCCTAAACCCCTGACAGATAGCGTAAGATTAGGGAATGTTATCAGGGCTGCATTAACAGCAGGGTTGCGGGGAAAGTTAACAGCACTCACTGAAACATCCCCCCTTGGGGGAAACGATGTGTTTATACCAGCAGTGGGTAGGGACAAAGGATGCATATACCCAGGGCATTTTTCCCTAGGAGTACACAGGGGTACGCATACCCCTAAACATTTTGTGAATCTTTGTACTTTTGTTACTTTACTGTACAGTGGTACCTTGGGCTAAGAACTTAATTCGTTCTGGAGGTCCGTTCTTAACCTGAAACTGTTCTTAACCTGAGGTACCACTTTAGCTAATGGGGCCTCCCCCTGCTGCCGTGCCACCGCTGCACAATTTCTGTTCTCATCAAGAAGCAAAGTTCTTAACCCAAGGTACTATTTCTGGTTAGCACAGTCTGTAACCTGAAGCGTCTGTAACCTGAACCGTCTGTACCACTGTATTTATTTTCCCCAATCTGAACTATAAAACGGTGGTTTTCTTGAGACAAAATGAGAGTACCCCTAAACATTTTTTTTTGGGGGGGAGCACTGCTTATACCTGGGGTTGGGATGCGGGTGGCGCTGTGGGTTAAACCACAGAGCCTAGGACTTGCCGATCAGAAGGTCAGCGGTTCGAATCCCCGCGACGGGGTGAGCGCCTGTTGCTCGGTCCCAGCTCCTGCCAACCTATCAGTTTGAAAGCACGAAGTGCAAGTAGATATATAGGTACCGCTCTGGCGGGAATGTAAACGGCGTTTCCGTGCACTGCTCTGCTTTGCCAGAAGTGACTTAGTCATGCTGGCCACATGACCCGGAAGCTGTACGCCTGCTCCCTCAGCCAGTAAAGCAAGATGAGCGCCGCAACCCCAGACTTGGTCACGACTGGACCTAATGGTTGGGGTCCCTTTACTTTTACCTATACCTAGGGTTAAACAAATCAGGCCCCCAGTACCTGAAAGGCATCAACTTCAACATCGACTTCGTTGGACTGGTCATGTTTTTCAGATGCCTGATTACTGTATTCCAATGCAACTACTCTATTCCGAACTTAAAAATGGAAAGCGTAATGCTGGTGGTCAACAAAAGAGGTTTAAAGACTCTCTCAAGGCAAATCTTTAAAAAATGTAGTATAAACACTGACAACTGGGAAACACTGGCCTGCGAGCGCTCCAGTTGGAGAACAGCCTTTACCAAAGGTGTCATGGGCTTTGAAGACGCTCAAACTCAGGATGAAAGGGAGAAATGTGCTAAGAGGAAGGCACACTTGGCAAATCCTCACCATGATCAACTCCTGCCTGGAAACTTATGTCCCCACTGTGGAAGAACGTGTGGATCCAGAATTGGCCTCCACAGTCACTTACAGACTCACTGTTAAAACTGTGTTTATGGAAGACTCGGGTACAAGTGATTGCAGCAGCAGCAGCAGAAGAAGAAGAAGAAGAAGAAGAAGAAGAAGAAGAAGAAGAAGAAGAAGACGACCCGAAAGGCTTCTACCTTCTCTACAGACCCTCTTCAGTTGCTAAGAGGGGGTTCTCTTGTAGCTTCACTGTCCTCTGGTAGTTTCTCTGCACAACGACAGTTCCTGGGATTCTTGGGAGGGCCGAGTCAAGTGCTTGAAATGTGCTTAAAACGGAAGATGTCTATGCAGCCCAGGGTGCTAGCCTAGGTAGGCCTTTGGGCCTGATCCAGCAACTCTCTCTCCCTTCTTGTGTTCCTACATTAAACTACCTGGTGACACTGAAGCAAAGGAACTCATGAAAAAAGAGGGGATGGGGAGAGAGGGAAAGACGGTTGGTTTTATGACCCCACGTCTACGAGGGAAAGGATCGCTTTTCATTCCCTTTCAGCGTTTTGCTTGATTGTGTCATATAAGCTATAAAGGGAATTCCGCAGAGATCTATAAAGTGCAGCCTGGGATGCTCAGCGTAAGTATTCTGACACCACACCCATTTTATATCCTGCTGGATATGTTGATGTAGCAGCCTGGCCTCCGCCACCTGTTTCTGCAGCCCTGCAGCTCTTGGGCTTGGCATGCGTCCGAGAGGCTTTTGCAGAAATAGGTACTGAATTGGGGGAGGGGAGGGAATCCTGTACCAAGAATTCTCGGGATTCTAAATCTGCAGAGCTCATTGCACCAAAGCAGAGGATGAGTCAGTGCACTGTGATGTATCTTAGTCTACCCATATGGAATCACTGAGCAAGGCCTGCGGAAGCCGTTTTGCTGCCTGCTATCTCCCCTCCACCCCACCCTCCAAATTAGGGGTGGACAGGCTTTTCAAAGTCTGGTCCATCCCAGGTCTCAGAGGGCATGGGGCTAAGGCCACAGCCATGCCATATACAGTGGTACCTCGGGTTAAGTACTTAATTCGTTCCGGAGGTCTGTACTTAACCTGAAACTGTTCTTAACCTGAAGCACCACTTTAGCTAATGGGGCCTCCCGCTGCTGCCACACCGCTGGAGCACGATTTCTGTTCTCAACCTGAAGCAAAGTTCTTAACCTGAAGCACTATTTTTGGGTTAGCGGAGTCTGTAACCTGAAGCCTATGTAACCTGAAGTGTATGTAACCCGAGGTACCACAGTACAGTCATACCTCAGGTTACAGCCGCTTCAGGTTGGGTTATGGACCCGCCAAAACCCGGAAGTACCGGAACGGGTTACTTCCGGGTTTCGGTGGTCGCACATGCGCAGAAGCACCACTGTGGGTTGCGAACGCTGCAGGTTGCGAATGTGCATCCCACGCAGATCACGTTCGCAACCTGAGCATCCACTGTATTCAATACACATGGCTTCCCCACCAGATAATCATGGGAACTGCAGTTTTGTTAAGGGTGCTGGGAATAATCATTCGCAGAAATTTCTTTTTTTCTTCTCCCCTCCCCCTTTTAATACTTTACTGACAATCTTATACAACAAATATAGCACACATCTTCTTTAACTAGAGTATAAATCTTAGAAACAAAACAACAACCATATACAAATAATACTCCATTTGTTAACAAACAATAAACTTAATTTATATTTCTACTATCTCTTGTTTTCTTCTCTATTTATTAACATAGATTAAAAAACAAAAAAACACATAATTGGACTTCCTATCATTTCCTGATGTGTGTTTTCCTTCTGATGGTGAATATACCTAACATTATTAGCGTATCCTTTGTTTCCATTCTAATGCATTCTTAGAAGAGTACTTAACCTTTGACTTATTTCATTTATATTAAATGTTGCAATCATGCGAGAAAATGTTGTAGGGGTGATATTAGAGCTGTGTAGACAGTCTTCTTTCAGGTTATAGACCACTTTAATGTATGCATTCAGGACGCGCAACCATTCTGGGAAAGGGAAACTGGAGTGATTTGGGGTGATTTTACTTTTTCCTGGCTTGAATCATGATGCCCAAACCACCCTTTCCTGTTGGATCAGCCCCACCCTCTCAAAAAAGCCTCAGGCATCTCTATCACTCTCATTCTGGACTACAAAATTCTGTGTTTTCCTATATACTTCTATATTTTTCTAAGTCCATGGACTTTGCAAGACGTGAGGCTGTCCAAAAAGCTGTCTACACTGAAGTGCTCTGGGTTGTTTTTAGTTAAACCACAGCAGTGGATAATTTTTTCTTTAAAAACAAAAACTTCATTGCTCTACTTTAACAACACCCCCCCAACAAAAGAATTTAGAACTCTCCAGAACTCCACAGGCAACATTCTAGACAGCCTCGCTTTGTAGGACATATCAAGGACCTGGAAAGTTCTAGGTCAGCAGGGTTTGTGGGAGGATAGGAACAAGCACTGCAGTGGGAAGGCTGATTATAAATAAGGGATTAGGAAGGAAAGTGAATCCCTTTTACTTCCTTACCCAAAGCCCCTGACACTGATTTGTCTATATTCTTGCAGGCTTAATCCACTCTGAGGGGCTTGTAAATTTCATCCACTTTGGCCAAGCAGGGGGAAAGTGATAGCTGTTTTGAAATTATAGTCAATTCGGATCATAGAGTATCATTCATACAGAGTGGTTTAGAACCCGAAACACAGACTAGAGGCAGAGAGAGCACAGAGGGATTCAGAAACAGACCGGAATTTTTAAAAGTGCAGCAGCTATGGATGCAAAGCGAAGCCTGGGGCCCAATGTATAAACGGGAGGAAGTATTTTAACACCTTTTGATTAATTTTCAATCTTCATATTCCAGAATCAACTGCTCTGAAAGTGAAAAGACAGTTTCAGCCCAGGATGTAATCTTTACGCCCTAAATTAATCCAAATAAATGAATCTCGCATTGACAGAGACCACAATCCTGTGCAAGGTTACACACATCTAAATTGCATTGAAGTCAATGGGATTTACAACCCCTGTAAAATGTGTGCAGGATTGCAGCCAACTTCTTGATTAAGAACTTCCTTTAGGCCTTTCTCTCTATTATTTTCCAGTCGCGCAGGTTTCGTTTGCATGGGGAAATGAGACCAGCTTAATCTCAGCTAATTAGAACTGTGGATTTCATATGGAATATTTCAGATTAGCGCCATGCAGATAATTCAGATTCCCATCATGCAAATGATTTTAATACGGATTACATTTTCCCAAACTGACATAACATCATTTCCAACTTATATTTTGATCATCATTCACCTATGGACAGGTAGGCAGGAGGGTCCTATTCTCAGTTTTTTGTGTTGATGATTTAGGGCGCTGCTGCTTCTTTTTTGTCTCTTTGTTAAACTTTGGATATTAAAAGGTATACGTTATTAACTTAAGATAAGTGATTTCGGTTTTGTGTTCAGTGGACATGGTAATTCTACCATGGAATTTAAGCTAACCTCGTCATCATCCCTTTCCTTTTGAATATGTATTTTGGAGTCAGTTAAGTTGCCTGAATATAAAAATCAAAGTTTTTATAGGCTTGCCTGCAGAAATTTATTGCCATGTTGTTGGTGACCTGGCAACATACTCTGCCTGCTTCATTCAGCTTCGGGAAAGGTGGCTCTGTTGTGATTTGACACTCATGTAGGATAAACAGTCCAAAGCTGTTTGACTGAGGAACCTTTGACCTTCCAGAACTTGCTGAACTACAACTCCCATCAGGCCGAGCAAGCATAGCCAATAGCCAGGGATGATGGGAGTTGTGGTTATAATAATAATGATGTTATTATTCATACCCCACCCATCTGGCTGGACTTCCCCAGCAACATCTAAAGGACCAGAGTGATGTTGGATGAAGCTATGGTTGCACCACCAACCATCAGCAAAACAGGTCATAGGAAGAGTCTTGCTAAGTAAGAGCAGAAAGGACTAATGCTGTATCTTGTTATCCACAGTGACTCACCAGATGTCTATAGCAAGCCATAAGCTGAATGCCTGGGAAGTAGCTCTCTCCTATGGTGCTGGTCCACTGCTGCCTCTGAGCCTGGAGTTTCTCCATAGCCATCATAACTAATAATCACTATTGCATCACTGATAGCCCCTGAGATGGCGGCTAGAAAGATGCTTTTGCCGAGTGGCTAGGTGCGTACCTGACCCATTTCCCCATCTATCATGCCTCTTATCATTTTGCTGCATCGCCAGGGTAGAACCAAAACTAGATGAGACCTCCTCAGAGGCAGGGAAGCACAAAGAATTCGTCTGTAGCAAACAGAGAGGAAAACCGACCGGCTGTGCAGCTCCCAAGGAATACGTGGGTTGGGTCAGATTTGGCACTTCTTCAAACTCTTGGCCCCCAAAGCGTACAAGGACTGCACTCGAGGAAGCCTCCGTTATGCAAAGATGAAAAAGCAACAGAGGATTTCCTCCGCTGCAACGTTGTGCTTCACGCATCCGGGAGCATCCGAGAGTCAATCTGAATTAACGCCCTGACGATTGCTCATTTCCTTTCGCTCGCTCAATTTTCCATCGCTGATTGATGAAGCGCCTTCCTCTGGGAATTGCCCAATTTATTTTTATTGTTAGCTGCTATAGTAATACTGCTACTAATAATAGGCATGATAAGCAATCAACTGAAACATCCTGGATTGTAGCCAACGAATGTTTACTCAGAGTTAGCCCATTGAAATTAATGGATCCAAGTCAGTTATATCCATTCAATTTAATCGGTCTGCTCTGAGTAATTACTGATGTTGGATACAGCCTCTTCTTCTTCTTCTTCTTCTTCTTCTTCTTCTTCTTCTTCTTCTTCTTCTTCTTCTTCTCCTCCTCCTCCTCTTTCTCCTTCTCCTTCTCCTCCTCCTCCTTCTTCTTCTTCTTCTTCTTCTTCTTCTTCTTCTTCTTCTTCTTCTTCTTCATCTTCATCTTCATTGAATTGATACCCTGTCCTTCCTGAAAGAGCCCAGGGCAGCAGCCTCAGTGTAACATGTGAAATTAAAGCTGTGAAATCCTGAGCATACTTTGGGAGTAAGGCTGCAATTCTAGCCATGTCTACTCAGAAGTAAGTTCTGTTGAATTCAAAGGAGCTTACTCCCAGGCAAGTGGAATTAGGACTGCAGCCTAAGGTTCAGCGCTTTTTAAATTCTTAGACCGACTTTGTCGCCAACCCCTTTCGTTGGGTTTTAGTGACGCTGTCCTTGTTTTATGATCTTCTGCTGCCTCTTGATGGTTTTATCCTGTTTTTATGTGATCCTTGTGCTGTTCTAGTGAGTTGTTTATTATTAATTAGCTGAATTGTTTTTCGGTTTGATTGTATTTCTGCTGTATTGATCTTTAAAATGTGAAGTGGCTAATTGAGCAGTATATAAATGCTGTAAACAAACAATCTTACTTCCCATTTGCAAATGTGCAAAAATAATAATAATCTCTAGCGCTGGATAACCTGTTGCAAGTGAGATCTACTACATTTCTTTTCCATTTTTATCTCCAAAGAGCTTGAAGAGGCATGCATGGGTCTCCGCCTCCTCATTTAATCCCCACAACAACTTTGTGAGGTAGGTTAGGCTGAGAGGCGGTGGCTGGCCCAGGGTCACCCACTGAGCTTCATGACCATGCGGAGATTTGAACCCTGGTCACCCAGATCCTAGTCCAACCCTCTAACCACTACACCACACTGGCTCTCTGGGGAAAGCCCTTTCACTTGAGTATTGATCACTGTGCCTTCCAGAGTATATATTTCCTCTGTTCCTAGTCAAAGGCATTTGGGGGGGGGGTCAAGACAAAAGGTCAGCACTTTAGGGGTAGGAGAGTATGCTTTGCCCCCCAGATCCTATCTATACCACTTGGCTAAACTGCGAGTGATCCAGGGCAAAGACCTGGCGAGCCAGCCTTGTTTGTCATCAAGAGAGGTTATGACAAAGGCCATTAATCTTCCCTGGGTTCTTCTCTTTCTTTTAAAAATAAATGCACCTCATAGAACGAACAATTTTCTCTGTGTTCCCAGTGATCAGTCTCTGTGAAGTCAAGTCCTTTATATCCATCCATCCCTCCATCCATCTCTCTGTAATAATCATTGGGATTCATCAATATAGCCACTAGTCATTTTCTTTCCAAAGCTGTCATTAATCTCAGAAAGAGTGTGCAGTGGGACTCTACCTTTCCAAAGGAGCCAGCGTTGTTGTTGTTTGTTGTTGTTGTTGTTAAGTACTTGAAGGGTTTATCAATAAATCCCTTTCTTTCCCCCAATACTCACTAGGGACAGAAGAGAGGGGACACTGCAGGCATTTGCCTTTGTTGTTCCAACTGCCAAATAAATTGCCCGGTAGGGATGGACAAATCCATTACAGTCTCTCAATTTCTCATTTTTTCCAGCTTTAAGTTCACTTTGCCAGTTTATGATAAATATACAGTGGTAACTTGGTTTGCATACGTTTTGGTTTTCATACATTTTGGATTACAAACACGTCAAACCCAGAAGTGCGTGTCCCGGTTTGCAACCTTTTTTTGGATTACAACCCATTTTTTTAGATTACGAACAAAAAAAATTTGGAGGCCCAATTGGCGAAAGCGTGCCTTGGGTTACAATCTGTTTTGGTTTACAAATGGACCTCCAGAATGGATTATGGTTGTAAACCAAGGTACCACTGCATTTGTTTATTTTTAAAAGTTATCCCAGTAATTCATCAGCATTTTACTGTGCTTTTCTACAAATAGACACATTTTACTGCTCAGTTTTGCCTCTCACACACATCTTTGCAAGCCTTTTCCCCTTCCTTAACACATTTTCCCATGCACACCATGTATACAGTCACGTCTCAGAACTCAAACTGACTTCTGGAATGGATTACATTCAAGAACCGAGATACCACTGTATTTGAAATCATGTTGACGTGGGGACAAGGGGGAAGGACAGCAATGGTGCCCCAGCTGCAGTCAGCGTTGTGCCAGCGATCATTGGCTGATGTGAAATTAGCCGCAGATGTTCCTGCTGCCTCTCTGTTCCTTTCTTTCACAGCCTGGGCTTTTCAGCCTGCCCTCACTGCGACCTTTCCATCTCCATAATAGATCCCTTCTTTCAAAAGCACCCATTCCCTTTCCAACTTTGACCTGGAGATATCAGGTTAATGTTACCATGATAAACCAAAGTACCCAGCCCCCACTGGGTATGAATTGGCTTGCATTAGCAACCTACCAATATAGGGTTGGGGACGCGGGTGGCGCTGTGGGTAAAACCTCAGTGCCTAGGACTTGCCGATCGTATGGTCGGTGGTTCAAATCCCCGCGGCGGGGTGCGCTCCCGTCGTTCGGTCCCAGCTCCTGCCCACCTAGCAGTTCGAAAGCACCCCCGGGTGCAAGTAAATAAATAGGGACCGCTTACTAGCGGGAAGGTAAACGGCGTTCCGTGTGCTGCGCTGGCTCGCCAGATGCAGCTTGTCACGCTGGCCACGTGACCCGGAAGTGTCTGCGGACAGCGCTGGCTCCCGGCCTCTAGAGTGGGATGAGCGCACAACCCTAGAGTCTGTCAAGACTGGCCCGTACGGGCAGGGGTACCTTTACCTTTACCTTTAATTTAGGGTTGCAACCAGAGGCACCAGGTTATGAGGGCAATTGGGGGAGCCCCAATGTCACACGTGCAACATCAAGATATCAGGAGGAGCCAGGGATGGAGCTGGACTTGGTGGCCACATGGCTTCAATGGCAGACAGTGCCACCTCTGCCTCCTCTTGGTGCTGCCAGGCCCAGACAGAAGGGGGGCCATAGGGGCCACTTGGCCCGGGCCCCCGATTCCAAAGGGGGCCTCGGTCAGCATATTCACAATCGCAGGGGATGCACTGGGGCGAACGCGGAGGCGCAAAGGCATAATTCAAGAATTTGCAGGGGAAAAAGCTAGGAAAGCATTTTTAAATGTAAATACTTAAAATAATCCTTTTCCCTATGTATTTTTTAAAAGCACTATTGTATATCTATATTTTCCATTTTGTCTTTATATGCAGATACGGTTCAATCCTTGAAATAAAATTATTTGTCAGCATACCTTTTGTGAAAATTATTTATATGCTTACTTATTTATAAGACTTCAGTTATCCCCAGGGTAATAAAAAGAGGGGGAGGCACATTATCTACCTGGCCTGGGCCTCTGCCTGGCTCTGCAAGTCCCTGGGTGCTGCCACTGGCACCTTTGACCCACCTTCTCCTCTGCTGCAGCAGCAGCAGGAGGAACCAGCACCACGGTCAGCTCCACACTTTGCCTTTGTGCTTTTTTTAACACCCCCCCCCCCAGCCTCTACCCTCAAAATATAAGGTAAAGGGACCCCTGACCATTAGGTCCAGTCGTGACCGACTCTGGGGTTGCGGCACTCATCTCGTTTTACTGGCCAAGGGAGCCGGCGTACAGCTTCCGGGTCATATGGCCAGCATGACTAAGCCGCTTCTGGCGAACCAGAGCAGCCCACAGAAACGCCGTTCACCTTCCCGCCGGAGTGGTACCTATTTATCTACTTGCACTGGTGTGCTTTCGAACTGCTAGGTTGGCAGGAGCAGGGACCGAGCAATGGGAGCTCACCCCGTCGCAGGGATTCGAACCGCCGACCTTCTGATCGGCAAGTCCTAGGCTCTGTGGTTTAACCCACAGTGCCACCCTCGAAATGTGTTGTTGCTTTTAGTCATGTCTGACTCTTCGTGACCCCATGGACCAGAGCACAACAGGCACTCCTGTCTTCCACTGCCTCCCACAGCTTGGTCAAACTCATGTTTGTAGCTTCGAGAACACTGTCCAACCATCTCGTCCTCTGTCGTCCCCTTCTCCTTGTGCCCTCCATCTTTCCCAACATCAGGGTCTTTTCCAGGGAGTCTTCTCTTCTCATGAGGTGGCCAAAGTATTGGAGCCCCAGCTTCAGGATCTGTCCTTCCTGTGAGCACTCAGGGCTGATTTCCTTCAGAATGGAGAGGTTTGATCTTCTTGCAGTCCATGGGACTCTCAAGAGTCTCCTCCAGCACCATAATTCAAAAGCATCCATTCTTCAGCGATCAGCCTTCTTTATGGTCCAGCTCTCACTTCCATACATCACTACTGGGAAAACCATGGCTTTAACTATATGGACCTTTGTTGGCAAGCTGATGTCCCCCTAAAAGGGCTTGGTCCCCAGGAGCTGGCAGCCCTGGTCACAAGTAGTTTCTGTGCTCAGTTCTGTGCCCTCCCCCTGCTCCAAAACTACCTTTTAAATTCTAAGTCCACACCACAAGGTGATACAAAAAACCTGCTGGCTGCTCACACCCTCCAAGGAAGTCTCCAAGCAAACTTGGTCCACATTTGCATGGGTCCTGTTGAAAAGCTGCTCAGTCGTTCCATGCTGGCAACAGGAGACACATTATAACTTAACAGGATTTAATAGCTGTCAGTTTACAACATGGTTTTTGAGTGCCCATTTTGCAAACAGTATGCACCAGATCCAGAACTCCCTGTTTCTCGCATCTTGCCACTTGTTGTTGTTTGAAAAAGAAAAAGAACCACTATTTCACAAGTACATCATACAAGCGCTGGAGGATAAAGAATTTCAGGCTGCGAAAAAGCAACTAGGACATGTTGCCAAGGAAGTGATGGATGTCCATCTCACTGCTTTTAAAGCATATGTTTTAGAGACAGTAAATAATCAGCATATTGGTGACATATGGGGCTGTAATACAAGGAATTTTTCATCTTCCCAGTACGACTATGGGATATATTTTAATTGCTTCCCTTTTGAAGACCAAGGCCAGAAAATCACCAAACATTTTTTTTAAAGGCATCAAGTGCAATATGTATATTATATAGATGGAATGAGTAACAACCCCACAAGAAATTGCAGGGGCCATATAAGAGACTGTAAGGCATAGAGGAGGCAGAACCTGTTTTACTACAGAAGGCAGATCATGGAATGTAGGATTTAGCTAAACTAGCCACAAATTGAAGAGGAAAAGTGTACATGACCCAGTGAAATAATTGGGCAAATTGCTTGTTAGGCACAGGTCAATTCTGTTTCCAGGGCAGCTGCCTACCAGCTCCATCTGGTACGCAGGCTGAGACCCTACCTGCCCACTGACTGTCTCGCCGGAGTGGTCCATGCTCTGGTTATCTCCCGCTTGGACTACTGCAATGCGCTCTATGTGGGGCTACCTTTGAAGGTGACCCAGAAACTACAACTAATCCAGAATGCGGCAGCTGGACTGGTGACTGGGAGTGGCCGCCAAGACCACATAACACCGGTCTTGAAAGACCTACACTGGCTCCCAGTACGTTTCCAAGCACAATTCAAAGTGCTGGTGTTGACCTTTAAAGCCCTAAACGGCCTCGGCCCAGTATACCTGAAGGAGCGTCTCCACCCCCATCGTTCTGCCCGGATTCTGAGGTCCAGCACCGAGGGCCTTCTGGCGGTTCCCTCACTGTGAGAAGCCAAGCTACAGGGAACCAGGCAGAGGGCCTTCTCGGTAGTGGCGCCCTCCCTGTGGAGCGCCCTCCCACCAGATGTCAAAGAGAACAACAACTACCAGACTTTTAGAAGACATCTGAAGGCAGCCCTGTTTAGGGAAGCTTTTAATGTTTGAGGCATTACTGTATTTTAATGTTTCATGTTTTATCGTGTTTTTTAATATTCTGTTGGGAGGCACCCAGAGTGGCTGGGGAGGCCCAGCCAGATGGGCAGGGTATAAGTAATAAATTGTTGTTGTTGCTGTTGTTGTTAGGGGTAGGGGAGAAATTTATTTTAGTTCACAGTTCAATGCAAAGTAATCTAATCTGCACTTTCTGAAACTGTATGTGAACTGAATCTCTACAATCCTTTGAAATTCACGGATCTCTGAATTCTGCAGGGCAGTTTTTTGACCAAGAAAAATCATACAAAAATAAGTATATTAGGAGAAAGTGTGCATATATTAGTGAAAGTAGCATGCAAACGGCCATTATATTAAGGAACATTGCTTGCCAAAGTGTGTGCATTCGGCAAAATGTCATTCAAAAATATGTATACTAGGGTTGTATCCAGGAAGTCAAACTCGGAGTAGACCTATTGAAATCAATGGAAGTAAGTTAGTCACATCCACTGACTTCAGTGGATCTAGTCTGTGTATTATTTTGTTGGATTCAAACCTAAAATGCTGGTGAATTTTCTTAAAGGCTCTTCTTTTAAAAATGCAAACTGATATGGAGCAGTGGCAAACTGAACTCAGTCCTGGAAAAAACCAAGGAACTGAGAGGAACTGAAATTGATGGATTCATCCATCCATGTGTGTTTTTGTGTGTGTTTGTTTTTGTGTGTGTAGGATTCCAAAGAAACTAGCGAAAGGAGGGAGGGGAAGGAGACATTGCTCAAAAGTCACATTAAAACTCCTTGCTTCTGTTAATTCTGAAGCAGGAGTCATTTTAAAATAAAATTTTAAATTGTAGATTTATATTAGCAACCACACCCCATATGTCCAAAAATTAGTCAGAGCTCCAGGGTTGACCTGGACGGCTTTACGCAACTCCTGCTGGAATCTTTCTTGCCATGTTCATGTCCCCCTCATCCCCCCACCCTGGATTTCACCTTGTTTCAGGAACCCAGGTGGTACCTGTTGGATAAAAGCAGCAATGCAAAAGCCAGCTGCAGGTGGCTGGAATGCAAAACAGGATGTTGTTGTCTGGAACTGTACTGTTGGGAAAAAGGGGCAGTCTATTCTCTGTACTGAGCACCGGATGTTAGCTCAGAGTGTCATCTGACCTGTGCTGGAAGTACAGGGGTGGAGTTGTGACTCTACTGCCGGAGTCTGGAGAGTGCAGACACGATTCTCTGTACTGCTGAATGACAGGAATAAAGACATGTAAATAGGACTCCTGTCTGTCTCTTTTCCCCTCCCTGGGGGGAATGCAGGGAGGAGAGGAGGATGGTGTGTTCTTCTCACGTCTGAGGAGGATCGCCGATTTATGACCTTGCCTGAATCCTGCCGGGAGACGCGACCGGGAAGGTCAACAAGTATTTCAGTCGGTTGCCCGGGGGAGGCCAGTTACCTCTGACTGCGAGCTGAGATACTGACAGTACCTGTGGCAATCACACAGGGTCCCCAGACGTTTCACTATCTATTGATCCTTGTGCCACCACTTTATTTCTCGCTGCCACCACCAGGCCCTACCTGGTACAATACTGAGTCCAGTCAGGGTTAAATTGGAACATAAACTTCTGTTTATTTATTGTCGTTTAACGAGCATGTGGTTTCATAAATGGTATCGGTCAGTTACATTCATGGGGTGCCTATCCAGACCTATAACTTCTGCTACCTGCTCTCACTCACTAAACCACCTCTCAGATATTTACTTGTCTTCCTAGCCCCTAACTGTTCCTGACTCAGCTTATTTCGCTACACTAACTCAACCTACCCACAGACTCTATCCCAATTCACTCCCACTCCAACCAACCACCCAACTCCCAACGAACTCCTCCTTCGCCCCTCCCAGAGCTGGTTTTATAGTCCCTCTGACTCCACCTCCCTGGGTTCTGATTGGGTAACCTGTTTAACTATTTCACCTCCAGCACTCTCAAATGTTAACGTCACATAACCCATGCATTCTAAACCCCTGGGTCAATTGCACCAAGCACTGGCCCCTCTCCCTTCTTTTTCCTTTCCTAAAATTTTAGCAAACAATATATTTCTTTTTCAAATTGCTTGCAGTGTACCTGGGCACAGCGTGGAATGCCAGGGCTGCCCAAATCTGAAGCCTCCAACCATTGTAATTTGCCCAGAGGCCTTTATGCATATTAATTAGCATATGCAAATCCCATGCAGATCTGTGCTATGCCCCTCTGCCTTGAGTTCTTCAAGTACCTTGCAAAATGACTCACTTGGGAAGATGGTAAAAATCGCCACGGATAATGTGAGCAAATACGCTACACTAGATAGCTCCTTGGAGTTGAAGAAGTGGCGATAAGCAAACCATTATTTACAGTGGTACCTCGGGTTAAGTACTTAATTCGTTCCGGAGGTCCGTTCTTAACCTGAAACTGTTCTTAACCTGAAGCACCACTTTAGCTAATGGGGCCTCCCGCTGCTGCCGGAGCACGATTTCTGTTCTCATCCTGAAGCAAAGCTCTTAACCCGAGGTACTATTTCTGGGTTAGCAGAGTCTGTAACCAGAAGCGTATGTAACCTGAAGCGCATGTAACTCGAGGTACCACTGTATTTGCGTGATTCTTTTTTTTATGGGGTTTTTACCCCTATATCACCCTTCGACAAAGGCTTTTAGGGTATCCTGCAAACATAGAATAACATTAAAACACAGATGCTGGTGATGATTACACCCCATCCCATCTGACTGGGTTGCCAGTCTCTCTCTCTCTCTCTCTCTCTCTCTCTCTCTCTCTCTCTCTCCACATACATTCATACACACCACACACACACAAACTGATATTCAAGCAAGTCTGAACAATTTAGGGGTGTTCCTAACCTCAGATGCTGAATGATGGGACTGAATAGAGTATCAGGGCCTCTCTCACAGCCCTCCTGGTCATGGCAGTTGGGGAAGGGGGGAATGAAGAGGTGCAGAATCAGGCCTGGATTAAGTCTGATACTGTCCCCTGACGGCAGCAGAGCCAGCTCAAGATTCAACAGGTGCTGGAATGATTCAGTACCTCCCCACCCTAAGAATGTCCTGTTTCAAGGCTTTCCACTGCCTAATAATCGCAGGGATACCACAGACCAGGTTTGTGTGTGGCAGAAGTGGAAGTCTGCACCGAAGGACTGTTAGTGTTGTTCAGTGGAATCCCTGATCTTTTCTACCTTGTGTAGAAATTAATGAGCCTTCCACCCCAAGAATGAGTTACAAACCCCAAGAAAATGTTACAAACAAACAAAGCAACACATTGTACTCAAGTAGCAAGCAATGCGATTCAGTCCTTTATTACAGTTCAGGAACTTCTCTCTTTGATTCCAGACAGAGACTTCATCATGCTGGAAGCTTCTTCATCCAACACAGTGAGCTGATGGTCTATTGGCTTCCCACCATAGAGCGAGATGCTGAGCTTCTTAGATTTCAACTTCCTAATGACAAGGGATTTGCTTAGGTTCCCAGCAATGAGTCATCAAGTAGTCAAAACCCTCTGAAATGGAAAAACACCAGCCTTCCGCTTTCACCTAGAGTGAAACCTCTCACCTAATACACACTTCTCTGCTTTGGAAATGGAAACCTTGACTTAAGTTTAAATTTGAATGCATACAAACATTACATTTTATGCATATTAAACTTACTACTTTAAGAAGGACTAGCACCAGGGTCATTCCGCAGTTGGAGGCTGCAGAGGCCAGCAGCACTGGGCAGAGATATACTGTCACTCAATACAGTCTGCCGGCCCCCACCCACTCAAAGGCACAAAGTGTATTTGGATTGCTCCGTTAATACAGGTTTTTAAACTTGGAGGGGGCGGGTGGTTATAGTCTTTGCCCAGCACTCTAGAGACAACTTTATAGTCATCACAATTCATCCTACTGAGATGCTGAAAGCAACCTGATTATGTAATGAGCACTTTTTTCAAGCTGATCGCTCTGCCATTTGGAAAGTTGCGGTTTTGCCGCTTTGTAACGGCCACTTGATGACCAGGTGGCCTAATACAATTTTGAGAGGTTAAATTGTATAGCAAAGGAACTGGAGCTGTTATTGGAAAAGCTTTATATTTGTAGTTTGTGCATAAGAAAAAAAGTCAGCGTGAAAAATGGACCAAGTTTGGAAAGCCATTGCAACCGCTGTTTATTGTGGGCAAAAGGTGATTGGGAAAGTCTAGCTTTCCCAGTGATGCATCCTTCAAAAACATTCTCCATCTGGCAGTGGAGCTATAGTGTTCTCTACTGTGAACCAGGGTTAAAAGGAGATTTAAAATAAAAACCTCATTTGAAGCACCTTAAAGTTATATCTAAGCCACAAACACACACTTTTTTTGGTTCTGTGTACGTTTTGTGCCTGGGTCAAACTGGGGTCCCAGTTAAATTTTCCCCTAGTTAGATTATGGACACCCATAATCTACACCTTATGTGGGTTCACCGAAGTAATTATTGAAACTAATGGGAAAGATGGGGGGACGGAACTGGTTCATTCCCTTGTCAATTCAAGAGATGATAAAGACTCATATACAATGGTACCTCAGAAGTCGAACAGAATCCATTCCGGAAGTCCATTTGACTTCCAAAACGTTCGGAAACTAAGGTGCAGCTTCCGATTGGCTGCAGAAAGCTCCTGCAGCCAATCAAAAGCCACGTCGGACGTTCAGATTCCAAAGAACTTTCGCAAACCGGAACACTCACTTCCTGGTTTGTGGTGTTCAGGAGCCAAAACGTTTGACTCGCAAGGCGTTCAGGATCCAAGGTACCTCCCTCTTCCTCTCTTGGCTCAGGCAAGGTAACTATGAACTTGATTCCAAAATGCTAGGAAACTTAGTTTTGAAACCTCAAAACTCTTCTGTCTGTCTGCTTACTAAGTTAGGGCTGCCATATGTCCGGGATTTCAAAGGTGGAATTAATGCCTAGGGGGAAATTCCGAAAGGTGGCGCTTTTTCCTGGATCTTTTTTATTGGATCTTTTCTCCTGGATCTCAACAATTTTGGGGGTTTCCTTTAAAAAGCTCAACAACTTTCGGGGTGTCCTAGTTTCTACTTTTTGAAATAAGGCAACCCTACACTAACTCAGCGCTCGGGAAGGGGCTCTACCCACTCACATCTGCCACAAAGCTCCCGCTTTCTTAATGACTAATCGCCTTGCCTTTGTTAAGTCAACAACTCATTATCAGGATGGCAGAAGGTGTCCGGTTCAATCTCCAGGTAGAGATGGAAATGTTCCCTTTCTGAAGTCCAGGAGAGCAACGTCGACAGCATTGGACGGAGATGGAATGATACCTTGGCTTGGTATAAGGCGGCTTATTCTGTTAGAAGGTCCTTGCAACCCCCCAAGGAACATAGGAAGCTGCCTTAAACTGGTCCATCCAGCTCAGTATTGTTTTTCTTGACTGGCAATGGCCCCAGTGTTTCGGGCAGGGTTCTCTCCCAGATCTACCTCTACCTCTCTTTCAGATCAGAACCAGTGAAAGCAGTGAAGGTCCTGTGTGAGTGTCTGGAGGCGGTTGGAGGATGGATGGCAGCCAACAGATTGAGGTTGAATCCTGACAAGACAGAAGTACTGTTTTGGGGGGACAGGAGGCGGGCAGGTGTTGAGGACTCCCTGGTCCTGAATGAGGTAACTGTGCCCCTGTAGGACCAGGTGCGCAGCCTGGGAGTCATTTTGGGCTCACAGCTGTCCATGGAGGCACAGGTCAATGCTGTGTCCAGGGCAGCTGTTTACCAGCTCCATCTGGTACGCAGGCTGAGACCCTACCTGCCCACGGACTGTCTTGCCAGAGTGGTGCATGCTCTGGTTATCTCCCGCTTGGACTACTGCAATGCGCTCTATGTGGGGCTACCTTTGAAGGTGACCCGGAAACTACAACTAATCCAGAATGCGGCAGCTGGACTGGTGACTGGGAGCAGCCACCGAGACCACATAACACCGGTCTTGAAAGACCTACATTGGCTCCCAGTACGTTTCCAAGCACAATTCGAAGTGTTGGTGCTGACCTTTAAAGCCCTAAACGGCCTCGGTCCAGTATATCTGAAGGAGCGTCTCCACCCCCATCGTTCAGCCTGGACACTGAGGTCCAGCGCCAAGGGCCTTCTGGCGTTTCCCTCACTGCCAGAAGCCAAGTTACAGGGAACCAGGCAGAGGGCCTTCTTGGTAGTGGCGCCCTCCCTGTGGAATGCCCTCCCACCAGATGTCAAAGAGAACAACAACTACCAGACTTTTAGAAGACATCTGAAGGCAGCCCTGTTTAGGGAAGCTTTTAATGTTTGAGGCATTACTGTATTTTAATATTGTGTTGGAAGCCGCCGAGAGTGGCTGGGGAAACCCAGCCAGATGGGCGGGGTATAAATAAATTATTATTATTATTATTATTATTATTATTATTATTATTATTATTATTATTATTATCTACCAGGAGATACTGGAGACTGCAGAAGGGGCCTTCTGCATGCAAGGCAAATGCCCAGCCATTTCCCCTTTTCCCCTGTCACCTGGCTTCAGGTGGTGGTGGTGGGACCTGGGAAAGAATATTGGTTGATGGGTGTAGCATTTGGGCAGACTAGCGTTGTGGAAGTTGGTCCCTTATTTCTCTCCCACTGCAGCTGGTGGGTGTTTATTTGTTTGTTTGCTTCTGTTTTTGCACATGGCAGAAGGGAGAGAACTCTCTGCTAAACAGTTTCGCGATGTGAAATCCACACAGCCCGTAAATCTGTTCGGGAACTCGTCCGTGTGGGAAATGCCGCGACTTCAGACTAATCAAATGGTCCTGGCAGCAGTAGCTGCTCCCCGAGACCTTATAGCTCAGCCGAGGACGGCAAACTGCTAATCAGAGAATTGTTAAGAAGTGCGACACAGCCTGAACGCGCACAGCCGTGCTCCCAAAACTCTGAAGTAAAGACCCTCTCTGATTTAAATGCACTCTGTCTCTGTCGCCTTGCCTGCTAAATGCTTTCTATCGATCTCTGGTGTGTGCTCACTTCCTCCTCCCCCCTGCTCTCCCCCCCCCCCACTCCTTTCATTCAAGCCATTTATTTTATAGGTGTAAAGTGTGGTTTAAAGCAAAAGGCTGCAGCGCAACCATTTACAAGACCAATTCCTCCCTACACCACATCCTTCTCTGTTGCCAAGCCCGAAAGGATCAGAGAGCGGAGAGGCCTTGTGTGGCAGAGTCTGAAATCAAGTATCCCACATTTCTGTGATCATGGGAATTGTTTTGGTGACGACTGGTGTCCTGCCTGAGAGCTCTCAGGGGAATGGAGCCATCTCCCAAGGGAGTAATTGGGGGAAAACAAACGGGAAGGCCTGTTGTTGCAAGTTGTGTGGTGTGTCTGCATCTGCTACTGCTATCTCACCCAGACATTTGGGGGAAGAGAGCAGAACTAGCCCCGCTGTAAATCGGGGAGGGCTGTGTGGAGAGAGTCTCTTCCTTTAAATTCCTAGGAGTTTATCTCAGTCAAGACCTTACTTGGAAAATAAATAGAACCCAGGTGGTTAAGAAAGCCCAACAGAGACTCCATCTCCTCAGAGTATTGCGAAAGAATGATGTCAATCCACATTTGATGATCTCCTTCTACCGGTCCACAGTAGAAAGTGTCCTTTCATACTGCATCACGGTGTGGTACGCTGGTTTGACATCAACTGATAAGAAGTGCCTACAGAGGGTGGTGAATACAGCACAAGATATTATGGGCTGTCCCGTGAATCCGCTGGATGACATCGCAGAAGAACGTTGCCTCAGGAGAGTGAGGAAAATTCTCAGGGATGATTCACACCCTGGCCGGCACTTTCTTGATCTCTTGCCCTCAGGCAGAAGATATAGAAGCCTGATTAGTCGCACCAACAGGGTAAAGAACAGCTTCTATCCATGGGCTGTTAGGCTGCTGAATGAAAAGATCACAACAGGGCAACTGACTTTTGGGTTTGGTGGGTGTGCGTCAGTAAACGAGGGGAATTAAGACTAAGAGAGCTGAGTGGGGGGTGCTTGTGTAATCTCGCTGTATGCAAGTTGTACAAGTGACAATAAAGTATTTCAATTTTATGATATCAGACAAGACCTAGAGCGAGTGGGCTGGGTAGCCAAAACGGTTCCCTCCAGTTGTTGGAATACCCTCCTCTCATCCTATCAACCTCTGTGGTGTGGTGGTTAGAATGTCAGACTAGGATCTGGGAGACATGGGTTCAAATCAGCAATGAGGCTCCCTGGGTGACCTTGGGCCAGTCATTGCCCCTCAGCCTAACCTGCCTCAGAGGGCATTAAATGAGGAAGGGAAGAACCGCGTTTGCCACCTTTTGCTCCTTGGAGAAAAGGATGAACTATAAATGCAAGAAATAAATAAGTAAATCATGTTGCATGGGGCTAAAGTCCTGTAGTATCTGGAAGGTACCCACATTCTTCTCCAAGAGCAAAATCCACATCCATGAGGAAAGCAAGATCTTAGAATCATAGAATCATAGAATCATAGAATCATAGAGTTGGAAGAGACCACAAGGGCCATCGAGTCCAACCCCCTGCCAAGCAGGAAACACCATCAGAGCACTCCTGACATATGGTTGTCAAGCCTCTGCTTAAAGACCTCCAAAGTAGGAGACTCCACCACACTCCTTGGCAGCAAATTCCACTGTCGAACAGCTCTTACTGTCAGGAAGTTCTTCCTAATGTTTAGGTGGAATCTTCTTTCTTGTAGTTTGGATCCATTGCTCCGTGTCCGCTTCTCGGGAGCAGCAGAAAACAACCTTTCTCCCTCCTCTATGTGACATCCTTTTATATATTTGAACATGGCTATCATATCACCCCTTAACCTCCTCTTCTCCAGGCTAAACATGCCCAGCTCCCTTAGCCGTTCCTCATAAGGCATCGTTTCCAGGCCTTTGACCATTTTGGTTGCCCTCCTCTGGACACGTTCCAGTTTGTCAGTGTCCTTCTTGAATTGTGGTGCCCAGAACTGGACACAGTACTCCAGGTGTGGTCTGACCAGAGCAGAATACAGTGGCACGATTACTTCCCTTGATCTAGATGCTATACTCCTATTGATGCAGCCCAGAATTGCATTGGCTTTTTTAGCTGCCGCGTCACACTGTTGGCTCATGTCAAGTTTGTGGTCAACCAAGACTCCTAGATCCTTTTCACATGTACTGCTCTCAAGCCAGGTGTCACCCATCTTGTATTTGTGCCTCTCATTTTTTTTGCCCAAGTGCAATACTTTACATTTCTCCCTGTTAAAATTCATCTTGTTTGTTTTTGCCCAGTTCTCTAATCTGTCAAGGTCGTTTTGAAGTGTGATCCTGTCCTCTGGGGTGTTAGCCACCCCTCCCAGTTTGGTGTCATCTGCAAATTTGATCAGGATGCCCTTGAGTCCATCATCCAAGTCGTTGATAAAGATGTTGAATAAGACTGGGCCCAAGACAGAACCCTGTGGCACCCCACTAGTCACTCTTCTCCAGGATGAAGAGGAACCATTGATGAGCACCCTTTGGGTTCGGTCAGTCAGCCAGTTACAAATCCACTGAGTGGTAGCATAGTCAAGACCGCATTTTACCAGCTTCTTTACAAGAATATCATGGGGCACCTTGTCAAATGCCTTGCTGAAATCAAGGTAGGCTACATCCACTGCGTTCCCTTCATCTACCAGGCTTGTAATTCTGTCAAAAAACGAGATCAGGTTAGTCTGACATGACTTATTTTTCAGAAATCCATGCTGACTATTGGTGATCACAGCATTCCTTTCTAGGTGCTCACAGACTGTTTGCTTAATGATCTGTTCCAGAATCTTCCCTGCTATTGATGTCAGACTGACTGGGCGGTAATTATTTGGGTCCTCTCTTTTCCCCTTTTTGAAAATAGGGACAACATTTGCCCTCCTCCAGTCTGCCGGGACTTCGCCTGTTCTCCAGGAATTCTCAAAGATGACTGCCAGTGGTTCTGAGATCTTGATGCAGCCTAAAGACTACAAAACCCACAATGCAGTACAGTTCAGAGTACAATACATACATGCAAGGCATGAGATTAAAACCAACAAGCCAGCAAACCAGCATGATGCATTATGTCTGCGAGACAAAGGTGCTTGCAGGAAAACATCTGCAGTCTTCATTTATATATATTTTAATTAATGTCAATAATGAGGGTCTATTCAGGAAATTCCACAACCTTGCAACCTTGTCGCCACCACAGAGAAGTCTCTCTGCCCCATGTCCCGGCCAACTGGACCTCCATCACTTTGGAGCAAGGCCTCTGAAAACGAATGCATTGGATATGGAAAGACCGTGTGTGTGTGTGTGTGTGTGTGTGTGTGTGTGTGGTCTTTTAGAACCTGGTTTTAAAACTATTTAGAGTAAGATTTGTCAGGGAATATATCAGATATCCACGATATTTTCTGCTAAACGGGGATGACTGGAGCCATTGTTTATTACTTTCCAAACTTTGACCAAAACTTCAAATCCACCTTGCACAGCATATTAGCCCCCCTAGAGTTATATCCAGCCGCAAATTGGTTTGAATAATTGCTTTTGCTTCCCTTCTCTTTGGGCAGCGTGACCTTCACTCCTGTTCGCTGCGTTAAAACCCACCTTTATTGCATTAATTATCAGGGGCTGAATTTGCTTCGCGTTCCGAGGCAACCCTCAAAGCCACTTTCTTCCCAGAGACATTTGATGAGCAGGTTCAAGGGGCACTCAGTCATACAGGGCCATTTGCTTTCTCCCTGACAGCTCCCAACTTGCTCGACATATTTATTGCTCCTGCTCCTCCTCAGGTCTGGTATGGAGGGGTTTTTGTTTGGTTTTTTACTTAAATTCAACTCATGTTCTTTTTTAATTCGCATACAGATACAGTGGTACCTCAAGTTATGAACACCTCAGGTTACAAACGCTTCAGGTTACAAACTACACTAACCTGGAAGAGTTACCTCGAGCTGAGAACTTTGCCCCAGGATGAGAACGGAAATTGTGTGCCGGCAAGAGGCCCCATTGGTGAAAGCACGCCTCTAGTTAAGAACGGTTTCAGGTTAAGAACGGACCTCCGGAACGAATTAAGTTTGTAACTAGAGGTACCACTCTATTGCAAAAATGAATGCAAATCTGCAGACTCTTCTTCAACTATGTGATGTGGTCACCCTAGGCGTTTGGTTAAAAGGAGAGGTGCAAATGAGATGAGCTGGCCTTCAAATGCAAACTGAATTGATTTTTGGCCCCATCCCTGCTCTAGAGGCCCACGCAGTCCTGATTGTAGATATGTGCTTTCCCCATGCTCAGCATCTACTTGGGAACTGATCCGCAAGGGGAGATGATGGGTGAAAGTGCATTCCTAGCAATGGAGCAACATTTCTAGAAGGGGAGAATGGCCATCCACCTGTGAGGTAAAAAGGTAAAGAACCCCTGGATGGTCCAGTCAAAGGCAACTATGGGGTTGAGGCGCTCATCTCACTTTCAGGCCAAGGGAGCTGGCGTTTGTCCACAGACCGCTTTCTGGGTCATGTGGCCAGCAGGACTAAACCGCTTCTGGCTCAACAGGACACCGTGACGGAAACCAGAGTGCATGGGAATGTCATTTACCTTCCCGCCACACTGGTACCTATTTATCTACTTGCACTCGTATGCTTTCAAGCTGCTAGGTTGGCAGGAACTGGGACAGAGCAATGGGAGCTTACCCTGTCGTGGGGATTCGATCCGTGACTTTCTGATCGGCAAGCCCAAGAGGCTCAGTGGATTAGACCACAGCGCCACCTTCATCCCCATCCACCTGTAACACACACCATTACTGTGCAAAATGTACAATATGCCAGGCAGTATTTTCCCTTTTCTGGTTTGATCATTAAAACATTGTCCTGCCAGGTAGTGCAAGGATCCAACCCTCTCTGCTAGTGTTCCAGGGGAGGAACTGAGATTGGAGGTGGGGAGGGCACAGAAGGGGCAAAATACAGTGCTAGAAAAGGGGAGCTTTGTCCCACCTTTTAGTTTTCTGGAATAGTAATAATAATAATAATGGCATATCAATTTGATATCAGCACTCGCATCTAAACATTAGCCATGTTGATTTTGATGGGGCTGGCTTTCGCATGCTAAGGACTGCGAGTTTTTTAAAGTTCCAATACAGAATATGGTGGCAAGTTTGGAGTTATTGGTTTGCGGAGGGTGGGGGGAGCTGTTCTTGTTTTTATTATGTATTTTGTGTTTTTATCTCATTTATTAATTTACCAGATACATTAGATTTTATATACCGCCCATCATCAAAAGATCTCACAGCGATTCTCAAGGTAAAAAGACGAGATAGAAGCACAAATAAATAAAAAACTAACTGCATTTTTATGTTGTGAACCGCCCTGGGATCTGCGGGTGAAGGGTGATATACAAATTTAATAAATAATGAAATAATAATTCATTCAATCAAACAGCAATGGGGATGTTGACAGGTAGGGGGCTATAGTTGCCCCCCTCTGTCTGATGTCACCTGTGTCAGGTCTCCTGTAGCTCCGCATGTATCTTTGGCCCCGCCCAGATTCCTTGAGACTCCACCTCCTCCACACACGGGTCCATTTAATTCAAACTTATGATCCAAAAGTCAGTATCTCTGCTTAAAATTTACCTTATTCTTTGACTCCCGTTGTCCTTTAACTCTGCGGAGTCTCATAGTCTCCCTCTTTAAGAGTTTAAGATGGTAATCCACTCTGCTGGAACACACCTGGAATTTCACGATTAAGCATCTTTAGATCCTGATGTTCCATGTGCGAAGCACCAGTGTCAATAAGTATAGCTTTTCACAGGGTTGCGCTAAAAACATTAATGGCTAGGAGCTTAAAAAGCTTTAAATTACCGGCCGTGGATCACCTCCATGAGGGCTCTTTATAAAATGTGATAATTGTGGAACATTCATTGATATGTTAAGTGCCAAGGAAAGGTAATTACTGTATATGGTACATTGCAATATGAAGTAAATATATGATTTTCTCCCCCCTTAGCCACCTAGCAAAGAGTGCAGTGCAATTACAGCGCTGAGTAGTCTGCGGGGATGCATAATTACTCTGCGGTGTGATTCATCTACAAATCCATGCTCAGCTCTCCTTTTTTGTGCTGCCGAGGAACTACAAGCTGTGAAAAATGCATCATTCATGGCTACGGTGGCCGAGCGGGGACATCAGGGCCAGTCTTTGGATTTGGGGGCCTGTAGACAGCATCTTAAAAAGCAGAGACATCACCTTGCCAACAAAAGTCCGTATAGTTAAAGCCATGGTTTTCCCAGTAGTGATGTATGGAAGTGAGCGCTGGACCATAAAGAAGGCTGATTGTCGAAGAATTGGTGCTTTTGAATTATGGTGCTGGAGGAGACTCTTGAGAGTCCCATGGACTGCAAGAAGATCAAACCTATCCATTCTGAAGGAAATCAGCCCTAAGTGCTCACTAGAAGGACAGATCGTGAAGCTGAGGCTCCAATACTTTGGCCACCTCATGAGAAGAGAAGACTCCCTGGAAAAGACCCTGATGTTGGGGAAGATGGAGGGCACAAGGAGAAGGAGACGACAGAGGACGAGATGGTTGGACAGTGTTCTCAAAGCTACCAGCATGAGTTTGACCAAACTGCGGGAGGCAGTGGAAGACAGGAGTGCCTGGCGTGCTCTGGTCCATGGGGTTACGAAGAGTCGGACACGACTAATCGACTAAACAACAACAACAACAAAGTAGAGATAAAGCCATTTTTATGGACGTGAGGCTGATTTTTTCCCCTTCAGTCATACTTTGACAAGTTCCGGGAAGAAACTCATTGCTGTGGATTGGGGCTCAGCAAATCAGGTACTTGGGTCTATGTGTCTCGGGGCTGGACCCAAACATTTTGTTGCCTGTGGTGAAGGACTTGATGGTGGCTCCGACCCCAATTCCATGTCCAGAATCCAAAGGGGTTGACGGTTGAACCTTACTGGAATGCTGGCAATGGGTCAACATCTTCTACCATACCCAAGGGCAGCGGACTAGGTTAGGAAGTGTAGAGCAATAACGCTTGTGGAAAAACCAGAACCCGGAGAATATTTAAGGATTATATAAGATCATATTGTACCAACCACACCATATTAGCAGAACTTGAGTGATACTTGTAAACACAACAAATATCGTTTGTGGAGTAGACGGGAACAAAATAAAACTGTGCGGGGAAAACGACGACTATAAATAGTACAATGAGAATGATTGGAAGACTCATTTTGTCAGAAGTCTTTTTTATTTAAGTGTTTATTTAAGTATTAATTAGGAAGATTAAGGTTTTTTATGCACGCAAGTCTGCTTTTTCTTCTTTCTTTTTTCTGCATTTTCTTCGATTTTCTTTTTGTAGTGTGAGATTGTAAATTCTTTGTAAATTCTTTGTATATGTGTGTAATTTAAATTAATAAAGATTATTTAAAAAAAACAAAAAAACCAGAAGCCTTTTTGTTAGGTATTCTAGGACAAGAAATGCCTATGAAAAATTGAACATTATTCATGTACGCTACTACGGCAGCAAGAATTTTAATAGCACAAAATTGGAAGACTGGAGAAATACCATCTGAAGAACAAGAAAAATGGATGAACTATGCATAACTGGCAAAATTAACGGATAAACTGCGTGAAAAGGACAATGGTGACTTTGGAAAAGAATGGGAACCCTTTACAACATACTTGCAGAAACAACAACAAAAATGGGCTCGTTGGCAGGATTTAAATAAACATTTACAACTTCATATACAGAGGACAAGAAATATAATTAGTGATAACAGAACATTATGTATAAACAGCAGAATGTAACATTTGGTGTAACAAACCAGAAATGAAAGTTGGGGGAAGTCAACAGGGAGGGGGGAAACTAGAAAATGGATGTTAAATGATGATATTGAATAATTGTTATGAGAAAAGAAAATCAATTAAATTATTTTTTTTGGGGGGGGAGGAAGTGTAGAGCAAGCTAGCATAAGGGACTCAGGGAGGTAGTGGTGGAAAGCCTCTGCCATCCTTGCCGCCTGAGGCAGCTGCTCCACTCTGCCTAATGGTAGGGCCAACTGTGCATCTTGAGGTTGTTACAGAGGAAAGCAGGAGCGCATGACATTGGGGAGTTTGCCTGTTCTCCAGTCCCACTGAAATGAAGGACCATTGAACATCAGCTTCTCGCCCAAAAGGTCACGGGTTCAATCCTCCGACTGGGAGAGATCTTCATCTGAAACCCTGGAGAGCTGCTGCCGTTCAGTGCAGAAGGCATTGCTGGGCTAGGCAGCCCAACGATTTGACTCAATATAAGGCAGCTTGCCATGTTCTGAGGTGGGGCTGGGCTGCAGCTGAGCTGGTAGATTGTGGCTGGGGAGAAGAATGAGGAATGTGCGGATCAGTCACAGTGCTTTGCACTTCACGATCAATCAAAGGGGAACTCAATGTCCAGGCTGACCTTGTAAAAGTTGATATACCAAGTGGAATAAACATGTCACTTCACCTGAAAAATAGCACCGCGAAGACAGATTGAAAACCCAGCGCTTCCCCACAGATTCCTTTTTTTACTGTGCAAAGTTAAGAGTGGGACACCTGATATTGCCACATGTAAAGGGAGACATTAAAAAAAAAAGATTAGTAAAAGATGTGTTAAATTAATAATGTGTCATACATATATTTGCTGCAGAGTTGCTGAAACTTCACTAATAATAATAATAATAATAATAATAATAATAATAATAATAATAATAATTTATTATGTATACTCCACCCACCTGGCTGGGTTTCCCCCAGCCATTCTGGGCGGCTCCCAACAGAATATTAAAAACACAATAAAACAACAGATATTAAAAACTTCCCTAAACAGGGCCACCTGTCTTCTAAAAGTTATGCAATTATTTATTTCCTTGACATCTGAAGGGAGGGCGTTCCACAGGGCAGGAGCCACTACTGAGAAGGCCCTCTGCCTGGTTCCCTGTAACCTCACATCTCGTAGTGAGGGAACCACCAGAAGACCCTCGGAGCTGGACCTAAGTGTCCAGGCTGAACGATGGGGGTGAAGATGCTCCTTCAGGTATACATTATCACACCAGTCCTTACGACGATCCTGCAAGGGAAACCAATCTTGGCATTGATCTGTTACATTCCTTTTAAACCCACCTTTCCTTCACAGCGTTCAAGGGTGTCATACATGCCCCCAGTTTTCCCCTCACAGCAGTGCTGTGTCGTGGTTAAGCCGACAGATGGCGCCTCGCGGAGATCACCCAGGAAGCTTGTACACTTAGATGAGGTCTGAACCTAGATCTTCCCAGTCCAAGTCCAATATACTCCCTAAACTCGCTGCTACATACCCTGAAAGTGTCCCGGAAAAACGGGACATCCCGTTTTCCCACGCAGGAGCACGGCAGCCATTTTGTGTGCCACGATCTCGTGCGATTTCGCACTGAGATCTTGCCCCCCCAAAAAAGTGCATCTTTGGGGTCTTCCATGAACTCGCACAGGTCACATGACTTGCATGGGCACGGAAACATGCACCCCGGTTTGGGGATTCAATAGGTTGGAGAGTATTCTGTTGTTGTCAACACCACCACCCCTGTAATGCAAGTGAGAGCTAGGAGATCAGAGGCAGTACGCCCGAGAGCAGTGGCTGTTTGAAATCATAAGTAGGAAAGTGCTACTGAGCTCAAGTCTTGCCTGTGGGCTTTACATCAGGGCATCTACTTGGTCACTGTGAGAACAGGATGATGGACTAGATAGGCCTTAAAGTCACTGGCAGAATCTGGGACCAAGGAGAAGAGTCGGTGGAAGAAGATTGGAAAAAATTTAAAGTATATCTTCAAAAATATTGTAAAATTAAGGACTGTTAGAAAGGTGTTGGAAAAAGAAAATTAGATAGTTTTGGTAGATATGAGATAAAGGATTAAGTAAAAATGAGTTGATGAAAGTGATGAAAGAGAGGATGTTAAACTATATTATTTTAAACTAAACTACTTAAATGAAAATAAGGTTGGAAGGATTTGCTGAAAAAACCATCTGAATTAGAATACAAAATTGGGAGGTGTGAGGCGGTCAAGGAAATAAGTAAAGGAAGAAAGCTATGTAAAGGTTTAATCTGTTCTTTTTTATTTATTTTTTTAAATTGAATGTATTTTTATACCTTTTTCTCTTTTTTTCTGTTACTGTTGTATTCTTTTTTATATTTTGTATTGTTCTTTTTTCTTTTTGAAACCTTAAATTTTGAATAAATATTTTATATATATAAAAAAAATAGATAGGCCTTAAAGTCTCCTCCAACAGGTCTCGCCTCATGTTATTTGATAGGAGCTTGCCTTATGAGTTCAGGACAGGAACAATATAAAGTTATACATATACACACACACATATATATTTAACATATAAGTTCCAACAATCATTTAACAAAACTTCTTATCTTATACAATATTTTAGACTTCTGTCAACAACTTCTGAAGATGTTCCGCTCTTTATCACTTGTTCTGCATTTCTTAATTTCTCTATTACTTTTAATTGTCCTTAACTAATAATTCTTTCCAAAGTCTTCCTTGCAATATTTCACAAAGTCCTCCTTACAGAACTTCTTGCAGTCCTACTAGCATTATCTATTTATCACAACTGCTTTTCAAATAATTCAAATAATTCCAGTCCTCTAAGAATCTCTGATCCCGCAGGTTTCGAATCCTTCCTGTTAATTTATCTAATTCTGCATAGTCCGTTAATAGGAAAAGTAAAATTTTTAGTGGTCTATAATCCATCTCTTATTTATCTGTTTGTTGCTTTTATCTCTTTTTTATCACTTTTTTCTCCAAGGAAAATCCCCCACAATAACTCTGTGAGGTGGGCTAGGCTGAGGTAAAGTGACTGGTCCAAGGTCAAGTGAGCTTCATGGGTGAGCGGGGATTTGAACCCTGGTCTACCAGATCTTGCAGTCCTGACACTCTAACCACTACACCACACTGTCTCTGGCTCAGCCTACTCCAACCTGGGCCCCTTCAGACTGCCTCTCCTTCTGAAACATCTGGAGGGAGCCAGGTTGAGTAAGGCTGTCTTAGCCAGCAAATTGCAGTGCCGCTTATATTGAGTTGACGGAGCAAGAACTACAAAGCCTTGAAGTGATAGAATAAGCTATTCCCATAAAGCACGGCCAAGTCCCTTATAAAATCTTTATATGGGCATAAATTGATTATGAGTAAATGATCATTTTTTAGGCCGGCAGTTCTTCTTTTCAAAGTGACTTTCTCCACGCTCTGTTTTGTAGGCTGGGGCGTGAGATAGGCAGCCGCCATGCAGCCATGTCATGGCGCCACCAGCCATGAGCTGGGAAAGTCATTTCATGGGACTGGCTGTGCCGTAGCTTTAATAGGCACCATGTTGCTCATACACCACCAAGGGCAAAGGGTTGCCACACAACCCAGTACTCCAGTGTCAGGTTCCTCTAGCAGAGAAGTCCTTTGCATGTCAAGGGGTCGTATTCCCTTTGGGGCCACCTGCTCAGTGTGAATGGGGCTGGTGCCAAAATTGGGTGGGGCTTGAGCTGGCAGCAGTGTGAACTGAAGGAGCGTCTCCACCCCAATCGTTCAACCCGGACACTGAGCTCCAGCTCCAAGGGCCTTCTGGTGGTTCCCTCACTGCGAGGTTACAGGGAACCAGGCAGAGGGCCTTTTCGGTAGTGGCGCCCGTCCTGTGGAACACTCTCCCATCATCAGATGGGAAATAAACAACTATCTGATTTTTAGAAGACATCTGAAGGCATGTTTAGGGAGGTTTTTAATGTTTAATGTTTTATCGCTTTTTATTATTATTATTATTATTATTATTATTATTATTATTATTATTATTCTGTTAGGAGCCGCCCAGAGTGGAAAGGGTATAAATGAATTATTATTATTATTATTATTATTATTATTATTATTACAGTGCTACCTCGGTCTACGAACAGTCCTGTTAACAAACTATTTGGGCAACGAACTCCGCAAAACCAGAAGTTGGTTTAAGAATGCTTTGGGTTAAGAATGGACTTCTGGAACAAATTAAGTTTGTAAACTGAGGTACCACTGTATTATTATTATTATTATTATTATTATTATTATTATTATTATTATTATTAAACTCTTTTCATTGCAAGCAAAGGCTACGGAAAACGTGCTTCTCCGTTCTTATATATACGAGAACCGTGGCAATCCTTTCACCTGTCTTTAAGCCACACTGGTATCTAATACTCTCGCAATCCCTCTGCAGCCCGTGGATAATACGTCTCCCTGCAAAACGCTGGTAGATTTAAAAAGAAGTTGAAAAAGAACGGCCGCCATTTTCCGAGAAGAGGACCTATTAGGAAAACAAAATCCTCTTGAATGACAGAGCTGCATCTGGCTTTTGAGTGGGTACCGGTTTTCCAGTGGAGTTGATGGCTTTCAGGTTTAATCCATCTGTCAGGGCTGATGGGCGACTCTTAAAGGAAAACAGTGCGCCAAGCAGTGGGTGAAAGGAGAATGAAGGGTGTTAGCGTGATATGTTACCTGCGCGTTGACAGCTAATGTATCTTTCTTTGCATCGCTGCACCTTCGTCCTCTTTTGTTGCCTGATAAAAAACAGAATCATTATGGACATTCCCAGAGACAGCTTGGTAAACATAGACAATATATTAAGTTCTAAGCTCCATCTGACAGGACCTTAGCTCAGGAAAAATACAGTACAATCACCAGATCTGGCCCTGCAAGATACAGTCCACTCTTCCACCAAAACATGCACCTAAGAACACTGTCAAAAGAACAGATGGACTGCGTGTTCTGGATCTGAATAGGTAGTTGGAGGAACCCTACATTTAAAAAAAAATAAAAAATAAAGATTGGCTCAGCCATGGAGTCCCCCTGGATAATATTGAGAGTTTGCTCCTTCTAGTCCCATCAAGGCAAGTCTGAAGAAGTGTGCATGCACACGAAAGCTCATACCAATAGCTAACTTAGTTGGTCTCTAAGCTGCTACTGGAAGGAATTTTTTATTATTTTATTTTATTTCATTTCATTTATTTTATTTTGTTTCGACTATGGCAGACCAACACGGCTACCTACCTGTAACCAAAGCAAGTCTGCCCACTTTGTGGTCCACTGGGCCCAAGGCAGACCATCAGCAACGTATCATGAATTCTCAAGGCTTTGGCGACTCCTTGGTTGCAGCCCCAGAGAGAAAAATGGGAGGAATATTAAGCATTTGGAGGTGGGTCTCCATAAAATGTTGTTGACCAGTCAGAAATTGCACAGGCCTGGCTTACTGCCGCTTCCCTTTGGGCCCATTTTATCACTTTGCTAGGATATTTAAAAAGACAACAACAGCAACAGCAACAACAACACAGATCCCTCATTACCAATCTCCAAACATAAAACATTGAGAAGAGCCCTGCTGTATCATTCTGCATGCAAAGAGAGTGTTGTGATGCTCATCGTATTGCGGGCTTCCCATAGCGTCTGGTTGGCCCCTGTGAGAACAGAATGCTGGACTAGAGGAGACATTGGCCGGATCCAGCATGCTGTTCTTACGTTCTTCCTCCAAAGAACCATCCAGTCCATCATTCTGCTTACCACAATGACCCATGAGAAGCCCATGGGGTGCCCACACACCCTATCTGCTCTTGGAGGCACTGAACCTGGAGGTAATATATAGCTACCATGACTTTGGACACTCTTAGCCACCAAGAATTTGCCTAATGTCCTTGGTCAACTGGTGTCCCAGTTATGCCCCTTCTTTACTTTTGGGGCACTCTTTCTTTCACCAAAGAGGAGTTTAGGGAAGACCTGGGATGCAGAAGAAGATTGATTGATTGATTGATTGATTGATTATTGATTTATTAAATTTATATTCCACCCTTACTCCCAAATTCTTGGTTCACTATATAACACTGTGAGTGGTCAGCACTCTGAAGGTGTGAATGATTAAGATTTAGCATGGTGATTGCTGAATGAAAGATTTAATTGTTTTTTTTTTTGTAATACTTAAGGGATTCTCATTACGATGTATTTTGTTATAATAGCTGTTTTTTGATGTTCTGTCTCCATGTATATGATTTAGTCTTGTGCCTCTTTGTTCTTTCACTTGTGTAAATTGTCCAGAGATATTTATTGCTGTTGAATTGTTACCTACAATGTGGGATTATTATTATTGGGCTGTGTTTTTGGTTTGGTGTTTTTTTTAAAAAAAGCTTTATTTCGCTATAAACAGAATGGCCAACTGTCTTGCAGAGAACATGTGAATTACTTGCTTGTTCTGGAAAAGCTCAGCTATTGCATTGTTTTGTATTTGATCCAAAGTTTTGTCTCTTAGAGATTCAATATTATTGGGTTTTGAATGAGAAATTCATGTTGTATTTCTTACACTGATTCCTGCGTAAAAAAAAGAGAGCTTCCTGTTGAAACATGAAATGATACATTAAATAAATACATAAAGCAACACTCTAGGCAACACTGCTTTCTGCTTTGCTGTTACTTGCTGTTGGGGCCCCTTGATAGATTACAAAACTTAGACCAGTGACCTGCTTTTATCTCCATAGCCATTTGCAATTAGACTTTTGCGCATGGAAAATATGGAAAGAAGCAAAACAAAGGACGATTCTTCATTGATCAGCATAAACACAGCGTACTCAATATGCAAAATCCATATGAAATATAAATTGTAGCTGCAGGCACAAAGTTCAGCACAGCCTCAATAAAATGCAGACTTAACACAATATGGTTGGCGGTGGGAGGGGAGCACGGGCTGCAATAGGAACCATTAACTAGACATAGCAAGGTTGAGGCCATTTTGTCATTCCAATAGAATTAAACAAGGGAAGTTTACAGATTGTTCCCTATTGAAGGAGAATTACATGAAGATGATGTACAGATGGTACACAACACCAGTGCAGTTAGGGAAAATGTACAAAACTAGTTCAAATATATGTTGGAAGTGTAAGGAAAAGGAGGGAACGTTTTATCATATGTGGTGGAATTGTAAGGTAATTAAAAATTTTTGGGAAATGATATACAACGAATTGAAGAAAATGTTCCATTTAACATTTGTTTAAAAACCCGAGGCATTTTTGTTGGGGACTGCAGGGAAAGACATGCCAAAAAAGTTGAAAAACATCTTCATGTACGCGACAACAGCCGTGAGAGTTCTGGTAGCACAAGGATGGAAGACTGAAGAAACCCCAACTAAAGAATCATGGCAAGAAAAATTGATGGACTATGCAGAACTGGCAAAATTGACATATAAGCTATGGGACAAGGATAACTGTGACTTTAAGGATGAATGGGAACCTTTTACAAAATATCTGAAGACGCAACAAAGCGAACTGGACTCCTTGGCAGGTTTTGAATAGACATTCACAAATTTTTTGTTGATAATATTCAGCTAAACAGTTTGAGGATCTATACAACTTTGTAACATGCAGAAAACAGAATTATTAGAGAAACCAAAGCCTGGAACTGAGGGAAGTCGGGGTGGGTGGGTTTTGTGTGGGAGGGGGGAGGGAGGAAAAATGGGGGGGAATAAGGATGATATGTTTTTGGATAATATGTCTTGTTATAATTTTGAATAATTTTTTTAAAAAAGAATTAAACAAGGGAAGGCTGCAGTTCCTTGTTAGACCTTCGGCCACAAAGCAGATGTTTTCATCCCCCAACATCTGCAGGAAGGGCTGTGAAAGACTCCAACCTGAAACCTGGGGAACCACTATGTACAGGTAGTGTACATAGCCTCCAACATTTATCCGATGAAAATTGGAAAGTCCCATTCCATAATGATAAATTTACTATTTATACCCCACACTTCTTACTCGATTGCCCCAGCCACTCTGGGCAGCTTCCAACATATATAAAAACACAATAAAACATTAAACATTAAAAAACTTCTCTTTGCAGGATTGCCTTCAGACGGCTCGAGGGTCAGATAACTCCATACCCTCCAACATTTCCCCATTGAAAATAGGGACATCCTAAGGAAAAGTGGGACATTCTGGGATCAGAAAAAGGGACAGTAAATCCTGGACTGTCCCTGGAGAATAGGGGCTCTTGGGAGGGAGTGAGTGTAGACAGTATTATGGTAAATGTATCCTGGGTTTTCCGTGTGCCTATAAAGTGGTTTTCAACTCAAGAACTTTGGCTGAAGCTGGCGTGGAACAGACTAATTTAAGGTTACCAGATTTTTTTCAATGAATCCGGGAACACTTTTCAACTTCAGTGGATTTTCTATGGGGACTGATTTGTAAATTTGGGGACTGTCCCCGGGAAATGGGGATGTCTGGTAACCTTAAGGGACCCCTGACCATTAGGTCCAGTCGTGACCGACTCTGGGGTTGCGGTGCTCATCTCGCTTTATTGGCCGAGGGAGCCGGCGTACAGCTTCCGGATCATGTGGCCAGCATGACTAAGCTGCTTCTGGCGAACCAGAGCAGCGCACGGAAACGCCGTTTACCTTCCTGCCGGAGCGGTATCTATTTATCTACTTGCACTTTGTGCTTTCAAACTGCTAGGTTGGCAGGAGCAGGGACCAAGCAATGGGAGCTCACCCCATTGCGGGGATTCGAACCGCCGACCTTCTGATTGGCAAGTCCTAGGCTCTGTGGTTTAACCCACAGCGCCACCCGTGTCCCTCCTCTGGTAACCTTAGACTAATTCCATTTTGCACCAAGAGAGGTTGGGTGACTCAAGTCACACTCTCTGCACCGGGACCTTCATCTGTCATCAGAGATCCATGGAATTTTAGCTCTCCATTGATGTCCCAACAAGCGGAATTTGAGCACGAGAGCTCTCTCCTGTGGTTCCCAACAGCTGGTCTTCAGAAGCATTCCTGCCTCCAGCTATGGAGCCAGAGTATAGCCTTATGGCTAGTAGCCGTTACAGTGTGTGCATGTATGTATTTAGGTTTTCTATCAGCTTCAACTCTGTATGTATGCAGGTAGAGAGCAAGGCCTTCCCATGCGCTTCTTGAGGGTGAATATTGATCAATATACTTTCCTTGCCCTTTTGCAGTAGTCTTCATCTGGGCTCAGCAAAATGGAAAAGATTAATCCATCACTCTTCTCTCCCCTCCTTTCCTCCCTTGTCCCCTATTCACTCCTCTGTATCAGTTTGCTCTATTGATTTCTTCCCCTTCCCAGCTCCAGTGGTTGTGGACCAACAAAGCTACAAGCACACCAGGCACATCACAGTCAAATTTACCAAACCACACACACACACACACACACACACACACACACACACACACACACACCTCTTGGCAGATCTCATGGTGTTGACTGGAAAAATGACTTTAACAGGATATTACAGCGCTCTCGCAATATTCCAGTGTGCAGCAACATTATAGTTGGTGTTAAACTTTATTACCAGGCCTGTGATAAAATTAGTTCAATATTGGTTGCTTTTATAATGTGCTTTTACAATTGCAACATGGGATAATGTGATAGTAAAATAAAATAATAAAAAGGTCAGGACTTGGAGGCAGGAACAGAGAGCCGCACGAAGGAAAGGTACGAGAGGAAGTAACCTTTTGCTTCCTCCCCTAGAAGGACTGCTGCAACGTTTCGACATGCTGGTGAAATCAAATTATTGAAAATAACCGTGCAATCCTACACATGCAAATCTCATTGAGTTGCATGGAACCCGCGACACAGAGGATGCTGGTGTGAAATTCAGCAACAGAGGACAAAATTCTTGTATATACAGAAATAGGCATAGAAGATTGTGATAC
The DNA here is from genome assembly GCF_965112155.1 of Podarcis liolepis. Lineage (NCBI taxonomy): Eukaryota > Metazoa > Chordata > Lepidosauria > Squamata > Lacertidae > Podarcis > Podarcis liolepis. Next base: position 10,781,676 of record NC_139563.1, on the reverse strand, counting down.
AGAGCCAAGGAAAAGTTATCCCTGCCAGAATCCATCACTTCTTCTTTCCAATCTGCCACCTTAATTGAAAGGCAATCTCATATTAATATCTCTACTGCAATTCATGACTTCAGATCAGGGATGGGGAATGAGATGTTGCTTGACGCCCACCAGCCCTAAGCAGCCCAGCCAATGGTCAGGGATTTTGGAAGATGGAGGCCAGCAACATCTAGAGCAGTGCATCCCAAACTTGGGTCTCCAGCTGTTTTTGGACTACAGTTCCCATCATCCCTGACCACAGGTCCTGCTAGCGAGGCATGGTGGGAGTTGTAGTCCAAAAACAAATGGCGACCCAAGTTTGGGAAACATTGATTTAGAGCAGCGGTTCTCAACCTGTGGGTCCCCAGATGTTGTTGGACTACAACTCCCATCATCCCCGAGCTCTGGCCTTGCTAGCAAGGGATGATGGGAGTTGTAGTCCAACAACATCTGGAAACCCACAGGTTTAGAACCACTAATCTAGAGGGTCACCAGCTCCCCATCTCTGCTTTACATCAGTCTCTTCTAACTTTGGGTCCCCAGATGTTGTTGGACTGCTATTCCTATCAGCCCCAGCCAGCATGGCCCACTGGTCAAGGATGATGGGAATCGTAATCCAACAACACCTGAGGACCAAGGTTGGGAAAGGTGCTGTGGACGATGATAAAGCCATGTCTTCTATCATTCCCCTCCCCACCCTCCTCCAAGGGTGCACTGGCCACTTAGCTTTGCCCATGAAGTACAGTCCCTCAAGGGGAAGGATACAAATGGAAGGAAGGAAGAAGAAGACACTCCAAACAAGTCATGAGAAGAAGAACAGGGCAAAAGATGAGGACCAGAAGCTCCAAAAGGCAGATCTAGAGTGGGAAGCAAATCTAATCGTGTTCAGTAGAGCCACAAAGCTATCTAGGCGTGTTTTGCAGCTAGGCATGTTTGTTCAGAAATAAGTCTTAGTGTAGCCAGTAGAATTTGGACTGCAGCCTTAGAGCAGTAGTGGGAAAGCTCTAGCTCTCCACATGAAGCTGGACTACAACTCCCATCATGCCTGACTATGCTAGCTGGGGCTGATGGGAACTGGAGTCCAACAAAAACATCTGACGAGTCACAAGTTTCCCATCGTTACCATAAAGCATAAACCAGTCTGGATGGCGGTTGTGAAAGGTCCCACTGAACATAAAATGCTTAAGGGTGTGCAGCGAGATCCTATACTCCTTTAACTCAATGGTAGAGCCCCACTGAGTTCAATGGCACCTACTCCCCAATTAAATGTGTGTATATGATTGCAGCACTCCGAGCTCAAAGCAGTCATTTGTGACTGATGGTCCTGAACCACTGAAGCGTTTTCCTTTTGTGACTGGCATAACCATAATGCGTAGGAGGAGGTTTCGTCTGGGGGTGGTGTGTGTGCGACTGGAGGAAACAACAGGAAAACCACATTTAGTAGCTCAGCCGCTCTGTTGCAAGGACACAGGACAGCTCTGCTGTAGCTAGTTCTGTCCTGTCCTGCTGTGTTACATCACATCAGGTGGTCTTTGTCAGCCGCAGTAGCTGATCAAAGGACAAGTAATTGGCTCTAGCCCTGTGGTTAACATTTAAAGGAGAAAGCACACATTTCCCCCCTTTTTCTAGAAGGCCTTTTGAGGCCACAGAGCCTTGGGAGAGGGACAGGGAGAGCAGGAGGAGCCTGCAAGGAAGAAGAACTGATCCATGCAAAAAGAATTACCTGTTTATTGTCAATAGTAACCAAGTTTTCTAATGTAAAATAAAAAGATGTTAATGCTTAAGATCAGGTTGTGTGTCTTCTGTGGTCAGGAAGGATGCAAAAACAGGGAGCCCCTTGTACCACAAACTCACACATGATATGCCACAAGATAGCAAGCATTTTGCAAGTATATCTGTTCTCGGTTGTCGCTCTTCTCACTGCAGATCAGAGTCTGAGGCTGCACTCAGACAGAACTTCCGATTTTCCTTACCTGATAATTCCTGCATTTTGTCTGATCATTCACAAAACATAAAAGCCACCTCTGGAAATCTAGCAGAAGTTTAGTGCTCATTTCCATGTGAATTGTTTCTAGGGGGGCGGGGGGGGGATGGTTTGCAAACCTGCTTACTCAGTAAATTGCGTGAGCTCTGCATTGTAATTTCATGTGACAAAATCCGTGGCAGAATCCCACTGCACCGCTCAGAGATTAGGATGGCACATAACACTAGTAATGATCATCTTCCTTCCACTTCTTCCGTCTTTGCATGCAGGCACACAAACGCACGGACACAAATGGAGAACAGGGCAAAGGTGAACACCTTGGAGGGGCTGCTTACCGCTTCATCAACATTTCATGATTAAGAAAGTGACAGAATTCTGCCTTGTTTAATAGGAATATTCCTCCAGTAATTCCTGTTGCCTTAGCCAATTTTGCCCATCTGTAACTGACTCCTCCTCTGCTCTCATAGAATATTCCTGGCAGGGATGAATCCCTTCGACTTTTGCTTTTACAAAAAGATTTAAAACCAATAAAGGAAGGGAAACTCAGGGCTGATGCAATTAGAGGGCTCGGGAGGAGCAAGGCAAATGTCATCACACCGGAGCACAATCTGCTCCCAAGAAAACAGCAGAGGACATCAAAGCTGCAAGAACGTCAGATCAAATAAATCCCCATTTGGAAGCTTCACTTGAAGGGTTGAAGATGCAATTGTCACTCAAATGTCTCAAATTAATCAAAGGTGCACCCTCCTTATAGACACACTTCTGATTCTATATCTGTCTATCCTCTATCTATATCTATCTATCTATCTATCTATCTATCTATCTATCTATCTATCTATCTATCTATCTATCATCTACTCTATCTATCTAGTAGTACCACGGATAGCTCAGTTGGCTAGAGTGTGGTGCTGATAATGCCAAGGCATAGCTGTCAACCTTCCCTTTCTTTGCGGGAAATTCTGTTATTCCAGCGCCATTTCCTGCTGCTTCCTGCTGCTATCCTGGATTGTTAGATATCCCATAGACTGTCCCCGGGACAGGTGAGGCTGCTGATCCCTTATTTTCAAATCTGAAAGTTGACAGCTATGAGCCAAGGCTGCAGGTTCAATCTCCGTATGGGACGGCTGCATATTCCTGCACTGCAGGGAGTTGAACTAGATGATTCTCTATCTGATTACTATCTGTGGCCAACCTATACTCCTAATATGTGGGTCCCATGAGGCCCCATGAACTGAAGATCCAGCACCACAAACACACTGTGTTAAAATTTGTTGTTGTTGTTTAGTCCTTTCCGACTCTTCGTGACCCCATGGACCCATGGACTCCTGTCTTCCACTGCCTCCCGCAGTTTGGTCAAACTCATGCTGGTAGCTTCGAGAACACTGTCCAACCATGTGTTAAAATACATTTCATTTATTCTTTCATTTAGAAAAAAGTACTTAATCACAGAACTCTAAGCAGGGTGCGCAGCGCAATTACTGGTAAAAGACAGCTAAAATCCACAAAACTCTTTAAAAAGCAAGTATATCATCATCACTAAAACACAGATAAAATCAATGGAACTTTTATCTATGCTTAATTAAATTATATATAGACGATAAAAATTGTGCTACCCACAAGATGGCGCGGTGGCCACCAACTTGGATGGCTTTAATAAAGGATTAGACAAATTCATAGCAGAGAGGGCTATCGATGGCGACTAGCCAGAATGCCTCTGTTTGATCCCTACTTTTGAAGGAAGTATGCTTCTGAATAGGGACGCGGGTGGCGCTGTGGTCTAAACCACAGAGCCTAGGACTTGCCAATTGGAAGGTCGGCGGTTTGAATCCCCGCGACAGGGTGAGCTCCCATTGCTCAGTCCCTGCTTCTGCCAACCTAGCAGTTTGAAAGCACGCAAGTACAAGTAGATAAATAGGTACCGCTCCGGCGGGAAGGTAAACAGCGTTTCTGTGCGCTGTTCTGGTTCGCCAGAAGCGGCTTGGTCATGCTGGCCACATGACCCGGAAGCTGTACGCCGGCTCCCTCGGCCAATAAAGCGAGATGAGCGCTGCAACCCCAGAGTCGGCCACGACTGGACCTAACAGTCAGGGGTCCCTTTACCTTTATGCTTCTGAATGATGGGGGTCACAAGTGGGGAGAAGGCTGTTGCACTCAGATCCTGCTTGTGGGCTTTCCTTGAGGGCATCTGGTTGTGAGGACAGGATGTGGGGCTAGGTAGGTCATTCGCCTGTTCCAGCAGGGTTCTTCTCATGTTCTCATGCTGAGGTTTCAGCAGGCGTCTAAACCAATATAGTGAGGGCTGCTGCTTAATGTCACTAGGCAGGGAGGTCCAAAGCACACCTGCTGCCACACTAAAATATCAGCTCCTTGCAATTGTTTCCTATTATATTCACCTCAAGGGGGAATTAGTGTTATGCAGGATGTGAGCCTGTGATGTTAGGGGATGGTAATCTGCTTAAAACATCAGAGCCAGTGTGGTGTAGTGGTTAAGAGCGGTAGTCTCGTAATCTGGTGAACCGGGTTCGCTTCCCCGCTCCTCCACATGCAGCTGCTGGGTGACCTTGGGCCAGTCACACTTCTCTGAAGTCTCTCAGCCCCACTCACCTCACAGAGTGTTTGTTGTGGGGGAGGAAGGGAAAGGAGAATGTTAGCCTCCTTCGGGTAGTAATAAAGTGGGATATCAAATCCAAACTCCTCCTCCTCTATATGTCCACCTCCTCTTCCTCCTCCTCTGTCCATTCATACACAATGAAGGAAGTGATGTCGTCATGCCTTCTCCCTGCTTCACTTCATCGGCTGCTGCTTGAATTGTTAGCAAAATGATGCTGTGGGTCAGAATAAAGCCTGCTTCTTCACAGTTCAGCCATCCCTACCATCACAAAGGAATCAGATATTCTGAGCCATGCACAAAGGATTTCCAGGGGCACATGGGAATTCTCCGAGAGTTTTCTTTTTAAAGCACTGCCGGGTAATTTTATGCCTCTCCATCACTCTCGCTGCCAATAATCTATTTCCTCCCATAAAGGTTATATAAATCCAGCAGGCCCTTCATTTCTTGAGATACTTCTGTTTATGCAAGCTGTCTGGGAAACTCTCTCACATCGGCCCCAAATTGAACAAGTGCTTTGATAGCAAGAAATCTGCCCGGCTGAAAATAATCTGCCGCTTTTTGTTAATACAGACTCAATCTGCTGAATCATATCGTTGGTGTCAGCTGCTCCCGAATTGGCGAGACCTCCTGGGGTCACCCCAATTTGAATTTAGAACACTTTGGCATTGCTCTGCCTCTCAGGGCCAGGTCTACGAAAAGGTGCAGGGAGGGAGAATCCTTAAAGCCAGCTTTTCTGGGGGAAAGGTTCTTACAGGGTGAAATTCTGCTTCCTGTGCAGCATGTATCATGTCACCCAAGGTCTAGGAGGGAACCCTACAGTTTTGTGAAGGTTAAATGGGTTATGCACACATAGTGGCACTTGGCACAAAATGCAAAAAGGCCAGAGCTCCTCCCAATGTCCTGTTTATTGCATCTAGCTTTGCTTGCACAAAGCTTACACAGAGGTTAGATTATGCCCGTTCTCCACTGATTTGCTTGTGTGTTGGTTATACAGCTTTATAACCTTATTCATTCATCAAACACTTTTCAGCAGATTTCCTTCTCGTTTCCCCAACTGCAAAAAGTCCTTTTTTAAAAGTATGTGTCAGGGAACTGACATCGGAGCGAGAGGCGAAGGGGAGGCTCCCAGATGATGCTGGCGAAGGACCCAGCAGCAGGGGGAGAAACAGCTCAGTAGAGGGGGAAGCCAATCAGCGCAACACCAGGGATAAAGGGGGGCAGACGGGGGAATTGGAGAGAGGGCTCCAGGACTCTTCACTGGACATCAGTGAGGAGAGCCCAGGTCCTCCGCTACCCACGCCTTCCCTGCGCAGAAGACTCCCGCACAGTGAGAGGAGGAGGAGACTGGGTGTCAAACAACTTTTATGTTGGAAGAGGTTCAAGAAACGCCCACTGACGGATTCTGCCAGTGACTGAGGCAGCCACGATGAGAAGGGGCTGTGCAGTCAGAAAGGTTTAACAAGGCAAATTAACCGAGAAAGGCACCAGTTTACGCACGAGTAACTCATACCCACTACAGTATGCTTTCTTGTGCTTTAATCCACTTTAATTGTGCATGCCTCGATTTACGGTATGTGTTTGGAATTTTCCTACAAAAATCACGATGATCTGCAGGCAAGCTTAGAGAGTAGGAGAGAAACAGTCCTTCCAGGAGAAGACAAGGGGCGGGGGAGTAATTTTTTTAACCAATGCCCAACCTTGCAACTGTTGGATGTGTGCAGTGATCTTTTATCAAAGCCCGCTTGCTTAAAGGCCTTGACAACTGGTGGCAGCAAGCTGTTGAGGGTATCTCACTGACTTGGGCAAGAGCTGAAATGAGTGAGCATGTATTTGGCCTGAAGAGAACAATGGCATGCAGCTGGAAAAGGATAAGGAAGCTTGAGTTTCTGCGGTTTCCTGGGAAGGAGGAGCTGTAGCAAGCGGGAATGTTGGCTGATGGGTGTCATGGTCCAGGCGGAGGCAGAGGAGTTTTGGGAGGCACCAGCCAGGGAACCCCCTAAGAACCCCCAGGGGAAGAAGGCTCAGAGCCAGGGGATTGGTGGTGGGACGACGATGAGTGGCCAGAGAGAGAAGGAGCAGACTGAGAGAAGGAGGTGTCAGCAGAAGAGGAGATGGGGTTTAGTGGACAGGAAGAGGCTGCGGCAGAGAGCAGTTCAGACTCTTGAGTCTGAAGCAGAGGCTGGAGGGGAGAGTGGTCAAAAGGCAAAGTTGAAACTGGCTGCTGAAGAATCCAGGGAGTCTCTCCATCCTGCTGTGACCAGCTCTTCTTCCTACCTGGTCTCCTAGAACACGCAGAGAAATGAAATGGGCATTACAGAGGGTGGTTGTGCGTAGACACAGCCTGAGACTGTGTGGGAAAGACCCTGGAAAGGAGGAGTCCTTGTGAGCCCTGGGAAGGTGGAGATCTTAAGTCCTGACAACTGCTTCATCAGGGCAAGGCTTCCTAGCAAGAGTTGCTGACACTACCAGGCCTGAGCTGTGGTCGTTTCCTTGCATAAAGAGTTAACTTCACTGGCCTTGGGTGAGTTATTGCTTTGTTGATGACCTATGCCTGGCTCCAGCCCTGACAGTGGGGGAAGGAGCTGCATCAACTGATAAGGCCAACACTGCCTGCCTGGATGCTGGCCTGCTCCCCTGAAGTTCAGGTCATGTATTTGTAAATAAGCAGATATGGAAGCATCCTAAGTTTGCAGCTGTTTCTTTTGCAAGGACACTTTGTTGATGAGATTCAATGCCAGGCTGCATCAACAGAAGCGTCCAGATCAAGAGAAGGAAAAATACCGCTCTATTTTGCCTTGGTCAGACCACACCTGGAATACTGTGTCCAGTTCTGGGCGCCACAATTTAAGAATGATATCAACAAGCTGGAGCGTCCACAGAGGAGGGCAACCAAAATAATCAAGGGTCTGGAAACCAAGCTTTACCATGAATGAGTTTGGTATGTGTAGCCTAGAGAAGAGAAGACCAAGAGGTGATATGATAGTCCTCTTCAAATATCTGAAGGGCTGTTATATGGAACATGGAGCAAGCTTGTTTTCTTCTGCTCCAGAGAGTAGGACCAGAACCAATGGAGTGATGCTTCAAGAAGAGAGTTTCCAAGTTAGAGCTATTCGACTTGGAATGGACTCCCTCAGAAACTGGTGGCCTCTCCACTATTGGAGATTTTAAAGAAGGGGTTGGATGGCTACCTGCCAGGGATTCTTCATTTAAAATTCATGCATTGCAGGGAGTTTGACTCGATGACCCTCGGTCACTTACAATTCTGTGGTTCCATGGTGCCAGAAGAACACAAAACATGCTAATAGTAATAGTAATAGTAATAGTAATAGTAATAGTAATAATTTATTTATACCCAGCCACTCTTGGCGGCTTCCAACTGAATATTAAAAACAATACAGCGTCAGACATTAAAAACTTCCCTAAACAGGGCCGCCTTCAGTTGTCTTTTAAAAGTAAAATACAGTGGTGCCCCGCAAGACGAAATTAATTCGTTCCGCAATTTTTGTTGTCTAACGAATTTTTCGTCTTGCGAAGCACGAAATCCCATAGGAATGCATTGAAAATCAATTAATGCGTTCCTATGGTCAAAAAAAGTCCAAACAAAGCCAAATTTGGTACAACAACAGTTTATTAACTGCTCTTTAAAGTCACACATACTGTAAAGAGCAGTTCGAAAATTTAAGGGAAAATAAATTAACTTTATAAACAAAACATGTCTTTGTTTTTAGTCAAAGAAAAAAAGTCGCGAGACGTTTTCGTCTTGCGAAGCAAGCCCATAGGGGAAATTCGTCTTGCGAGGCAAATCGCGAACGGAAAAACCTTTCGTCTAGCGAGTTTTTTTTCTTGCGAGGCATTCGTCTTGCGGGGCACCACTGTAGTTGTTTATTGCCTTGACATCTGCTGGGAGGGTGTTCCACAGGGCAGGCACCACTACCGAGAAGGCCCTCTGCCTGGTTCCCTGTAACCTCACTTCTCACAGGGAGGGAACCTCAGTGTCCGGGCTGGATGATGGGGGTGGAGACACTCCTTCAGGTACCACAGGACCAAGGCCATTTAGGGCTTTAAAGACTTTGAATTGTGCTCGGAAATGTACTGGGCGCCAATGAAGATCTTTCAGGACCGGTGTTATATGGTGTTGGCGGCCACTCCCAGTCACCAGTCTAGCTGCCACATTCTGGATTAATTGCAGTTTCTGAGTCACCTTCAAAGGTAGCCCCACGTAGAGCACATTGCAGTAGTCCAAGCAGGAGATGACTAGAGTCGATCTCCAGCTTGTAACATTAAGTTCCCAATTTCCCAGCACCTGGAATCTGGTGTGAATTTTTGGCTGACATGAAATCGTCCTCTCCCAGAGTTTTTCAGCATCCACCCTCCTTTTTGTCAATAGGACGCTCAAGGATGTTGCCCGGTTAAACAGCTATAAAGTTGTGGCTCTGAAGAGCCTTGTGTATCATGTCACCCTGCCTAGAGCGGCTTCTTCTTCTGCCTGCTTGGAGCCCTGTGCCCCGTAATGAAGGATGATACAGTAAAGCTACAAAACAGGTAGTAAAAGATCATCATTATGGCTCTGAGAGGGACCATCATAAGGCTTAAGCACTAAAATAATTAGTATTGATCTGCTCCAATAAATTAGAGCTGAGAGGGTTCAACGGACTGAGCTTGCCTAGAGGGCCCGGTGCTCAAAATAGCTGCTTGCTGTTTCCATTTCAGCGACTAAGGACTGTTTGCAATCAGCAAAGAGTGCTCCAAGAAAAGGGAGAGGCTGGAGAGGCTTCCTTTCCCACCAGGGACTTGGAGAATGATCAATTTACTAGGTACTTTCAGATAATCCCCAGAGAGAACGGGTCACTTTGCCTCTCCCTCTGTGAATACACACTTGTGGAACCACAGGTAAAATCGGATAGAGAACTGGAAGGGAGTTTGCAGGCCCTAGGAATAATAGTTTTTGAACTTTTCAAATTTTCACAAGCAAGTTTCTAGGCCTCATGTTTGAGGAAATAACAGCAGACAGTTTATGTTTGAATTCTGGAGTGAAAGGCTGGGGTGGTGTTTTTTTTTATGAAGTCCAGAAGTCTTAACCCCAAGTCCATCTGATTGGAGTCATCCCCATGCTTTAAAAAGAAAAAGAAAAAAGCTAAGGGAGCCATTAAAAAAGGTAAGGTGAACATATAAATTGGATCATTTTATAGAATCATAGAAATGTAGAGTTGGAAGGGACACAGGGGTCATTTAGTCCAGCCCCCTGCAATGCAGGAATCTTTTGCCCAACCGTGAAAAATAACATGATGTTTCTCTCTCTGTAGACTTCATAGAGTCTATGTGACTGGTTCTGAAATATATTTCCCATGAAAGATAAGGAGAATACTAATGTGGTGGGCTGGATATCCCTGGGGTTAACTAGCCCTACCATTATATAGTTGTGAGACTGGGGTCCAGAAAAGAGGAGGACAGCTGAAATGGCCAAACCAGTTTCTTTAGTTATGTAAACAGCAGATCTGTCATATCCCCTTTGTTATGTAAGCTAAGGGCAATATGTTGCTATGGAAACTAAATACCTGCAGACTCATCTGGAAGTGAGAGGCAGCGTGGCAAAAGAGAGCCATGTTTTTCTTTCCCCTTCCCTGGCTGTAGGCAATATCATTCAGGTGTCGTCTGTGTGAGAAATGGAGCAATTGACTGGCAGGCTTGGCATGACTGAAGGCTCATCCATACTGTCATTTGATGTGGATAGGAAGCTTCCTGCACCACCGCTGATTCTCCTTTGTTGATGCAAAATTCTGGGGTCCAGGAGCTTCCCCAGGGTTCATGTTTCCTTTTGGAAATGAGGGACAGCAGAGACTGTGGTGTCTTTATGCTGTATGGTTTATTTACACAGGTATACAACCTGAGACTACCATGGAGGGGCTTCCAGCATTAAACCCCAAGGGGGTTCTTCTCCTTCCTGGGTGGCCACCGAGGGCTCAAACTGTCAGCCCCCATTGTGCTCTGTCCATCCTTATTCTCCAGTTTGTCGCTGATTACCAACAGAAACATCAGGGGAAACTGTAATCCTAAAACTTCTACTACTGCTGGCCTTTGTTTCTGCTAACTAACACAGAGCTCAGGCTTCACCCATCTGGCAGCCGGGAATGATTTTTATTTTTTGTCTTGCTGATGAGCCTTGTTCTGTGTTAATGACCTGCCACTCTGGTGTTTCCCTGAGCAGGGAAAAATGGGCTTGGCCTGTATTTTAAAGGGTAAAGGGACCCCTGACCATTAGGTCCAGTCGTGGACGACTCTGGGGTTGCGGCTCTCATCTCGCTTTATTGGCCAAGGGAGCCGGTGTACAGCTTACGGGTCATGTGGTCAGCATGACTAAGCCACTTCTGGAGAACCAGAGCAGCACACAGAAATGCTGTTTACCTTCCTGCCGGAGTGGTACCTATTTATCTACTTGCACTTTGACGAGCTTTCGAACTGCTAGGTTGGCAGGAGCAGGGACCGAGCAACGGGAGCTCACCCCGTCATGGGGATTTAAACTGCTGACCTTCTGATCAGCAAATCCTAGGCTCTGTGGTATAACTCACAGCGCCACCCATGTCCCGGCCTGTATTTTAGCACTTTGCTAAATCCAGCGTCTGTCAGCCCATCTCAATACTCCAAGCAGTGATGAAATTCTAACATTTACTAAATCCAGGAATTATGGATGTCTTGTACCCACAATCTCTGGCACCCAAACTCATAACAGTATGTTCTCCTCTAATCTAAACCACTGTCTTCCAGCACTTTATCGTCTTTATTGTACTGGGGATACTCGGAAAAGGAAGAGGGTGTGAGAAAATCTGGATTGAGGGAAGGGAAAATGTTGGGAAGCCAGTGAATGGCCAACAGAGTATTAATGGAGCTGCAAGAAGCTTACTATTGGCGTTAAACAACGGTATGGACAAGCCCAGAGAGAGAGAGAAAGAGAGAGAGAGAGGTTGAGCTTTAGAGTCTGGAAGCTAGCAACATTTTTCAAAAAATATTTTTTATTGATTTCCCAATAAAAAAAAATCCAATCAACATATCCAATCACAATCCAATAAAAAAAGACCAAATTATAATCCAAATTGTAATTGTTGATTTTTGGGGGCTCCCCATAGTCTTCCACATCCTGATTTTAACGCTTTAAAATTCTCCATCCCTGGCTCTACGATTCTCAATCATGTCAGAAATCAAATATCCTTTCGTCCGTCGAATACAGCTTTATTTTTGTATGTATATTTTTCCAACTGTCTATCTGCCAGCTCAGCTTCCCCCGACTCCATTCCAATCCGGGTTGTTGTCCAAATCTGTTGTCTGAAGTTTAATGACGCAGCAACTCCCAAGTAGTTAATCCTTCCCATCCGGGGCTAGAAGCTAGCAACATTTTGAGGACCAGCTATAGCTAAGTCTCCCGAGAAATCTGATGGACGCACAATTTGCATAGCGTTGAGTTGGAAAGGAAAATCCACATGGATTTTACAAGAAGGATCCGTGACAAATGGCAAATGACTTCAAATGGCTTTCCTTCAAAACCAGAATCATGGATTTGTTCCTTTGAGTAACGCTTTCCATGTGGCTTATCCTACACAGGAATAATTCCTGCAACATTCTTGCGAAGGGGAAATTTAATTGGATGACTGGCATCACTTTGTAAAGATTGCCATACCCAGAGATCGAGAGGAACTTGGGCTACCTTTTTAGAATCACAGAATTGTAGAGACGGAAGGGACCCTAAGGCTCAGGAATCTCAACTAAAGCATCCGTGACAGATGGCCATCCGACCTCAGCTTAAAAACCTCCAAGGAAGGGGAGTCCATAATCTCCCAAGGGAGACGGTTCCATTGTTGAACTGAAACTGCAGTCCTATACAGTGATACCTCGGGTTAAGAACTTAATTCGTTCCCGAGGTCCATTCTTAACCTGAAACTGTTCTTAACCTGAAGCACCACTTTAACTAATGGGGCCTCCTGCTGCTGCCGCGCCGCTGGAGCACGATTTCTGTTCTCATCCTGAAGCAAAGTTCTTAACCCAAGGTAATATTTCTGGGTTAGCGGAGTCTGTAACCTGAAGCGTATGTAACCTGAAGCGTTTGCAACCTGAGGTACCACTGTACATGTTCAGGGTATAGGATTGCAGCCTTGGGGCTTCTTTCTTCTTCTCTGTTTGCACAACGCATAATCTCAGGCCATTCTCTAAAATACAAACTCCTAACTTTTGTTCTCTATAGGAAAAGAACTTTAATGTCGGGTTGGGAGGAGTGAAAGAGAGAAGGAAGAGCTTGATTTTGGATTGAAACTCCAGTCGCCTTGTCAACCCCCCCCCCCTTTCTTCCTTCCCCAAGAAATATCAGAATGTAATTTCTCACACGTTTCCAGACCAGAGATGAAGGTTTTCTTGAAGGTGAGCGGAAAATTGGATCCTAATGTTGTATCAATCAAGCATCTTCAAGGATCGTTACAGCATTTGTTATTTTCCTTAAGTTGTTTTCTGCAGCCTAAATCCATTACAAATGTCCCCAAACATGGAAATGGAATGACACATTGTAGCACAAATGCAGAGTAATAGCCACCCCAGTGTAATAATGAGATAGCACTTAAAATTTGCAAAGGGCTTTGGCATATATAACCACTATGCAGTCTTCTTTACTGTGCTTGCTTCAGCAACTGCCTTGTGTTTGCAGGGGAGGTCATAATTATTCCCATTTCACAGATGGGGAACTGAGGGTGAAAAGGAGAGGGTGGCATGAAGACAACCTATAAAAGGAAATGTAATTTTCTCGGGAAGCTATTATCCCAGATAATTTAATTAAAGCTGCAATCCTATATTCTGGGAGTAAGACCATTTAACTCAGTGGGACTTACTCCTGAGTAGACATATATAGGATTGCACTGTAATTTAGTTTTAAAAATGTACAGTCTGCTTCTTTGCCAGTATGCAGGGTTCTTAAAGTGGCACACATAAAGTTAAGATACATAATAAAACCTATATAAAAGCAACTTAAAACCAATCTACCATCAGAATTTTCCAGCTCACAAACTCACTGCAACAAAAGGGTGCAACGCTTTGTCCTCCCAAGGTCCTGATTAAGCGGAATAGTTTTACTCAGCCTCAAGAAAACGAAAAGCCTTGTTAGTGCATAAATTCAAAAGGGTGTTATCTATCTGGGGCAGGTCGAGGATGTACAGATAAGTTGTGCTTCCAGGTGGCTGGAGGAGCATATTTTTTAAAATGGCTGTGTGGCGAACATGTGCAAGCTGCTTCTTTCGACATCTGCAACATATCAATCTTCCTAATGTACGTCAAAGATGGCATTTAGAGTCCAAGAAGGTAAAAATCCCAAGATAATTGCTCCTGGGCCTCAAGAGTAAATTAGTTCTGGGGTTTGTGACGATCACACACAGGGCCCCTGGACGTTTGACGGTCTATTGACCCTGTGCCACCACCCCGTATCTCACGGGGACACACGGAGTCCAGTCAGTTGTTAACATAAACAAATAATCAAGTTTATTTTTAAATGCAGGAACAAGCTTATGGTTTCAGTTAATTTTTCTCTTGTCAGTTTCTTTCTTAGCTCCTAACAACTCCAAACTGATTATTCCAACTGTCTATCTGACTCCACCTAACAATTCCTCTCACTCTCTCACAATACAACTCTACCAACCCACACCTAAACCTCCCTCTTCCTTCTTCAACTCCCAAACCTCACTCCAACTCAACTGACTTTCAAAACCTCCCACTCTAACTTTTATCCCCCCCTTGCATTCTCACTGGCCAATCACATCACACCCATTTTAACCCTTTCCTTATGACCCATCCTAGGAGGCAAACGCCACAGGGTTGTACTACTGTCTCCCCTGACCCAGAGTGATCTTAAGAGAACAAAATCAAAGGAGGAAGTCCTGTAGTAATGGGTGACTTTGAGTATCCTGAACTCTACAGCACTTGGTGGTGGAACCAGCCAGAATTGGGCTTCATCTTCAATGGCCCCCATGGTGAATGGTGTTGAACTGACTGGCAGCAGTGGTCATAAAGCCCACCTTATTTTATTTTTGTTCTAAGTGCTTTTAATAGAACCATACAATTGTAGAGTTGCAAGGGGCAATAAGGATCATCTAGTCCAACCCCCTGCGATGAAGGAATCTTTTGCCCAAGGGCTCGAACCCACAGCTCGAACCCACAGCCCTGAGATTAAGAGTTTCATGCTCTACTGACTGAGCTATACTGTACAGCCATACCTTGGAAGCCGAACGGAATCCGTTCCGGAAGTCTGTTCGACTTCCAAAATGTTCAGAAACCAAAGCGCAGCTTCTGATTGGCTACAGGAAGCTCCTGCAGCCAATCGGAAGCCGCGGAAGCCCCGTCGACGTTCGGCTTCCAAAAATAGTTCGCAAACCGGAACTACTTCCGGGTTTGCGGTGTTCGGGAGCCAAAACATTCAGGAACTAAGCTGTTCAAAAACCAAGGTACGGCTGTATTACATTTTTAATGCTTCGACCCACCCTGGGACCTTACAGTGAATGGCAGGAAATAATAAATTAATGAAATTCAATCATTTTACAAACCGTCTGCAGTCTGGTCGATTCCTCCCTTCCCCTCTGCTCACATATTCCTCTCTCGTTCTCTTTCACACTCACACTTTCTCTCCTCACTCACACAGGCATTACTTGAGAACTTTGAGAAGCCCTTGGGGGTAACTCCTTGGCCCCACAGTGTGTGTGTGTGTGTGTGTGTGTGTGTGTGTGTGTCATGGCCCACAGTCTGGGAACCACTGTGATGGGGGAAATGCTTTGAAGAGGCCGAAACACCGCACAGATGCTGCTGTTATTGATTTCATGTATTTTTACAAAAAGAAAAAGTCCTGAGCAGCAATATGAATCGAGAGTGGAAGCAACATGAGAGAGGGTGTTCTCGATACAGGCACCTGGCTTGCCTAACTCTCCCCCCATCAGCCCCCAATACAGTTGGCCCCACGTCTTATAAGCTTACGGCACCAGTTGAAACCAGCTTATTCACCCAGACTTTGGACTGACACTGTGTAGCTGCTGTCCTCTATAAACAGCTGTTTGACTGTGTATGTGCTGTTTTCTTTACTTTTTTGTTGTTTACTGGTTGATTTTATAGTGTTTAATTGGTATTGAACTCTGCTTTGGGCTTATTTTATTAAAAAAGGACTATTACCCTGCAGTTCCAAAGGCACTATATACAAAATCTCCTTCCTTGGAGGGTTTTAAGCAGAGGTTGGGTGGCCATCTGTCATGGATGCTTCAATTGAGATTTCTGCATTGCAGGGGGTTGGAATGGATGACTTTCGGTGTCTCTTCCAACTCTACAATTCTACGATTCTGTAAGTCAAACCGTTGATCCATCTAGGTCGGTACTACTACCAACACTGATTGGTTACAGACTGGGGACTTTCCAAACCCTACCAGGAGATGCCAAGGGCTGCTCTGCCATTCAACCACAGCCCTTCCCAGTTTCAGAAAAGATTAGGCTGGCACATACTTGGACTACTGCAATGCGCTCTAGGTGGGGCAACCTTCGAAGGTGACCTGGAAACTACAACTAATCCAGAATGCGGCAGCTAGACTGGTGACGGGGGGCGGCCTCCGAGACCACATAACACCGGTCTTGAAAGATCTACATTGGCTCCCAGTACATTTCCGAGCACAATTCAAAGTGCGGGTGTTGACGTTTAAAGCCCTAAACGGCCTCTGCCCAGTATAACCCATCTGAAGGCAGCCCTGTTCGGGGAAGTTTTTAATGTGTGACTTTTTAATGTATTTTTTAATTTTGTTGGAAGCCGCCCAGCCAGATGGGCGGGGTACAAATAAATAAATAAATAAATAATAGAGAGCGGTGGCACCTCAGTTGTGGGATTCCCTTCTATCAAGCTTCCTGATCGCATTCTGGTTTTAGATGGGCACTAAACCTGGAGGCACCAGGTGGCATGGTTGGACATGCTTGCAGCCACGCAATGCCACCTGACAGCTGACCCTCCACTTCCCTAGCTGTGCTGCTGGTTCTGCTGGTTCTGACTGTGTCCCCGTTCCTGCTTCCACCTTCTTTTCTCCTTCCTACCCAGGTAAGCGCCTAAGAGCATACGAAGAGCCTGGATCAGACCAATGACCCATCTACTCATACATCCTGTTCTCAGATGCCTATGTTCAGCCTGCAAGCAGGGTCCAAGCACCAGAGCTCTCTCCTCTTCTGCGCTTCCAGCGACTGGTATTCACCAAGGTATCTCCAACAATCCGCCTGTTACAGGATAGAGGAATAGGGAAGACAAGAGACAGGAGCCAAGACTGCCTACTGCCTTCTGCTGTAAGGTGCAGGGAGAGACATCTCCCACACACATATGGGCATTGAAAACTTTTTTTTAAATCCCAGGTGACGTTTTGTTATTTATTTTCACTGTTTTAGATTGTCCTCTTCTGGTTCTGCACTCTTGTTTGTGTTGTTCCACTCTGTTCTTTCCGTTTTAAATTATGTCCTATTGCTCTTGCATTCTGGGTTGCTTCGACCATGCATTCTTTGGAAAAGCAGGATATAAATAATATTTTTTAAACACACACACACACACACACACACACACACACACACACACACAAGATGCCCTACTTTCTCCAGAGAGGACTCTGTGACTTTGTGACAGCGATCCATCAGTGCAGGATACCAGCCCTGCTGGTCAGGAGAGAGCGGGAGAGGACAAAGGCAGGCTCACCCCTGCCTGCAATCTTTGTCCATATCAGATTTGCGTAATTGACACCGTCGTCAACAAGGTTTATATTCTGACAACATCCCCTGTTCTTGACATGTTTGCGCCACGGATGTTGGAGATGGAGAACGCAAACAATTTCGGCGGTGACGACTTCTTAAAATAGCCCTCGAGTGTGAATTTCTGTCACTAGCCGGGAACCCCGCTGACAGCAGCCTGCGTCGCCTGGCATGCATTATTCAGAAGCCCAAGGAGCCCATTGTTCCCCATGTTTGGGAATTAATCAGTATGAAAATTGCCTGTCACCCAAATAACGTGTTTGCTCAGTCCGTCAAAACAGGCGGCGTGGAAAAGGCAGTTGGGCGTCGTTCTCCCTCCACCTCGCCTTTTGCAGAGTTTTTTTAAAAAAACAAAAACAAACAACGCTCTTCTCGGCAAAGCCTTACAGGGACTTTTCTTGCCTTAAGGAGAATAAAAGAATACGGTAATAATAATAATAATAATAATCATCATCATCATCTCCAAGTGGAATTTTGCAATTTGCTAGAGGGAGAGGTGTTTTGGAGGGGGGCGGGGTTGCAAACCCAGCACCTGGGGTTAGGAATCAATCACCCTGAAACATATAGTATTATCGTGACAGACTTAAATAGGACTGTTGAAGACCTAAGCACTTCCTCAGTGAGCGCAGAAGGTCCTTGACTTCATGATTTTGTTTCCAGGCAAGTCCAGCCCTGTCCCACCATTTTGTTTTCTCAGCCTTGGGCCTAAAGCGCCGTCCTTAAGCTATGCCTGTTGCTTAGGCAGCTTTTCTTTCCCCTCTGCCCTTTGCCCTTCCGACCTCCCCGGCATGCTTGAGCTCCCTGTTGCCAAGGTGAAAGTATTTGAACATCTGTCCTTGCCTCTTCTTTTTCCCCCTCCCCTCTCCACTCTGCTGTATTAGATTAAGGAGGCCCCTTGCGCTACCAAGGCCTGCCTCGAAAGGCTGCCCTCGCTGATAAGCTGATTGCATTAAGTCCGGAGCGAAAAGCCGGGCCTGGCAAGAGAGAGAAGCAGCGGGGACAAAAAGAAAGAAATGAAAAGCATTATTTGCAAAGAGGAAGGGGCTTCCAACGTTCTGGTTCGCTTCAGTCAACGTATACAGAGAACTAGCCGGGATAAATAAGTCCTCTCTTTCTTTCTCTCTCACCCTCCCACAAAGGGAGAATTAAAGATACACATTGTTGTCGTTGCAGTTACATCCGCACCAGGCCTTTAAAGCAGCTTTATGCCACTTTAACAGTCCCAGAGAATTCTGGGAACTGTAGTTTGTTCAGCGTACTGGGAACTGTAGGGCTGTGAGGACGGCACCCTGGGGAAAGCAATAAAGTGGTACCAGAGTGCTCCCCCCCCAGCATTCTGGAAACTGTAGTTTGTTAAGGGTGCCAATAGGTGTTAGCATACTCCTAATTCTCGTAGAGTGCCAAAGTTCGCTGAAAAAGATGGACTGTTAAGCTGTTCCGGAAATTTTAGCTCTGTGAGGTGAGCAGGCATCCCAGCATCCTTTACAGTTCCCCAGGTGCTTTTGGGGAAGCCATGACTGTCAATGGTGGCATAATAGTGTTTTCAGTGTCAGGTGTGTATGTGGCTGGTTCTCAAGGCTTTCAAAGGCCCTTTGTAGGTCAAAATTATGCTTGGAAACAAAACTCTGATTTGTGCTTTGAAATAAATGGACGGCCCATGCAATTGGTACAAAAGGGATAACATGAGCCCTATTGGAAGTGAGAGCTGGACCATAAAGAAGGCTGATCGCCGAAGAATTGATGCTTTTGAATTATGGTGCTGGAGGAGACTCTTGAGAGTCCCATGGACTGCAAGAACATCAAACCTATCCATTCTGAAGGAAATCAGCCCTGAGTGCTCACTGGAAGGACAGATCCTGAAGCTGAGGCTCCAATACTTTGGCCACCTCATGAGAAGAGAAGACTCCCTGGAAAAGACCCTGATGTTGGGAAAGATGGAGGGCACAAGGAGAAGGGGATGATGGAGGAGGAGATGGTTGGACAGCGTTCTTGAAGCTACCAGCATGAGTTTGACCAAACTGCGGGAGGCAGTGGAAGACAGGAGTGCCTGGCGTGCTCTGGTCCATGGGGTCACGAAGAGTCGGACACGACTAAACGACTAAACAACAACAATTATATCCCACCCACTGTAAGAAGCTTGGCTGCAGCATTTTGAACCGATTGCAGCTTCCAAGCAGTCTTCAAAGGCAGCTCCAAGCAGAGTGCGTTCTGGTAAACAATGCCATGTATCACTTTTTAGATAGTGTTATGCGTTACTTCACTTGCTTCAAAATGTGGCAAGACTTCTCTGCTGCGTTTGGTGGCGGGGGGGGGGGGATCTGCTGAATGGGGCCATAGACGTCTGCCTGCCTCAAAGTCTTGCCTTGACAGCACCTGCATTTCCTTTGGGTGGGGAGCAATAAGTTAAGTGGCCACATTATCACTGAGTAAAACAGGTCCCTGGATCAGTAGCAGGATTTGGGCTTTAAAATTCCAGCAGCACCCTGTGCAACGTCAAAATTCAGCACCTGCACCTACCTATCACCTTCCATTGTTTGTCGTTGTTGTGGCGCCCATTGAGGCAATCCACCTCTGCCTGGATATTTTCCCCAGCAGGGAGGAAAGCCGCTTGAGATAGGTGCTTTTGAGAAGAAAAATGGCCTGCAGGGAGAAGTTAAATATCCCTCCCCAGCCCTGTGCACCTGCCATGCCAGAATGAAGCCTTCGGTACACACTTTTCAAATGAATACAGAACGCCACTGTGGGAAATTTGCAGGGGACCCCACATAGCGCACAATGCAATTTGACTTTAAGGACCCCCTGAAATCAGGAGTACTTAAGTACAGTGGTACCTCTGGATGCGAACAGGATCCGTTCCGGAGCCCCGTTTGCATCCAGAATTGAACACAACATGAGTCCGTGGGTCACGATCCACCACTTCTGTGCATGCGCGTGACGTCATTTTGACTGCGCATGCGCGAGTGGCGAAACCTGGAAGTAACATGCACCGTTACTTCCGGGTCACCACAGCACGCAACCCAAAAATACTTATCCCGAAGCTACTTCAACCCAAGGTATGATTGTATGTGCAACAGGACTGGGTTGGTTAGTTAGTTTGTTGTTTGTTATGTAAATTCCTATGCCTCTTTTCCATACACATATGCTCAGAGAGGCTCACGACAGAGAAACAAAAAAAATTGTGAATCAATACATCCTTACAGTAACGGATCAAATGCAGGGAAATCATTTCGGAGCGCAACAAACCATCCAGAAAACAACTCAGCTGGATTAGACGACCGTTATGACACTTAAAGCCATCCATCCATCAAAGCAATCAAACAATCAGTCAAACCATATCAATTAATAATACAAGTGCAATCACTTATCAGCAGTAGCTGGTGCTTCCTGAGAGGGAGGGGCAAGGCATTTGATGGTGGAGCCAAGCCAATGCAACAGACTGCACAAGGTCAAGCTCTCCATACCCTCTGCAGCCTTAGGGCAAAGAGGTGGGATTTGTGGTAGCTTTCCATGGCGTCCTACATTAGGCCAGGCTAGTCAGAAAGTGAGGAGGAATTAAAGAACCTTTTAATGAGGGTGAAAGAGGAGAGCGCAAAATATGGTCTGAAGCTCAACATCAAAAAAACGAAGATCATGGCCACTGGTCCCATCACCTCCTGGCAAATAGAAGGGGAAGAAATGGAGGCAGTGAGAGATTTTACTTTCTTGGGCTCCATGATCAATGCCGATGGTGACAACAGCCACGAAATTAAAAGACGCCTGCTTCTTGGGAGAAAAGCAATGACAAACCTAGACAGCATCTTAAAAAGCAGAGACATCACCTTGCCAACAAAGGTCCGTATAGTTCAAGCTATGGTCTTCCCAGTAGTGATGTATGGAAGTGAGAGCTGGACCATAAAGAAGACCGATCGACGAAGAATGGATGCTTTTGAATTCTGGTGCTGGAGGAGACTCTTGAGAGTCCCATGGACTGCAAGAAGATCAAACTTATCCATTCTGTAGGAAATCAGCCCTGAGTGCTCACTGGAAGGACCGATCCTGAAGCTGAGGCTCCAATACTTTGGCCACCTCATGAGAAGAGAAGACTCCCTGGAAAAGACCCTGATGTTGGGGAAGATGGAGGGCACAAGGAGAAGGGGTTGGAGGACGAGATGGTTGGACAGTGTTCTCGAAGCTACCAGCATGAGTTTGACTAAACTGCGGGAGGCAGTGAAAGACAGGAGTGCCTGGCGTGCTCTGGTCCATGGGGTCACGAAGAGTCGGACATGACTAAACGACCAAACAACAACAGTCATGTGACTGCCAATTACTGCCATCCTGGTGTGAAGAAGTAAGCATGCAAATCTTATGTGATATGTACATACAGGTGTGAGTTGGGGTACCTCTAACTCTCAAGCTTTGATATTTTGGTTACTGTATCTCCCCAGCTAATTCTGAATCAGTTTGTCACTTGCAAAGTTCACAGCCTCTGTTCTCTTTGGGTTCCTGTGCCTGTCTTTAATTAGCCAGTGTAACTTCCGAAGCAATTAACCGGAATAGTCAAAGAAATTTCTCCTTACGCATGTATGGCTGCTGGTTTCCTTGGCTTCCTCGCTACTGCTAGTAATAATTAATAAAGCAGCCTTAGCAATACCTCTCAAGTACTTCACACCTTCAGAAGGCTAAGCAAACTCGGACTCATTAATTGTTTCTGCAGGGCACTGGGAACTGATTGTTTTCAAAGGGAGGCTGGATGGATCAGGGACAGAATAAATGTTTAAGTTACTTTCCCCATTGTCGAAAGGGCATCTCCTGTGCCAAGCGGAACCTGTGGGAATGCACTTGGGGAGGGGGGGGAATATTACGCTGTGACCCCATGGGATAAGCCGTCAACCGAGGAAAGAATGTTAGTTGATTAACCACAAACCTTTCAATTAGTTAATCATTATTCAATGAAAATAAATTTATGTATTACAGAAGCCACCTGCTAGGTTCTGAGCCCCATGCAGCTGATCAGGCTGCCTAATAAAACTGGTGCCCAGGTAGTCATCATGGAGCGTATCTGCTCAATCAGGTATATCATGTTTAAATAATATGGATGCTAACACATTATGAACAGATTTCCATGCAAAATCCAACAGAGATGTGATATTATGTGCAGAGTATCTTATACAGTGGTACCTCGGGTTAAGTACTTAATTTGTTCCGGAGGTCCGTTCTTAACCTGAAACTGTTCTTAACCTGAGGTACCACTTTAGCTAATGGGGCCTCCTGCTGCCGCCGCGCCGCCAGAGCACAATTTCTGTTCTCATCCTGAAGCAAAGTTCTTAACCTGAGGTACTATTTGTGGGTCTGTAACCTGAAGCATATGTAACCTGAAGCGTAAGAACGAATTAAGTTCTTAACCAGAGGTACCGCTGTATCTTGAAACTGGTAGCATATTTTGATTCAGGATTGTTTGGGTCACCACTAGGTGCCAGATAAGTTTTTCTCTGGCTGGATTCAACACGTGGGCTGCCAGTTGAAACCACACCCCCAATGCCAATCAACTAAACATATTAAAGCAGGGATTGGAACCAGTGTCCCTCCAGATCTCATTGGACTACAACTCCCATCATCCCTTACCATTGACCCTGCTGGCTGGGGCTGATGGGAGTTGGAGTCCAACAACATTTGAAAGGCCACAATTCCCCCCTCTCCCTGTGTACTAAAGCTACAACCCTGAGGGGAAAGGATAGGGGAGTAATGCTAATTCAGTTCATGTTTAAAGACGAATCTACCAAATCTTCATTTTCAGAAATAGTGTCAACTGAAGCATAGCTCTCCTGCAAAACTCACACTTATCCAAATATTGCGATGTAGTTCTCCAATCAAAGTTTTTCAAAAACTCATATTTTAGGGCGTAGCTAGGTGATCTTGTGTCCCTGACAGAACCGTCCAGATTGCGCCCCCTAGCCACAGACAAATTAGCTATTATTTCTGCCTCTCCTCTGACCCCCCCCCATTCAATTCACCCTCTATTAAAAACCTTTTCTTATGAGGCAATAATTGATATTTTTATTAAAAGACATAGTTATGGACATATTTTTAGCTGATTTTGCGCCCCCTCTTGCCTGCACCCTGGCAAAGGCCCACCTTACCACCCACTAGCTCCGACCCTGTATTAGGGGGAAGTGTGCAGAAAAAAGAATGCGAATGGTGAAAATTATCATACAAGAATTCATTTTATATGGGGGAAATGCTTGCAAAAACATGGACCTTTATCAGAAGAGATTCACACTAGAACACCAAGGAATTTTCAGAATGATTTCTTTTCAATCCCAAATTGCTGTAGCAATGTTGAGCACGGAATTTTGGATTGAAAAATGGGAGATTGAGAGGCCAGAAATGGGAAACCTTTCCATCCCTAGCTGCACACCATCTCAAAACATCTAAAGGGTGGAGATAAATAAACAACCACACAAAGTACAGGCGAGCGAAGGTGAGTTGCTTTGGCATTTGGCCGTGCATTTGTTCCAAGAAAATTGGGGTAGTTTTAGGAACAAAGGAAGCTGCCTTAAACTGAGTCAGAAGTAGTAGTAGTAGAAACTTCCCTAAACAGGGCTGCCTTCAGATGTCTTTTAAAGATAAGACAGCTGCTTATTTCCTTCACATCTGAAGGGAGGGCGTTCCACAGCGCGGGCGCCACTACCGAGAAGGCCCTCTGTCTGGTTCCCTGTAACCTCACTTCTCGTAATGAGGGAACCGCCAGAAGGCCCTTGGCGCTGGACCTCAGTGTCCGGGCTGAACGATGGGGGTGGAGACGCTCCTTCAGGTATACTAGGCCAAGGCCATTTAGGGCTTTAAAGGTCAGCACCAACACTTTGAATTGTGCTTGGAAACGTACTGGGAGCCAATGCAGATCTCTCAGGACTGGTGTTATGTGGTCCCGGCGGCCACTCCCAGTCACCAGTCTAGCTGCCGCATTCTGGATTAATTGCAGTTTCCGGGTCACCTTCAAAGGTAGCCCCACAGTAGCCCAAGCGGGAGATAACCAGACCATGCACCACTCTGGCGAGACAGTCTGCAGGCAGGTAGGGTCTCAGCCTGCGTACCAGATGGAGCTGGTAGACAGCCGTCCTGGACACAGAATTAACCTGCGCCTCCATGGACAGCTGTGAGTCCAAAATGACTCCCAGGCTGCGCACCTGGTCCTTCAGGGGCACAGTTACCCTATTCAGGACCAGGGAGTCCCCCACACCCACCCACCCCCTGTCCCCCAAAAATGGCCCTTGTAGTTCAATACTGTTTGCACAAACCGACAGAGGCTATTTGGGGTTTCAGGCAGAAGCTTTTCCACACCCCCACCTGGAAATGTCGAGGATTGAACCCAGAACCTTCTGCATGCAAAGCAGCAGCTCTGTCCCTGAGCCACAGCCCTTTCCTCCTGCTGTCCAGGAGAGAGGCAGCCAGACCCGTGGCCATGCTCAAATCCTCTTGGGCTCTGACAGCTTCATTGGCGACGGCAAGCCAGTGTCAGCTCAGTTCAGGGCTTCACAATAATAACCGTTTCACTTCAGTTTATGAGATGTGGCTATCACTCTGGCTGAGGTCACCCCGAGAAAAATGAGTTTGGTCACTACTGCTCAGAAAAGCCCAACACAAATCATTTATCTTTTGCTTTAAGAGAGGTCTCCCGGGTCCCCATGTTACAGCCCAAATCACCCTGTGGAACGAGGCGGGGGCTTCGCTTCATAAAACGGCTCCCCCCCCCTTCGCCAGCTACCCCTGTACTAAAAGTCAGCGACTTCCCGGGACCGCGAGGGCAACTGACAAACCAGCACTCTGCTTTATTAATACCTGTGGCCTTGGCTGTAAAGAAAGGCAGTTGAGTTCTGATCTGATCGCTCCCAGAAATCGTACAAAGGGCAAAACCCTATATTACAAGATATGCTTTCAAAAGAGCTTATTATCCTTGAATGAGGAGTAGGAGGGGAAATGAATTCTAAGCTCTTTATCCCCGCGTTGCTAGATTATGTGCTTCTGGCTGTGGTCCCAACGTAGCTTGTAGGCATCAGAATGACTCCTGAGGCCATGCGCTATCTGAGAGATGGTGGGCGGCGGGGGGGGGGAGCCATTTGACACTTAATAGATTTGGTGAAATTTCCCTCGAGGATAATTTTTGTGTTTATTTTGGCCACATCACGTTTTCAAGCAGCACCATCAACATACCCACCAACGTCTCTCAGATGAAAATAGGGACATTTTTCATCCCCTAACTGACCCTCCTCGACCCCCCGTTTTTGTCCCCACCCCTTGCAGAACATTTCTTATCAGAAGAAGGGCAAGTGCCACCCCCACACCAAGGGAACACAGAACGCACACCCTCCATTGTCCTTTAATCCCGATTATTTTATTTTATTTCATTCTTTGGTAGGTCTACAGAAAGAAAAACAGACGGCAATAAATAAATATTAGAAAGGGGTAAGATTAGATGAGGATGCACAAAACATTTAACAACAACAACAACAACAACAACAACAACAACAACAACAACAACAACAACTCCTTGATCCCGCTCCCCATTTCTTCCTGCCCAGGGCAGCCCTGCCCTCTGCCTGCCCCTCAAAAAAACGCACAGAAAAGCTCAAAATACACGATCTACCCACACATAGTTGTTATCTCTGAGAAACGTAGAAAATAACAGGATATATTTATCCAGAAGTCTTCAAACTTACACAACCCTTTAAAAATTAGTTGATGAAGGTGAATACATTGAAACAGAGCCCTGTCCTAGTTTCTGATCCATAATTGACTTCTGACTTCTGCTAAATGATTGAAACAAATTATTGTGTTATACATATCTTTATGAGTCTGAGTTTGTAATCTCTGTTAGAGTTTGTAATCTCTATTTGAGTTTGTAATCTTTATCAGAATACATACTTGTCAGAGCCGCTTCCAGGTCCCAGCTCACAGAGGACCACGCTAGCCGGCAGTACTGTACAAAAGTCTTTATTGAGTTACAGTTTCCATTTTCAAGCCGCAGCGCGCAGCTCTACGTCTTAGAAGCTAGACCGGCGAAGCTCCGTCTGAGTCTCCGCCTCCTGTACACCAACTTAATACTCTAGCCTTACTCCACCTCTTCCGTCTTTCCTTCCTCCTCTGGGTCCCTCTGCCCCCCGTGGTCTCTTCCTTCCTGGACTCTTCTGACGCTG
Source organism: Podarcis liolepis (assembly GCF_965112155.1). Lineage (NCBI taxonomy): Eukaryota > Metazoa > Chordata > Lepidosauria > Squamata > Lacertidae > Podarcis > Podarcis liolepis. The sequence goes on along the minus strand of NC_139563.1, from coordinate 10,755,116 downwards.
ACCCCCCGGACTCTTCTCCCTCCTTGCGGCGGGCTTTAGGACCTGGCTCCCTATCCGGGCTGCTTACTGTGCCGCCTTCCTGTGCATTTGAACTTGGCGCGCGCGCCCAGCCTTCAACCTTCCTCTTGACCGTTTCCTCGCTCCCCGATGGAGGTGTGGCCAATCCTGACTCATGCCCTCCCGCTTGCGGCGAGCCGCCTGATCCCGATACCTGGGACCCCTCCCCCCTTCTGCGCTCTGGTGGGGAAGCTGGTCCCGATTTCCAACTGCTGCTCTCTGAGTCCCCTCTGGTCCCTTCTTCCTGGGGTGTCCCCCTAGGCGCCCCCCTTGCTCTGACCACTGGCGCCCCTTTCTGTGAATCTTCCGATTCACTGGAAAGACTCAAGAGATCTCGGGCCGCTGTCATCGCTCATATTTCCTTCGGATTCCTCCCCCTCGCTCTCTGTTTCCTCCCTTTCCTGTGCCTCTGCTCCTGAACCCCTGACAATACTTTTGAATGAATCCGTTATTGTTAAAATTGACTATTGATTTGTGAGTAGGGACCACTCCCACTATTGAAACTTACATTGGCCTGAGTTCTTGGTGTGCTTTTTTCTTCGTATATTTAATAACAAGAACTCCAATTTATGCCCCTCAGAGCCGACATGGCACAAGGGGCTGGGCCTTGGCGGTGGCATCCCCTCCTCCTTGCCCGCTTTCCAGCAGCTGCTACAGGCCGCCCAAGGTAGGAGGCCAGCAGCAGCGGCCATTGAAAGGCCATGCGGAAGCAAGGAGAAGCTCTCTTGCAGCAGCCGCCGCTTGGGACAAGCACTGGCCCATCCTCCCCCCCCCCCGGGTGGAATGGAGATGCCCATCAGCTTGGCAGGGGCCCGGCTCCCTCAATATTTTATTGGGGTGACCGAAGGGACTTCAACCCCTGCGGTGGCACTGACAGGGGAAATGGGGACATTCTGGGGTCAAAGCAGAATCTAGGATGACTTTTGAAATTCTGGGGCTGTGTTATAAGAATTTTAAGGTCTTAGATATGTAATAAATGTTCATAAATCTACCAAGCAAACACGTACATAAATATATAAATCACATGTCTGAAACCCCACAGAAAAAAGTCCTGAACAAATTGACCTCAAATATTTCTCTGCAAGGTCAAAGTGGGAAACCTCCCCATTGTCTCTTTCCTCACAAATCCTGTCTTAAGGGCACATTTAAGATGCGAATAGGGTGTGAGCCTGTGACCTGGCTCAGGAACTAAGTATTTATCATTACAAAAGACTGGCCAGGCTCCCCAGGGTATCCAGTCAAGTAAGCATTAACTGATAACCTGGCAGACAGGAGGTAAACAACGCACTCAGATTTGTGCTGTAGACCGCCCTTTCTGTGATGTAGGTATGATGTTTGTGGGGGTGGTCTTGGACTCCAAGGCGGGCAATTTAAAATGTCTATATAAGGGCGGACACACCTTTGCTCTGGGTTCCTCCTCCTTTCCTGCGTGTGAGTGGGGACCCTGTTGCAACAGATCGATAAAGATCAGGCATACTAGCTGCTTTGCTTCTCAATATTCTCTGGTTGGCCTCTGTTATTTTCTCCTACCAATAGGGAACCTACATAAGGACTCTATATGGGCTCTTGGGTACCCCATAAGGAAGAAAAGGGCAGATTTTTGTTTACAACAGGCTGTCTCTGGAAAATTGGGGCGCTTGGAGGGTATGCATCAAGTAAACTTGCTCCATTATTTTGTTTGACTGTAGTCTACTCTGAATGGGTGGCGCTGTGGGTTAAACCACTGAGCCTAGGACTTGCCGATCAGAAGGTCGACGGTTCGAATCCCCACGACGGGGTGAGCTCCCGTTGCTCAGTCCCAGCTCCTGCCAACCTAGCAGTTCGAAAGCACGTCAAAGTGCAAGTAGATAAATAGGTACCGCTCCGGCGGAAAGGTAAACGGTGTTTCTGTGCGCTGCTCTAGTTCACCAGAAGCAGCTTAGTCATGCTGGCCACATAACCAGGAAGCTGTACGCCGGCTCCCTCGGCCAATAAAGCGAGATGAGCGCCGCAACCCCAGAGTCAGCCACGACTGGACCTAATGGTCAGGGGTCCCTTTACCTTTAGTCTACTCTGAAGGCAGCTTTAGCTACTGCAGCCCAGTGCCATGGCTGGGAAAACTGTGACCTACTCAGCCTGCTCTCCACATGCTAACTGGGCAACTCCAAGGCTCCTGCAGGCCTCCTATCTTAGCATTCTTCATCTTTCACGGAATCATAGAGATGCCGCATTGGAAGGGACCACAACATGGGGTCATGTAGCTCAATGCCCTGCAATTCAATGATCCTTTTGCTCAACATGGGGCTCGAACCCACAGCCCAGAGATTAAGAGTCGCATTCTTTACCGACTGAGCTATCGCATCAGTTTAAATGGTACAAACAATCCCCCAGTGGTCCTTCCCGTTTATTCAATTATTCCATGCCCCCCACCCCTGCTGCCCTTTCTCCCAAAGGAAGCCAGGGTGGCACACACATCAACAATAATAATTTTAAAAATTAAAAGCACCCTAGAAGTAGTTAAGGATGTTCTCTCAACCAGTCACCTCAGGGTTTCCAGGAACAGTGTATTTCAGCTGAGTATTGTTGATAAAGGAAAGGCCAATATATCGATGATACTCGGGGGGGGGGGGAGTGAGGAAACTCTGTCCCTCCAAATGTTGCAGCCCTACAACATCCACCATCCCTGAAGTAGCAGGCGTGGTTGGATTTCTCATTCCCGCCCTCAGTGAACCTTCTTGCCTCCTCTTTGCTTGTAGAGTCAACTCGAAAACTCTTTCCCATCGTGGAGAATTCATTTGAGAATGTGCGGCAGATATCTGGTGAATTATTGTATTTTAATGTTTTGTTGGAAGCCGCCCAGAGTGGTGGGGAAACCCAGCCAGATGAGTGGGGTATAAATAATAATAATAATAATAATAATAATAATAATAATAATTATTATTATTATTATTATTATTATTATTATTTCCAGACTTCTGATCCAGTATGTGTCAGGCACTCAGCCTACACTTGAGTAGGACCCTGGCAGAGACACATGCCCGACTGTCATGTTCTCTTCCTCCTGGTCAATCGTTCGGGAGCTTCATAAGCTTTCTTCTGCCCGAACATCACAGCGACTGATACCAACCGACACCAGCACACCTAGGGATCTGCAGAGTTTGTGCATCATGCTCAACAGACCTCAGCAACTCAGCATTTTGGCTAATCTACTTTATTTACATATAAACACACGCAGAGCACTTCAACATGGCTCCCTCTCTCTCTAGCATCAGACAGCAAAGAGCGAAAGAACAAAGGACAATAGTCCCACTTCACGGAACACAGTAACACAAACATTCTGTCTCTATCACTTCCCACTTTGTGGAGTCAAAACATATACCGTCATGTGATAGACAAAAATCCCATGACTGCAATCACGGAGCAGGAATTCTAACAGTATGGGACTTCCGGTCGGCGCCAGCGCTAATGGCGGTCCTCTTTCCGAGCTCCGGAGGAGGACTGCTCTGCGAGTTCGGGTCTGACCCGCTACGGCAAGCGGGGGACCCCTAAAATCACAGGCGCTGAAGCCTGTGAACGAGGAGATTCGGTGGGCACCAGGAGCGCCCCCCTTTACCGCAGAAAGAGCCTTTTTAAAGGCTCCGGAACGACATCGGGGGAGCGCGGTGCTGAGAATCGCTACCCAGCCCGCAGGGTGAAGCCGCGTCGCTATTAGCGGAGAGCGCCGATTCCTTCCTGTAAATTTCGGACTGAAAAAACCCGTGAGTAAGATTGAACGTCTATTTGAAACTAAAGTCATTTGGCTGACTAAAGAAATTTGGCTGAAAACGGGGAAGGTGAAAATTAAGGAAGTCTGCCTTCCCCCGACTGCATGAAAGTGAAAGCAACGAAACTTTAAAGCTGCATCCGCAAGAGACATTGTCTTTGATTAATTAAATCTGACATTTGGACTTTAGACCTCCCCTCTAGCTAGCAGGGCAGAGGGGAGGCAAAAGAGACATTAGTAACTGCATGATTTATTTAAAAGAAAAAATTTTCTGCTGCCTCAATAACCTGAAACGGACTGCTAAATAAGACAATAGGGCACTGAACTGACTTTTTCCTGTGAAGGTTACATTGTGATACAAAGTTCCTGGATTCCTTTGTTACAGTATACCAGAGTAGGCTGAGACAGTATCTACTGGAAAAGTGCTGCAATTTATATTTACAAGCCTCCTGATATACTTGTCTTAAACTTTCTTTGTTTTCGTATTTGGACATTTTCTTTGTCTCTGTATTTGGACATTTTGATTTGCTCCCCCTAGAGGGTAAAGTAAAGGCTGATACAGCTCAAGACAGTGGAATTTTCCATCGGGAGATGGTTCCCGTGGGAAACGACCTTGGGACATGAGTGGTCCACTAGAAGAGATAGCCACAAGAGCTAAGACTAGACAACAACAACAACAACAACACCAGCAACAGCAACAGCAACAGCAACAAAAGAAGAGAGGCTCGATTACAGGCGTAACCCCTACAGGACCTACAGGAACAACAGGACAAGAAAAAGTGACAGCTGTCTCCATGGATGCTGTGACACAAGCTCTACTTAAGATAAACCAATCCCTGGAGACCCTAACAAAGCAGAGCTCAGAAAATACACAAAAATTAACAGAGTTAACAGCAAGATTGGATCTGAACACAGAATCTATAAATAAATTGGTCCAGGAAAATTCTGCAACACGTAAAATTGCGGAAGAAGCCAGAACTATTGCTGGAGAGACTCAAGAGAACTTAGAACCGATTGCAAAAAAGGTGCACGAGCATGATGCAACTCTGGCTTTGTGGGAATTACAGAGAAAAGAGAGGAATTTGAAATTGAGATTAATTCCAGAGAACGAAGGTGACAATCTCTTGGAGTTTTTAACACAAGAGTTCGCTGACTGTTGGGAAGATTTGGAGGAAGACGAATTTAAAATCACAACAGCGTTTAGACTGGGTAAAAAACAGAACAGAAAGACTCCGAGGGATTGTTTGATTACCCTTAGATCCAAGGAAGAAAGAGATAAAATATTAAGACTACATTTTGAAAAGGCCTTGCAAATTGGAAATTCAGCTGTACAGATTTTTAAAGACATCCCTAAATACATCTTGGATCTGAGAGCTTTCTATAAGGACCTGGTTTATCTGTTAAAGAAGAATACCATCCTCTTTAGGTGGGAATTTCCACAGGGATTGTCCTTCGATTACAAGGGGAAGAAGGTGAAAATAAAGACTATACAAGATAAAGAGAAATTTTTGGAAAGAAACCGAGAGGACCTACAGAAGGGAACTGTGGACCCAATTGCAGAACAGAGGAGAGCAATAGACATTTTGAATCTTTCGTTTGGACACATTCCACCACCATCAGAGGAAGAGCAACAACTTGGAGCTGTTGGAGGAGTGTCAGAAAAATAACAAGATGGCCCTGCAATTCCTTAGTTGGAATTGTAATGGGCTCAATATGCCTTTGAGGAGACGACAAGTTTTTCATATTCTGAACAGAGAACAACTGGATTTGATATGCCTACAAGAAACCCATATAACCAGAGCTCACAGGAGATTACTTATAAACAAAAGACTAGGACAAGAATTTATCTCATCAGACAAAGTAAAAAAAAGAGGAGTTGTGATCTATGTAAAAGAGAAGTGGGCTCCAAAAATGATGTTTAAAGATGAACAAGGAAGATATTTGGCAGTTGAGATACAAGTACAAGGAGAAAAATTTTTGATAGTTGGAATTTATGCACCAAATGAAGGTAAAGCAGAATTCTTCAAGAAACTTCATGAAACTTTGACGGACTATCTGGATTATAATATGATAATTATGGGAGACATGAATGGTGTAGTCTCCACTAACATGGACAAGGCACAAAGACTGACAGTTACCAAGGAAGGGAGACTCCCTAAGACTTTCTTTGAAATGACGGAAAATATGGACTTAATAGACATATGGAGAACAAGGAACCCTCTTGAGAGAGAGGGAACCTTTTTCTCCCAAGCAATGACGACCTGGACCAGAATCGACCAAATCTGGATTACTAGTGGGATGGCTCCAAAGATTAAGAAGGTAGAGATCTGCCCAAAAACTTGCTCCGACCATAACGCCGTGAAGATGGAAATGAAACTTACAACAACTGGTCAATTTAGATGGAGGATGAATGACACCCTCTTTCGAGATAAGGAGATCCTCATGAAGGCCCAAAAAACTTTAAAGGACTATTTTGAAATAAATTTAAGGGCCGATGTGGAAAAAAGAGTGATCTGGGACGCAAGCAAAGCTGTGATGCGAGGTTTTTTGATTCAACAAAACTCAATAAAGAAGAGGAAACAGAATGAGAAAAGGGAAAAGATTTTGGAAAAGATAAAGGAAGGAGAGAAAAAATTAAGAGTAAAACCAAAGTCCAGGAGATCTTGAGAGAGATTAAGCTATATCAAACACAATATATGGAATTGATGAACCAAGAGATTGAATGGAAGATAAAGCAAATGAAACAAAAGACATTTGAATCGGCAGACAAATGTGGCAAACTCCTGGCATGGCAACTGAAGAAAAGGCAGAAATTAAATACAGTTACAAGCCTAGAAGTGGATGGAAAGAATATATCTAAACCTAATGAGATTAGAAATTGCTTTTTGAGTTATTTTAAAAAACTCTATGCTCAAGGACCACAAAATGAAGAAGATATAGATAAATTCCTTGATAAATATGGATTACAAAAAATCTCTCATCAAAGTAAGATGGATCTGAATCAGAGAATAACAGAACAAGAGATAGAGGCCGCCATTCAGAATATGCAACTGGGCAAATCTCCAGGACCAGATGGACTGACTTCCAGATATTACAAATCTTTGAAGGAGTGGTTGACTCAACCATTAAAAGAAGTCTGTAATGAGATTTTAGAGGGAAAAAAGGCACCTGAATCGTGGAAAGAAGCGTATATCTCACTCATACCAAAGACAGAGACTGAAAAGACTCAATTGAAGAACTACCGCCCAATATCATTACTTAATGTGGATTACAAAATTTTTGCAGACATTTTGGCAAAAAGATTTTAAAAAGTGTTGATGGAAAAGATTCATAAGAACCAAGCAGGCTTTCTCCCAAAAAGGCACCTAGCAGACAATGTAAGGAACATAATAGACATTTTGGAAAAGTTAGAGGTGGATATAAACTCTAAAGCAGTGTTGATTTTTGTGGACGCGGAGAAAGCCTTTGACAATATTTCTTGGAGTTTTATGAAAAAGAATCTTCATGGGATGGGGGTAGGCCAAGGTTTTGAGAATGGTATGGGTGCAATATATTCTGAACAAAAAGCTAAGCTGATTGTAAATAATGTAATAACTGAGGAACTCAAGATAGAAAAAGGAACACGACAGGGGTGCCCAATTTCCCCATTGCTTTTTATCTCGGTTCTGGAGGTGTTGCTGAATATGATCAGAAATGACCAGCAGGTCAAAGGTGTACAGGTCGGAGCTAAACATTACAAGTTAAGAGCATTTGCAGATGACTTAGTATTGACCCTGCAAGAGCCAAACACTAGTACGAAAAAGGTGTTAGAAATAATCCAACAGTTTGGCCAGGTAGCCGGATTTAAATTGAATAAACAAAAAACTAAAGTTTTAGGGAAAAATTTAACAGATATGGAGAAGGAGAAATTTCAAGAGGAGACAGGGCTGATGGTGGTTAAGAAGGTGAAATATCTAGGGGTTTATCTGACATATAAAAATTTGAATTTGTATAAGGATAACTATGAAAAATGTTGGTCAGAAATTAAAAAAGATCTAGAAATATGGTCAAATTTGAAATTGTCAATGTTAGGCCGAATTGCAGTGATTAAGATGAATGTATTGCCTAGAATGTTATTTTTGTTTCAAACCTTGCAGATTCTCGACAAGATGGAATGTTTTAAGAGGTGGCAGAAAGATATCTCGAAATTTGTCTGGCAGGGCAAAAAGCCCAGAATTAAATTTAAAATACTGACAGATGCTAAAGAAAGAGGGGGATTCGCCCTGCCGGACTTAAAATTGTACTATGAAGCAGCAGCGTTTTGCTGGCTGAAAGAGTGGATGCTCCTCGAGAACACAGACATATTGGATTTGGAAGGTTTCAATAATGCATTTGGTTGGCACGCATATTTATGGTATGACAAAATTAAGCTGCATAGGGCCTTTAAAAACCATATTGTCAGAAAAGCATTGTTTAATGTTTGGATAAGATATAAAGATCTGTTGGAAAACAAAACCCCTAGATGGGTGTCTCCCGTGGAGGCTAAGGCAGTGAAGAAACTCAATATGGAGGTCGGATGGCCGAAGTATTGGGAAATCTTGGAACAGGAGGGAGATAAACTGAAATTACAAAGTCATGAGAAAATGAAACATAAGGTACAAAATTGGTTTCAATATCATCAAATAATGGAGTTTTTTAAACAGGATAGGAAAATTGGCTTTCAGGTGGAAAAATCAAAATTAGAGACTGAATTGTTAGAACCCAATACTAAGAATTTATCAAGAATGTATAACTTGCTGCTGAAATGGAATACACAAGATGAAACAGTTAAATCGGCCATGATTAAGTGGGCACAGGACATTGGTCATAACATTATGTTTGCTGACTGGGAATGGTTGTGGAACACCGGTATTAAATTTACGGCATGTAATGCCTTAAAGGAAAACATTATGAAAATGATCTACAGGTGGTACATGACCCCAGTCAAGCTAGCAAAAATTTACCATTTGCCTGATAATAAGTGTTGGAAATGTAAAGAGACTGAAGGTACTTTCTATCACCTTTGGTGGACATGCCCGAAGATTAAGGCTTTCTGGGAAATGATTTATAATGAAATGAAAAAGGTACTTAAATGTACTTTCCCTAAAAAACCAGAGGCCTTTCTCTTGGGCATTGTCGGCCAATTGGTGTCAAAGAGGGACAGAACTTTCTTTATGTATGCTACAACAGCAGCAAGAATACTCATCGCAAAGTATTGGAAGACACAAGATCTACCCACTCTGGAAGAATGGCAGATGAAAGTGATGGACTATATGACATCGGCTGAGATGACTGGCAGAATCCGTGATCAGGGAAAAGAGATGGCGGAAGAAGAATGGAGAAAATTTAAAAGCTATCTTAAGGACTACTATAAACTTGATGAATGCTAGAATGTCGAGATTTTCAGGAAAAAAGGGATACAGTGATATAAGATCAGATTATAGAAAAGATTAAGATGACAGAGGTTGGAAAGGAATATTTAGAAGTTGCTAAAAAATTATGGACATTGGGATGCAGAAAGGGGGGGTATGGGGGAGTCCCGGAAAAGAGGTTTATGAAAAAATGTTATGAAACTATACGTGTTTGTATGTCTTTTTAAGTGTTTGTTCTGTCTTTAAAAAATTTTGTAAAACCAATAAAAATTTTATATAAAAAAAAGAAATTCTAACAGTATGACCCTAAGGGGAAATCGGGAAGCCCTACTGGTCTCCAAATCATTCTGTGGCACTTGAGAGCATTATTTTGCTCTGACTGTGGCGTGTGTGGAATCGTAGGAAGTAAATCCTTTCTCCTGCCCCTCCCCGCCAACCTTATTCCTCTTATTCATGCCTTTATAAATAATGCTTCTGATGTTGATATCCACCTCACACAACCAAACACAATAAAACAATTGTTTAGATTGCTCCTGAAATGAAGGGATTCAGACACATCCTTGAATAGGCACTTTGATCACACGTCACCTCCAGTAAACGTGAAGTGGGGGCGGGGGAGAGCTAAATTATTAAAATCCTTTATTTCAATGCCGATCTCTTCTCAGGATCTCTACAGCAGGGCCATCAGCTCCCCTGTGGATACGTGACTGATGGGTGGAGGGCTAAGGAAGGAGCTTCATCTCTATTTGCATACAGCTAATTAACCAGGCAAGCTCCACTCAAGACTTGATACATTTTTAGCCCTGATGGATCCTTGCTGATGGTGAGCATCACACCGGCTGCCTGCAACAGGCCGATGGATCGGTTCAGCATATTGGAAGCAACACGATTTGGACCTGATTCAGACAAAGGTAGCAATGTTAACACCTATTGCATTCAGCACCTGTTCTAGATTGAGAGATAGATTGATGGAGCTCTGATGGCAGGAAAGGGTTCTTCTATCAAGGCCTCAATCTGGATTGCTGTTCCCCATCAGCGGCATAGCATCGGGGCGGCCATAGGGGCGGCTGCCCCAGGTGCAAAATTGTTCGGGTCACAAAATCACCCGGTGCTGCCTCAATACAGCTGTGTACTTTCATTGCTGGGCTCCCTTGAAAATGACTTCTCATTGTGAACCAGGAAGTGACCTCTCCAGACAATGGAACGACTCTTCTTTTCTTATCTCTGTGGCTGCAATCTGCTGGGTGATGTGGATGTAGGCTTGCCATATTTCAAAGAGTACCCCAAAACTATTGAGCTTTTTTTTTTTTGAAAACCCAAAAGTTATTGAGCTTTTCTTAGACAAACACCAAACATCTTAGATTTTTCAATTGACTTGCCTAAGATCCAGGACAAAGTTCCGCCTTTCAGGAAGTCCTCCCGGATGTCAATTCTGCCTTTGAAATCCCCGTAATGTCCAGATATATGGCAGTCCTATGCAGATGCCATTAGGCAGTTGAATGAGCATGCATGTTGTTGTTGTTTAGTCGCTTAGTCATGTCTGACTCTTCGTGACCCCCTGGACCAGAGCATGCCAGGCACTTCTGTCTCCCACTGCCTCCCGCAGTTTGGTCAAACTCATGCTGGTAGCTTCAAGAACACTATCCAACCATCTCGTCCTCTGTCGTCCCCTTCTCCTTGTGCCCTCCATCTTTCCCAACATCAGGGTCTTTTCCAGGGAGTCTTCTCTTCTCATGAGGAGGCCAAAGTATTGGAGCCTCAGCTTCACGATCTGTCCTTCCAGTGAGCACTCAGGGCTGATTTCCTTCAGAATGGAGAGGTTTGATCTTCTTGCAGTCCATGGGACTCTCAAGAGTCTCCTCCAGCACCATAATTCAAAAGCAATAATTCTTCGGCGATCAGCCTTCTTTATGGTCCAGCTCTCACTTCCAATGAGAAGTGAGTCCAGCATGCATACTCTGTTCATTTCCCTCCCACCCGCCACCCGGGTGCTAGCATCCCACGCTACGCCACTGTCCCCCATCACTATTAGTTGCTAATGATACAAATATCATTATATAAATATTCAATCAGGACCATGGCAGAGGCAAAAGCTAAAGCCCTCTGCCCTTTGCGACTGCTTTGCATTTGAAAAGCATTCATGCAATTGTAAAATGCACAAATAATGTTACTTCTAGTTTTGAGCCGAACTTTTCCCGGCTTCCGCTTCCATCTGCGAGATGCGCTTCAGATCCTCCTGGGGTTCTGGGCTGTGGGCTCATGTCTACAAATCTCCCTCCTGAAGATTTCATGGCATCCCTTACTCAAGGGTCCAGATTTTTCCTTTCCCCCGGATTTTGATATATACTTATTTATTCTGCCAGCTCGTGACAACCAACAAGTAATGATGTCCAGAGGGCATTAACCTAGCACTTTGCATGTTTGTTTATTATATTTTATGGTTGTGTCAAGTCGGGCGAGGAACACACACTTATTTCTTCAGTTTGCTTTTCAGCACCGTCTGATTAAGCACAGTTGTGAGATGACAAATCACAGCAGGAGAAGAGATGTCACACTTCCCTCTAATGGCAACGAGACTAAAAATAATTGCTCTTAAGGTAAGCAGCTTCCACAACCTGCACAATGGCATCATTTTCCCAGTCCCCAAAAATGCTTCTCTCTCATCCCCCATTCTGGTTTTAAGCAGGGTAAAATGGAGAAGCAAATAAATGGAGCCGGTTGGTCATAACGGCCAACCATGACGCTTTATTTTCATGGAAAGCAGAGGTGGAGACCCTTATGTTCAGGGGTTGGATGTGGCCCTCCAGACCTCTATCCGGCCCTTGGAATTTTCTTTAGGACACACATTCTTGCAAGGTCTGGTGGGCAGTTGGTGGTAGGTGAAAGCTTCATGCAATGTCTGTGACTCTTTAAACATTTTTTTCATAATCAAGGTGACCTAGCTGGTGAGGCAGGGCAGGAAGGAATGCCCTGGGGTTCTTAAACTTATCAGCTGGGGGGGGACCAGGACCCATGGGTCGTGGGCCAGTCTTGACCTGCCAGGAGATCCAAGTTGGCCTGAGAGGCTGTTTTCCCTAAACCATGGCCAATTGTCCATCAGCTGACACCATAGACTGAAAAAACACCACAGGGCTCTTTGCACAAGCACTTTCAAACAGCCCCATGCTGTGCTTTGAAGTCCCGACAGTCAGTGCTTCAAAGCACAGCATCACCTGATGTCCCCATGACATCAGGGGATTGGCAGGTGAGTGGCTACACCTTGAGCTGGTGGGATTTGTAGTCTAAAAACATCCAGAGGGTACCAGGTTGGTCAAGGCTGTTATGGAAGAAGGTTAAAAAAAACCAACACCTTGAGAATGTTTCTCCTTGCATTTTGGCATCAGGGTGTGTGTGTGTTGGTGTGTGAGCGAATTAAAAATACCAGAGGAAACTGCCACATCCAATTTGAAGTAAAAGAACTCTTTGGGGTGCGTAATGTAATTTTGCTGGGATCAAATTCAATCTCGTCATTTCTGATGCAGTAATGGATCAGCAAATAGGACTCGAAAGAGCCCAGCCATGGCCAAGTAATGTCTGTAGATGACTGCATGTGCCGCTGTCAGATGCTTATAAACAGGGGGCAGAGGAAATTGGTTTCTGAATATTTCAAAAGAGGTCACACTGGCTGGAGCTTCCAGACCTTCAAACGTTGTGTCTGCTTTTTGTTTTGTTTTGTTTTGTTTTGTTTTGTTTTGTTTTTTGCCTTCCTCATTATCCAATCCACAATCAGCTCACGATCCAGCCAAAGTTAAGCACTTGTAAGCTTCATTCATTTCAGTGAGGGACTTAAGCACAGTTTAAGAAAACGCCTCCCATTCAATTCCAATGTAGTCTGAAAGATCTTTGAATTTGTGGCTCCTTTTGTTGTTGTTTTAGAACAACTAAGCATAATCCAGAGAGAGCTGCACACCCGCCACATTTCAGATGGATTGGACAAAAGTCCTAGTCTTAGAGGCACTTAAAATGGCACCACATCCTTGCCAACTTCTCATTGCTTTCCTCGGAGACACGTTTGCACTTCTTCTGCCTGTAACTTCTCTGTTTTCCTGCAGAAATGTTTCAGCAGCCAACACTGCCTCCAAAAAGACCAGACTTGTCACATTTCATAAAGGTCAAAAGGTTTTGTTTCATGGGCAGTTTTAGAAGGTGCATAGACACAGCCTAACTGCTATTCAAAACTTAACAGAATTACAGAGTGGCACAGCAGACACGAAAGCAACTGGGGTGCCAGCGTTGTGCAGCAGAACTGAGAAGAAGATTTGGCTGCCAGCCAGCCAGAGTTAAGCAGCAGCAGCAGAGAAACTGATCTGGTTTTGCACACAATAAGACAGCAATAATATCTTGTGCTGTATTCACCACCCTCTGTAGGCACTTCCTATCAGCTGATGTCAAACCAGCGTACCACACCATGATGCAGTATGAAAGGACACTTTCTATTGTGGACCGGTAGAAGGAGATCATCAAATGTGGATTGACATCGTTCTTTTGCAATACTCTGAGGAGATGGAGTCTCTGTTGGGCTTTCTTAACCACCTGGGTTGTATTGATTTTCCAAGTAAGGTCTTCACTGAGATAAACTCCTAGGAATTTAAAGGAAGAGACTTTGGTCCCATGAGGAGAGCGATGGTCAGCTGAAGACCTATTGGATCGTAAGACCTTGCTGATGTTTCGCTGCAGAAGGAACAATCAATCCAATCTGTCAATCCCTGGCCATCCCTGTAACTTTTTTATGATCTGTACAAGTTGTTCCAGGGCTTCGATTCTAGCAAGTTCCAGAGTTTCAAATGGGAAGTACATTTGTAACTTGTTGGTTTGGATCCCCACTTGTTTGCACAGGTAACACTAATGAAGCGAAAGAGCTTGATTTTGCTTCACTGGTTTGCTCTTTTTAAAAAATGAAGATTCACCACCAGCACCCCAAGATATTGCCCGCTATTTTTCTCCCATCCAACACTAGTTGCCAATATTGTCAATTTTATCTAGTGCCGATGTTCCTACATAGGGTACACAGGCAGCAAAGGCAGAGGTCAAAGCCTTCACTAGCATAAATTGCTTGTGTGAGTGCCGCCCTGAATTTACATCAGGTAAGGATCTGTCTCCATAGTCGTCTTCTTTAAAAAGAAGAGCTGATAGATAGCATACGAACAAACTCCTTGCTGGATAAGAGGTGCTTCTGTGGGAATTAGTTGAAGCTGAGATGGCCTCTCTGTGTGTTAGCATAGCATCTACATGGTGATATTTATGATATTTGAACAGGGAAATTTCTCGCCTCTGAAATACTTGGCAGCCCAATTTACATGCTTTATTGCCCAAAAGGGCCATTTATTAAGACTGAAACAGCACCTATACATTTTAAAAAGGGACTCAAAATGGAGAAAGATTGTCAGATTGCAAATCAGAAAGGCGTTTTTCATCTTTCCCTCTCCCCCAATATCCCACCCTCCCCTGCACTTCTCTGCCGTTTGGGAGGCTGCCGGGGGGGGTCAATTTGCATCGCAAACTTCAAATATCATTTATACTACATCGCTTCCTAGTTTCTCTTCTCGGGTTCTATGACCCTGGTTCATCATATTGCCATCACTTCCTTATTTACGTGATGGGAATGACAAGAGTTGTCAAAAGAAAAGATGATGATAAATTCTCTGTGGTGCTCCTCAGGCTCCGTGGGGGTTATTGTGATGGGAACCAGAGAACCACAGAGGAATGAGTGCCGAGTCGCAGGTATGGTGGGACGCCGCTGTCCTGGTGTCGCTGCCGGCCTCTGAAACCAGGAAAGCTGCCTGGTATCTGGAAGGCTGCGATACCTGGCTGGAGGCTGTGTTTGGACTGATGGATCAAATGTGAGGGACCTAGGAATATGCCTTAGACTGCAATCAATATGAAAAGGGGACTTTTTTAAAGCACTGCATACTCAAATGCTCAGCATTTAGAAAAATGGTGTGCACGTTCTGTGGCATGTAAATGTAATGTCACGGAAAACCCAACTAAAGTAATTCCAAAAGAAGATGTTGGAGCACTCCAAATCATTTACCTGTATATGTGCATGGAAAATAGTACAGTGCTACCTCGGGATGCAAACAGGATCCATTCCAGAGCCCTGTTTGCATCCCAAACGGAACGCAAGATGCGACGGCGCGTTTGCGCGGGTCACGTTTTGCCGCTTCCGCGCATGCGCGTGACGTCATTTTGAGCATCTGCGCATGCGTGAGCAGCGAAACCCAGAAGTAACGCGCTCAACCCGAAGCACATTCAACTCGAGGTATGACTGTAGATCCCACTGAAAAGCAACACACGGAGACTTGCAATGATCTCACATTATAATTACTGTATAATTGATTGTTGGCATCTGTCTGTCTGTCTCGAGAGACAATGGAGTGCACCTCTGGTTAGTAGCACCGAAATGAATGCCCCGAGGTGCAAACCTGGGCAGTGTGTATGGAGGTCCTGGGCTGCACAGAAAACAAGACCCTCCTCTTGGCCTGGCTGATGCGGTCCAAAGGAAAACAGAGCAAGACGTTTGGCACCAGCTTGGCTGCAGAATATATTTCGCAAGGCGGCAGTGGTTTAGGAGTTTTCCTTCTAGATGAACTAGCTTCCCAGGTGGATGAGCCCCATATGCCCCACACTTCCTTCTTGAGCATGTTTTAAAACAGCTGTTTTTTATCCATTTTTTGTGGATAATTTTATTGCTTTATTCTTTCTGTAAACCTGGTTGAGGGCTTTATTTTCAAGCAGGATATAAATCTTATGAAGTAAATAAATAAGCACTTTGGCTGCTTTGTGTTTTTGTTTGTTTGTTTGTTAAGGAGCATAAACGTTGCAAACCAAGAGTTCCCCAAACCCATTACCAGTCTCTGTTTAGTCGTTTAGTCGTGTCCGACTCTTTGTGACCCCATGGACCAGAGCACGCCAGGCACTTCTGTCTTCCACTGCCTCCCGCAGTTTGGTCAAACTCATGCTGGTAGCTTCAAGAACACTGTCCAACCATCTTGTCCTCTGTCGTCCCCTTCTCCTTGTGCCCTCCATCCTTCCCAACATCAGGGTCTTTTCCAGGGAGTCTTCTCTTCTCATGAGGTGGCCAAAGTATTGGAGCCTCAGCTTCAGGATCTGTCCTTCCAGTGAGCACTCAGGGCTGATTTCCTTCAGAATTGAGAGGTTTGATCTTCTTGCAGTCCATGGGACTCTCAAGAGTCTCCTCCAGCACCATAATTCAAAAGCATCCATTCTTCGGCGATTAGTCTTCTTTATGGTCCAGCTCTCACTTCCATACATCACTACTGGGAAGACCATAGCTTTAACTATATGGACCTTTGTTGGCAAGGTGATGTCTCTAGACCAGTCTCTAGCACCAGTCAACTAGCAGGTGCCTTCACTAAATGAACTGAAGGTGCATCATTTTGTACAGGGTGAGTCTTTTAAAAGAGGCTCCATGGAACATGTATACTCTGTATCCACGGAGCCTCTTTTAAAGAACTCAGCTTGTACTTCCTGATGGCGTACAGCTTAGCCTCCGTTTTACAGCCAAATGGACCAGGGCTCATCACCAAGGTCATGTGGCTTTTGCCAAAATTGCAGTGACGAACCTGACATCCCGTTAATACTACACGCATAAAATAATAATGGTAACAGTGTTTTTTTAATATAAAAACAGAGGCAGGAAATTGAGGTTTCATGAGCAAAACTGCATCCTTATTGCCAAATTACAGACCTTTAGACATTAAGCTTTATAACTGAACTGCAGTGGGAAACCAAAGCCACGAAGCAGCAGAAACCTAAGCAGGAACACATTACTTATTCCATTAATGTTTGTATCCTTAATAGAAACAGGTTCATTACATGGCAAGGAGCAAAGTTTGCATTAAATAGAAACATCATTTGGTGTTTTATTGATTAAAAGGAGATTAGATTTCCACCATGTTCGTTACCAAATAGGATGCCCCGGAGGAAATGTATATTTAGATCGCAAGGTGGAAGGTTTCTCTTATGGTATAATGGAAAGAAAATGTATCTCATAATGATGGTTTATATCACACAAGGGAGCCAATAAGTAAAAGCTTTGCTCTTATTCTTACCACCAAAATAAAAATGCAAAAGTCGTCGCCTGTATTAATGGACCGGCAGAAGCAAATCTTTCTGCTTACAGAGCCCATGTCGAAAACAGGCTCCATCAAAGCTTTCCTTTTGACCTAGAAAGACCATTCAAAAATTGTCCCCGTAGATGAACCTGCTAAGCTGGATGGAGGAGGGAAAGAGACTTGTACAGGCAAATGTTTATATGTAGGAGAGAGTATGAGGGCACTCGTAATTATTTCTATTCTATGATTGCACTCGACAACATTTCCTGAGCAACTTAGCTTTCTTTCTTTCTTTCTTTCTTTCTTTCTTTCTTTCTTTCTTTCTTTCTTTCTTTCTTTAAAAAAAACCCTCTAAAGTTTCTAGTCCTTAAGACAGTATGGAAGCGACAACAGAGGTACTGTGGCTTGGGCTCAGATCTGGGGCACTGCGGAATAGGTTCAGCACAGCTGCCCACACCAACAGTAACAAGCAAATAGGGGGACCTGGTCTGGCGACAATTTTTTTTGGGGGGGGTTGAGGAATGCCCTGTGCCATTGCCCATTCCCAGTGGGTTTATCAGGCAGCAGCTTAGAAGAAGAAGCACTCCGGTGAGCAACAGGCAGCATGCAGTGGGAATCTTGGAGCAAACATTTCAATTGCAAAACCAAAACACCATCTTCCTGCTTTTTCTCATGAGAGGAAAGTGGCCATTTTGAGCTCCTATTTCCCCGAAAAAGTGTTTTTTTTGGGGGGGCACTGCACCCAAAAGTGTGTGTTTGGGGGCAACACATGAAAACGTGGCCCTGAAAAAGCACTATTTTCTGGGGCAGTGTAGGGGGATTAAAGCACGAAATCACGGCAACCAAAATGGCCGCCATCCTCTCACAAGTAAAAAGAAGGGTGTCCCATTTTTTCTGGGACACTCACGGGACATGCACACATTGGGTGGTAATCTACTAAATGTTACTCAGAGTAGGTCCACTGAAATGAGTGGACATGGCTAGGTTAGGTCTGTTCATTATTATGAGTAAAGCTTGAGTGATGCCAATTGCCCTCAACGTGGTTTTGCTCTAGAGTGTTGTGAGGCAATTGGAGAATTGCATTCTGGCTCCAGGTTTGAGGTTCCGTATCTTCCTCTTAGAACATACATGTGCTTTCCAGATGTTTCTGGACTCTCCAGCCAGCATGACCAATGGTCAGGTATAATGCAGGACATAATCCAACAATATCTGAAGGCACCATGCCAGCTATTCCCATAGCTGTCAACTTACAGATTTGAAAATAAGGGACCAGCAGCCAAAATAAGGGACCAGCAGTCAAAATAAGGGACCTGCAGCCTCACCTGTTCCAGGCACTCCAGTCTTCCTGTCCTCCTGCACTCTGGTCAAACTCATGCTGGTAGCTTCAAGAACACTGTCCAACCAACTTTGTAACCAGAAGTTCAACTGAATAGAATCTGAATCACATGCACCACAAGGCCTATGCAGCCTCAACTTAAGATGGCTCCCCGGCCTGGCTTTGCACTGCAAAGTTTGCAGCAGCACATGCAACAAAATGGCGTCCAGCATTCAAAAACCCCCTCAGCTTGCATTAACTAGCCACACACAAGGCATGCAAGCTCCACCCCCTAGTCGTTCTTAGACTTCTTATTGGGTGAGCAACACAGCCAAGCAACACAGTTGGAGCCTCCCTCCTCCCTGGCCGGCAGGGAGGGAGGGAGAGGAGCTGCTTCCTTTGAAATTTAAGGGACATCATTTAAGGGACATCCATCAATAAGGGACAGCAGCGGGACATGGCGCTGGAATAAGGGACTGTCCTTTCAAATAAGGGACACTTGACAGCTATGGCTATTCCTGTCCTTTCTACCCTGCCTGACGACCTTATTCACCTCCTTGCAAATATGGCACAGACCAGCAGGAGGAGATGAACCTTCTCCTGCCTCTCTGGAGACATTTTTAAAGTTCTCATTCAGACAACTGTGCCCACGCACAAACACAGAACCCCCTAACCTATTTGCAGCCAGAGCTACGCAGCTCACTCAGAGCCTCGTTGCTCTCCCCCACTGCCCGCAACTTTCTGTTAAAACCCCTCCGGCCGGCGTTTGGAAGAAGGAAAACCCATCTAATGATAGCAGTTATTCCAGCAATGTTAATGATTTTTAGAAAGATGAATTAAGCAGTGGAGGGGGGGGGAAGTGGTGCTAGTCTATTATCGCCTCGTGCCTCACTCTATTAAAAAGAGCTGAGCTGTTCATCCATTTATGAGCCCTTGACAGCAAGGCATATATCTCCAAAGGGTGGGGGCAGGGGCTGATTTTGTTCCAAAAATGTTTAGGCCGAGCTTTTTCAGAAGGAAGGCCCTGGACTTGACTGAAGTTCTGAGCTGAGGGATTTCAGGGCTTCCTTCCCTCCAAGCGAGAGGTTGAATAGCAGATGTTCGGCCAGTTTGAAGGCAGGCTCTGAGGGTCACTTAGCACATTGTGCTTTTTTAAGGATGTGTGCCTACAAATGTTACTGGCAAAAGTATCATATAGGGCTAGGTTTTTCTGAAAATCTCAATGATGTGATTTGCCAGGAGTCGTGTGTTGTTGTTTTTTAATTCCTCTTTAATCTTGAGAGAAGCGAGTTACCCTTTTTCTTTTTTTAACCAATCCTGCTATAAATACAAACAATTCTCACTTGCCACATGGATCATTAGACACATCATTACATGTATGACATGCATACACGATGCACGTTTCCTTTGAACCAGCATGCAAGCAGATGCATGCTGTTGTTGTTGTTGTTTAGTCATGTCCGACTCTCCATGATCCCATGGACCAGAGCACGCCAGGCACTCCTGTCTTCCACTGCCTCCCGCAGTTTGGTCAAACTCATGCTGGTAGCTTCGAGAACACTGTCCAACCATCTCGTCCTCTGTTGTCCCCTTCTCCTTGTGCCCTCCATCTTTCCCAACATCAGGGTCTTTTCCAGGGAGTCTTCTCACAAGGTGGCCAAAGTATTGGAGTCTCAGCTTCAGGATCTGTCCTTCCAGTGAGCACTCAGGGCTGATTTCCTTCAGAATGGATAGATTTGATCTTCTTGCAGTCCATGGGACTCTCAAGAGTCTCCTCCAGCGCCATAATTCAAAAGCATCAATTCTTCGTCGATCGGCCTTCTTTATGGTCCAGCCACTTCCATACCTCACTAATAATAATAATAATAATAATAATAATATCTTTATTGTCATTGCCCCCTCTCGGGGACAACGAAATTACTTGGCTGCTCCATCCACCCAGGTAAGGCACTCCACACAAAATCAAATCAACTATAAAAACACTAATTAAAACAATACAGTATAAAACAGCAAGGAAGATTAGATGACTTTCAAAGTCCAGGCTTCCCATTCAGGGCCGAGATCGCTCTGGGGAAGAAGCTGTTCTTAAGATGGCTTGTTCTTGTCTTCATCGTCCTGTATCTCCGTCCCGACGGCAGGAGCTCGAAGAGACAGTGACCAGGATGCGATGGATCTTTTACTATGTCCAGTGCCTTCCTATGGCACCTTGTGGCATAAATCTGCTCTAAGGTGGAGAGTGGGCAGCCAACAATGCTCTCTGCTGCCTTAACAACTCTGCACAACCCCAACCTGTCCCGGGTAGTACAGCTTCCGTACCACACACATAAGCCATAAGTGAGCACGCTCCCACTACTGGGAAAACCATAGCTTTAACTATACAGACCTTTGTTGGCAAGGTGATGTCTCTGCTTTTTAAGATGCTGTCTAGGTTTGTCACTACTCTGGTACATAAAAAGTATGCATTTATATTAAACAATGCAAGAGAAATACAGTACCTCAGGGGACTCGACACTTTATTCATACGCCGCCCATCTGACTGGGTTGGCCCAGCCACCTTGAGCAGCTTCCAGCAAGCTATAAAACCACAGTAAAACATCAGACATTAAAAGCTTCCCTAAAGAGGGCTGCCTTCAGATGTCTTCTAAAAGTCAGGTAGTTGTTTATTTCCTTGACATCTGATGGGAGGGCGTTCCACAGGGCAGGTGCCACCACCGAGAAGGCCCTCTGCCTGGTTCCCTGTAACCTCACTTCTTGCAATGAGGGAACCACCAGAAGGCCCTCGGAGCTGGACCTCAGTGTCTAGGCTGAACAATGGGGGTGGAGACGCTCCTTCAGGTACACAGGACCAAAGCTGTTTAAGGCTTTAAAGGTCAGCACCAATGCCTTGAATTATGCTCGGAAACGTACTGGGAGCCAATGTAGATCCTTTAGGACCAACGTTATGTGGTCCTGGTGTCTGCTCCCAGTCACCAGTCTAGCTGCCACATTCTGGATTAGTTGTAGTTTCTGAGTCACCTTCAAAGGTAGCCCCACATAGAGCTCATTGCAGTAATCCAAGCGGGAGATAACCAGAGCATGTACCACTCTGGCAAGACAGTGTGCAAGCAGCTGGGTCTCAGCCGGTGTACCAGATGGAGCTGGTAGACAGCTGCCCTGGACATAGAATTGACCTGCACCTACATGGGCAGCTGTGAATAATAATAATAATAATAATAATAATAATAATAATAATTTATTATTTATACCCCGCCCATCTGACTGGGTTTCCCCAGCCACTCTGGGCAGCTTCCAACAAAATATTAAAATACAGTGGTCTGTTAAACATTAAAAGCTTCCCTAAACAGGGCTGCCTTCAGATGTCTTCTAAATGTCAGGTAGTTGTTTATCTCTTTGACATCTGGTGGGAGGGAGTTCCACAGGGCGGGCACCGCTACTGAGAAGACCCTCTGCCTGGTTCCCTGTACCTTTGCTTCTCGCAGTGAGGGAACTGCCAGAAGGCTCTTAGAGCTGGACCTCAGTGTCAAGGCTGAACGATGGGGGTGGAGACGCTTCTTCTGGTATACTGGGCCAAGGCTGCACACTTGGTCCTTTAGGGGCACAGTTACCCCTATATAGCACCTAATGGGGCTCAACTCTTCTATGTCCTGTTATATACATAATATATGCATTTTTTCATATAATTTTGCACAGCATTAGCTAAGCAAACCCTGCAATGCATGAGCAGCTTGAATATAAGTGGCGCTTGACAAAAGAGGTGGCCCAATGGTGGATTGCCTCCTTTGCTGGTGGGTCTTTAGGATGCTAAGAAATACATTTTATTTTCAGAGAGCCCAGTGAGTTTGTTTTAATGCTATTAAGGTTTTGGGGGGTTTTTTAGTGGTTTGATTTGGTTTTAATGGTGTGGCTTCTTGATGCTTGCAAGCATTAGTCACCTCCGGACTCTGCTGGGCAGAAAGAGAGGGCTGATAATAAATGGAAATAAGTTCATAAATAAGTAAAACGGACGTCCTGTGAGCAGCTGCCACCTGGGTGACATTGTCATTGTCACAAGCCATGTCGCCGTGATGTATGCATAACAGCCTGGGCAATAATGGCAAGGCGCAAAGAGCAGCGTGTGTTTGTGATTTTGGCTGCTTACACACCGCACATTTAAAGGGCATTTAAAGCGCACGGGGCTCCCCTCAAAGAATATTGGGAACTGTAGTTTGTTTGGGAACTGTAGCTCTGGGAAGGGCAAACCACAGTCCACAGGATCCTTAGGCGAATTCAATGTGCTTTAAGTGCGCACTCAGCCTTTGTGCGTGTCGCAAGCTGTAAATAAATGGCTTTTTGCACCTCCTTCTCTGAGTGGATCTCTCAGGTTCATTTCCCCCCTCTTTCTTTTCTTTCTATCTTTCTTTTTTGAAAAAAAAGGGAACAATCAGAAGGCAACTAGCCAGAAAATAACCAGACCTTTAAGTGTCTCGGTGCCCAATTTACCATGCACTCCTCTTACAATCTCCCTCTCATTTGTGACATTGTCTCAGCATGACCGCCTCCCTGAAAGCCGTCCATCTTATTCAAATATTGCTGTTTTCATCTCTCCCGGCTCCGCCTGGCTAGTCTTCCCTGGCTACCTCTGAAGCACCTGTCGTAGCACTCTGTACGATCCCAGCAATCGCGGCGCCATTGGAAAGCGTTGGACGGCTGTATCCGTGCTGCTTGCACTGCATTCCAAATGGGCACATTTCAGTCAGGTTCCAACACGGGCTATAGAGATATTGAATATGCAACGCCCCCCCCTCTCTCTGTGTGTGTGTGTGGTGTCTGCCATATGGCCAGGATAATTTGTATCCACAAAGAACTTCTCACCGTGGTGAGAACTAGTCTCTCAAAAAAAATTGCACTCACCCTGCTCAGCGTTAGAAAACGGATTGCCTTTTTTGCAGAGAGGGAATGCTTCCCCCATCTCCCACCCCCAGCTATGCCTGCCTAGGTCAGTAATGGGGCGTGACAAGAGATTAGAACAGGGACGGCCAACGCGGTGCCCCTCCAAATGGTGTGGGATATTTGCAATGCAGTCAAACCAACGCTGCATGTTTGCTAGATAGGCACGAGATAGGAGCTGAAGCTCACGGTTTTTTCCTGTAAGTTTGCTAGAGAGAACTCTGTGAAAGACACTGCCACTGTGCCCTGACAGGGGGAGGGCATATCTATAGCTATAGCTATATCCAGTGCTTTTTTTCTAAAACAATGCTTAGGGGTACTCTCATTTTCCTACTCATATTGAAATATTGCCCCTCAATGAGGCCAAACTTATATTCACAAAATGTTTAGGGGTATGTGTACCCCTGCGTCCCCCCCAGAAAAAAAGCACTATCTATATCTAGGGGGACGTGGGTGGCTCTGTGGGTTAAACCACACAGCTTAGGACTTGCCGATCAGAAGGTCGGCAGTTTGAATCCCTGCGATGGGGTGAGCTCCCGTTGCTCGGTCCTGTTGCTCCTGCCAACCTAGCAGTTTGAAAGCACGTCAAAGTGCAAGTAGATAAATAGGTACCACTCTGGCGGGAAGGTAAACAGCATTTCCGTGCACTGCTTTGGTTCGCCAGAAGCGGCTTAGTCATGCTGGCCACATAACCTGGAAGCTGTATGCCGGCTCCTTCGGCCAATAAAACGAGATGAGCGCCACAACCCCAGAGTCGGCCACGACTGGACCTAATGGTCAGGGGTCCCTTTACCTTTATATTTATATTTATATTTATATCTATATCTATGTCATCTATATCTATATCTATATCTCTATATTTATATATACAGTCATACCTCGGAAGTCCATTCACCTTCAAAAACATTCAGAAACCAAAGCGCGGCTTCTGATTGGCTTCAGGAAGGTCCTGCAACGAATTGGATTTTGTCAGAATTCCCTTTCTTGCCATGTGAATCCACTGGTTCTGATCCTAAACTCTGGAGTTTGGTCCATCTTCCATGGGACAGCCCTTCAGATAGTTGAAGATGGCCATCATCTCACCACCTCTCAGCTACCTCTTCTACAGGCTAGCTACAGAGCAGTGTGAACATTTAAAATTGAGCCAGGTTTGTGTGTAGATCAAAGAGAATACTGGTTCCACAAATAAAACCAGTAGCGGGAAGCAACTTATGTCCAAGTATCAAATGGATCATCAGCAGGAGCATTGCTGCTCATTCTCCGAGTTGGAAAGACTCATTTGACAACAAGAAACAGAGTCTTTGGTACCATTGGCCCAGTATTGCAGAAGAGAATCTGCATATAGAGATCCAGTAAATGCTGGCATAAAAAAGGATGAACAGGTTAAATCTGTAATGATACACTGGGCAAGGGATTTGGGGCACAATATTCAACTTTCAGACTGGGAAAGGTTATGGAAAACTGATGTGAAATTCTCGACATGTTGTACGCTGAAAGAAAATTATATGAAAATGATGCACCAGTGGTATTTGACTCCTAGTAAGTTAGCAAAAATGTATAAGACAAGCACAAATATCTGTTGGAAATGTAAAGAAAAAGAAGGCACTTTTTACCATATGTGGTGGACGTGTAAGGTAACAAAAGCATTCTGGGAAATGATATATAATGAATTAGAAAAAAAGTTTAAAATAGCTTTTATAAAAAATAAGAAGAAAAAGCTTTTTTATTAGGAATTATAGGTACCGAGATCCCCAAGGAACAACAAAGACTTTTCATGTACACAAAGGCAGCTGAATGGATGCTACTAGCCCAAAGATGGAAAGAAGACAAATTCCTACCAGAGAAGAATGGCAAAATAAGCTGATGGACTATGCCAAAATGGCAAAACTGACCGGGAAGCTCAGGAACCAAGAAGACCAAAACTTCAATAAAGAATGGGGGGAAATTATAATTTACTTGAGAGACCACTGTAAGCAGATGAAAACATTAGCAGGACTGCAATAACACTTAACAGCTGCTGAATTGCAGCTGTTGATGAAAACATTAGCAGGACTGCAATAACAATAACAGCTGCTGAATTGCAACTCATTACCAAACTTAAAACCATGGAGAGACCTGGTCTGAACAAAGACATTGGATTCTTATCTCATTATACATGACTAAGCCATTTTTCACCTTCTCACCCCTTGCTTTTTTCTGTAAGACCTATTGCAGTAGTTAAGAGTCGTCAACAGGCTCATCTCAGCTATCTGCCAATCACCCATTCCCACCACCCTTCCGAGTAATACCCCTCCCCACCTTCTCACTATATAGAAGGATCTGGCAACTTCTGTTTCAGTGTATCTGAAGAAGTGTGCATGCACACGAAAGCTCATACCAAGAACTAACTTAGGTGGTTTTTAAGGTGCTACTGGAAGGAATTTTTTTTATTTTGCAATAACACTTGTAATGTAGAAGATAAAAAGGAGAGGCATAAAATTTGGATAATGAAATAATATGCAATTGAAAAGGTTTATAATAGGTTTATAATGGAGGTGAAGGTGGGAAGTCAAGAGATTCAGAGAAATCTCTAAATATGAAAGTGTATTTTGTATTGTTACAACCCTATACTTGTAAAATCAAATCAAAATTATTTTAAAAAGAGATCCAGTAAGTGCCTTCTGTTCCAACTTTTAAACAGCAGCAGAAAATGTTTTTATTCTGTCAGGCCCGTGCAGGCAGTTAAGGATACATCTTTCCACAATGCTTAGCTGATTCCTAACTTTATAATATGGTTTTTATCATATGGCTGCACATACTATTGTGAACCACTCTGATATTTTTAAATGAGAAATATATATATATATATATATATATATATATATATATATATATATATCCTGATAAATATGCCTGCAAACTCCAGACTCTTCTAGCCAGTACAGTGTTAAAAAAAACCAAGCCGAGAACTGGCTTAAAAATAATCTTAATGTTTCAGTTCTTTCTTTCTTTTTAACTATACAGAAAAAGTTGAGTCTGATTGAACTCACCAGTAGCGATATGCTTAATAATGTGCTTAACGTCCTATTGATTTTGATGGGATTTAAGTGCACTTCATTTTCTCTAGAATCATCCCTCCCTAGCTCATATGTAGGGAATAATTTCAAAAAAGTAAGAAAGAAACCCACCTATAGGAAATGGTTTCAGAATTTTTGTTGGAACCATGAATGTTTATTGTCAAATTCTGGAAGTGTGAAAAAGCGCCTCCAGCTTAGGATCAGACATTAAAAGTATGGGAGATTGTTAAACTGCCTGAGTTAATTAGTTTTTTTATATTAAAAAAAAATAGTAAGACTGATGAATAATAAGCTAGAGAATTTGAAGAGAAATGGAAAAGATTTATTGAATCTCGGGGATGACAAGAAATTAAAACAAGCTTTATTGGGTTATGTCTTGATTTGCGTTGACATGTTGAATACACACACACACACACACACACACACACACACACACACACTTAAAATGATTCTTTAAAACAAATTAATTCTGCCTTTGCTGGAAAGCCCATTGGAAAATTAAAACTATATTTTTGCTGGCTAGAGGGTATGGGATTCTGGGAAAGAATTGCAGAGAAAAATGAGGTTAATAAAACTGTTGAATGATATGCAATCGTATGAAGAGCCAAAAGCAGGGCTTCTGGCTCCAAAGACATTTCAGCACCTGAGACCGACCCCAAAATGGCACCTCCCTTTCCTCCAGGGAAGAAAGGATGAGAGAAGATCTACATCAGTAACTAGAGGGGAAGAAAGATTGACGTTGGGACCTGCTGTCCCTGTCGCCTGAGGCAGTCACCTCACCTTGCCTCATGAGTGAGCTGGCCCTGAGTAAAAAGAGACATTGGAAACTGCTGCTGCTGCTGCTCTGGATTCCGCTGCCGGAGGCAGTAGCCTCACCTTGCCTCATGGGTGGGCCGGTCCTTGCCATAAGGACATAAGAAGATCAGGCCAAAGGGCCATCTCACCTAGCATCCTGTTTTCACCACGGCCAACCAGATGCCTGCAGGTAGCTTGCATCTAAAACCTGAGGACAACAGCACCCTACCCTCCTGATGTTTCCATCACCTACACATCCAGCTGTTTTTGGACTACAACGCCCATTATCCCTGACCACTGGTGCTAAGGATGATGGGCATTGTAGTCCAAAAGCAGCTGGAGATCCAAATTTGGGAAACCCTGACCTAACATAGATAGTAGGCAGAAACTAGCCAGGACAAAACATGTTTGAGAGACTGTGGCGATCACACAGGGTCCCTGAACGTTTGACGGTCTATTGACCCTGTGCCACCACTGTGATTGCTTTCTTCGCTGCCACCAACCCGTTTCTCACGGGTACACACGGAATCCAGACAGTTGTTAACATTAACAAATAATCAAGTTTATTTATAGGCATGAGCAAGCTTATGGTTTCAGTTAATTTTCCTTGGCAGTTTCTTAATCTTAGTTCCTTAACTGTCCTATGCGTTCCTAACAACTTCAAACTGATTATTCCAACTATCTATCTGACTCCACCTAACAATTCTTCTCACTCCCTCACCACACAACTTGACCAACCCACAGACTATTCTCACTCTTCCTTCTCCAACTCCCAACTCTCAACTAACTTCCACACAGCTCCAACTCTCACTCTAACTCCTCCTATCAGTTTCTCTCTGGCCAATCACATCACACTCATTTAACCCTTTCCTTATGACCCACCTAGGAGGCAAATGCCACAGAGACCTTAACCTCCCGCATGTATTACTCAGTTGAAATGAGTCCATGCATTAAAAGAGGCAGTGAATCTCTACCCCACAATGTCATGCGGCGTCTCTGCCTCTGATGTCCACACATTAGATAAGAATTCTGGAGCCAGGGGAAACCTTTGTAGGGATGGAGAACCTATGGCCTTCTACATGTGGATGGACTCCAACTCCCATCACCCCTGGATGGGGCTGATGGGAGTTGGAGTCCACCACAACATACCTGATGCATAGGCTTCCTTGGCTCAGATTTCCACACTTAGCATGTGGATGTTAGGGGTGGAGCTGGGGAAGCCAGATGATATCAGGTCAGGGCTGGCCACGTGCTTCTCCTCCCCCTTTCCATGCATGGAACCCCTTCGCACAAATCACATGTGTGCATTCATGTGGCCTGTTCGGCCAGGAAGCAACACACTTTGAACCATTTTTGAAATCATATCATAAGTGGGAAACAGTCTACATTATGTATGAAATATCTGGTCCGCTAAATAGTGTTATGAGCTTGCAAGGCATGTGTGGGAGTATGCTGTAAGCAAGATCCTTCTAACCCCTGGATCCAGCAAGTGTTAAAAAATGAGCCAGGCTAGCTTCCTCTGTTGAGATGATCATCTGAGTGATGGGCCATTAAGAGAACAAAGGAGATGTAGCTCTGTGCTAGATGACAAATGGGTGGGGCCCCTCCCTCAACTCAGAGATAGTTAGAAGGACAAAGCCTGGGTTTAGAGTTGAGAGTGCAGTGGTGTGACCTAGAAGCAAAATAAGCAGAGAGAGCTAGAGCTATTCCAGATCTCTGCTTGAATCCAAGGCTGTTGCTATGGGAGAAAGAAAACCCTTGTGGGGTGTTAATGCTATGAACCCTTCCATCACAGACTTAGGTTGTATATATGTGTAAATAAATCATATATCATAAAGACACTACAGTCTCCACCGTGCCTCATTTTGAAAAGGAAGCACAAACTCTGGGTAAAACCCTTGGAATTTTGCACTGTTTAGAGATTGGAGTGGCATGCGACAATACATTATCTATATTAAGCCACTGAAAGCTGATTACAGCTCTAGCAGCATTTCTAATAGCAGTGGTTAGTTTGCTCTAAAAGGTAAAGGTAAAGGGACCCCTGACCATTAGATCCAGTCGTGACTGACTCTGGGGTTGCGGCGCTCATCTCGCTTTATTGGCCGAGGGAGCCACCATACAGCTTCTGGGTCATGTGGCCAGCATGACTAAGCCGCTTCTGGCAAACCAGAGCAGCACATGGAAACGCCGTTTACCTTCCCGCTGGAGCAGTACCTATTTATCTACTTGCACTTTGACGTGCTTTCGAACTGCTAGGTTGGCAGGAGCAGGGACCGAGCAATGGGAGCTCACCCTGTCGTGGGGATTTGAACCGTCGACCTTCTGATCGGCAAGTCCTGGGCTCTGTGGTTTAACCCACAGCGCCACCCGCATACAGGCATATTAATCCAGTACTCCAGCACTCACCTCTCCAGATTTATTAAAGACAAAGACAAATATTAGAAACACCGTTCTAATGCTAGCTTGCAGTGTGCCGAGCTCTCATTAGGACAAGGCAAGTCTTGGAAGCAAATGGTAAACACAACCGCTTTCCAGGAAATGCCACTATTACGCAAGGGTTTCCTAAGGATACATCTTAACTCCAGGAGATTCCTTGTATTTTCAGCATGGCAGAAGCCAGAATAGCATTAACACACACACAGGTGTTGGTTCGATAATTCAGCTGTCGCCCTGCGGGGTGTATTTGGAACATGAATTTAGTGCTGCTGCCGGATCAATTAGTTGACAGGAGCGCAGTGTCATCTGCTGAAACACATGGGAGTAGATACTGTCAGGAGGAGAAGAAAAGCTTGGGAGGTGCTTGTTTTGTTAGGAAACATGGAGGCTTGTTATAATTTTGCTTCTTAAAGTACCTAGCCTAGAATCGAAAGCTCCAAACTTCTATGTGCATATCGTGTTGTAAACAAAATCTGCCCTTCTTTCCTTATGGGGTATCCAAGAGCCCGTATAGAGTCCTTAAGTGGGTTCCCTATCGGTAGGAGAAAATAACAGAGGCCAACCAGAGAATATTGAGAAGCAAAGCAGCTAGTAAGCCTGATCTTTATTAAAGCTGTTGCAACAGGGTGCTCCCCTCACACGCAGGAGGACGGAGGAGGACCCAGAACCAAGGTGTGCCTGCCCTTATATAGACATTTTAAATTCCCTGCCCTGGAGCTCAAGACCACTCCCCACAAACATCATACCTACATCACAGAAAAGGCAGTCTACAACAGAAATTTGAATGTTGTTTTTTCCCCTGTCTGCCAGGTTATCTGATAATGGCCATTCCTTTGAGATGGTGATTACCCAATTCCTGAGACAATGGGAAGGTTCCCTCACCCCTCCCTCTTTGCAGAGAAAACATTTGGTCAATTTGGGAGTCAAAATGGTTTCAGGTCAGTCTTTCTGTGCGAATCGTGACCCACGCAGGAGCAGGCGCACGGACGCACGGACGCAGGTTGCATTAGCTTCAGGATGCGGACAGGGCTCCGGAACAGATCCCGATCGCATCCAGAGGTACCACTGTATTCACACTGGCTCTTGGAGAGATGCAGTTCAAGAAATATTTTGTGCTGGTTTCGCCTCACGAAACGGCCTGAAAAGGGGAGACTGCCAGCGCAATAGTCACCCGACTGGGGAACTGTGATAGGTTTCAGCATTTCCCTGCTTCTCCCCAAACCCAACACCCCCTGAAATGCCAATGGGGTGAGGTGGTTTCGCCCTCTCGCTTGTCTCTGGGCACCATTTAAATTCAGACTGAACTGTTGAAGTTTCGGGAGGTTATGCTTGCCCGACACATAACACCTAGCTTGGCCCTAGGCCTCTGCTGGAGGGTGCCAACAAATGAGTTTACGCTGGAGAAAGAAACAAGCAAAAAAAGGGGGGGAACCAAATTGCTGGCTTTGACAGTGATAGCAACACAACACACAACACCAGCTTTCACTTCCAAAGTCATATTTTCCCTTTCATCTCTATTGATCAGTACAGGAAAGAGTGACAGAAAACCGTGGAGTAAGATTGTTTTATTAGATATTAAATCAGGCTCCTCATAAGCTTGATTGTAAGTTCAGCACCTGTGACAGACTCCTCTTTCTAAGGATGTCAAAGGGTTTTTATTGCATTACAGCACAGCTATCAGCACAATCATATGGTGTTATCCTGCTCATGTGAGGTTAGCAGAGTGTCTCCGCTGAGCTCAGGAGCAGGAAGGACTCTTACCAAGAAAGCAACAGTAGACGATACCTCTCTCTCTCAAAGAGAGCCAGGATACCAATATTTTACATTATTTTAATTACTGGTAATGTTTATTGATTATATATTTTTCCTGCTGTTTTATTGCACCTGTTTTACAGATTACTGTATGGCTTTTATTGCAGCGTCTTGTTCTCATTTTTTATTATATGTTATGCTTCACGTGCTTAAAATAAATCATCCAGAGACTCCTTATCTAACAAGGTACTAATCAATTGAATTATTATTACTATTATTATTATTACCACCACTACTATTTTAGGAGTCGGATGAGGTTGCTGCTCTCTCAAAGACTGTGTGGACTCAACTCCTGAGATCTCCTCCCTAACTTGGCTTTTCTGATGTAATTCATGCTGCTCCGATTTGGACAAAACCTCAAATCTTCCATTATCTGCTGCATACATTCAGTTTTCAAATGGATCAAAGCCACACTCTGCACAAGGAGCACCCTAACAGCAGGAGCAGCGCAGTGACTCTGCGAAATTATAACCCAGGCGCCTGGCCAGGTCTCCTACCATCCAACAATCAACAATCACTTTAGATGGGGAAGAGGAAATATCCCAACCACTTCCCTCTGCAAAGACATCTCTTTCCTTTTATATAAGCGAATAATATGGCAATGATCCAGCCTTCTGGGTTTGTTTTTTTCCTCCTCCTTGATTTTCAGGAATCCTCTAGCCTTTAATCAAGTAGATAATGCAACTCAGGGCTTTGAGCACTAAGTTGTTGTTGCATTGTTACTGCTGTTATTGTTCTACTACTTACAGCCAAAATAGGCTTCTAAGAGTTTTACAAGTATTTTTAAAGAAATGATACAAATTAAAATATAAACATCCATAATCAAAATACAGAATAAAACAATCTCATTAAAACCTAAGCATCTATATTTAAAATATACAATGGCGTCTTCAGAAGCCATTGTTTTGCAGAAGATAAGGCTGGAGAAGAAGAAAATGTCTCATCTTCCAATTTGGTGGTGAATATGAAGGAACTCTATAGACTTCTCCAGCTTGCAAGTAAGGATGTCAGAGAATTCTAGTGGAGAAGGAAGCAGAAATTGCTGCCCGTGTTCATCTGTAGTCAGGAACAGAAATCTTTTTCTGCTGTTGCTGTTACAAGAATCTGCATTTTATTATGTGTTCCTTATTATAATGGTAATTATATACTTGTTTTGATTTCTGTTGTATAGCTATTATGCTATATGGTACATTTGTGTTGTATGTTGTAAACTGCCCTGACTTCTGATGGAAAGCAGTATATCAAAACCCAAAATTGGTATTCATTCAAATTGTCCTTTGGAAAAAATAAAAGGACACAAACTAAATGTAATTAGTGATAGGGGGTTAGATTATTTTGACATTTCTGAAATCATAGAATTGTAGAATTGGAAGGGACCTATCTATTCCCACCCCCTACAATGCAAGAATTCAACTAGATCATACAAATGAAATGAAAACAAGTAATGTAAGTTACATATGTAGCTACATAACCTACATGTAAAAGGTAAAGGTAACGGGACCCCTGACCATTAGGTCCAGTTGTGGCCGACTCTGGGGTTGCGGCGCTCATCTCGCTTTACTGGCGAGGGAGCCGGCGTACAGCTTCCGGGTCATGTGGCCAGCATGACTAAGCCGCTTCTGGTGAACCAGAGCAGCACACGGAAACGCCCTTTACCTTCCCGCCGGAGCGGTACCTATTTATCTACTATTTATTGCGAGGATTTGAACCGCTGACCTTCCGATCGGCAAGCCCTAGGCTCTGTGGTTTAGACCACAGCCCCCCCCCCCCGCGTCCCTTAAGCTACATATACTATATTCAATAGCAGACAGTCAGATGAGTAACATAGTATTTGGTGGGAACTGATCTGCAGTGGAACGGAAACAAGGCTGATTGTGATGAATACAGGTCGGAACAGAAATTGCTTCTTACATCCCTGCTTGCAACCTGGCAACCCTTCCTGACACCCACCCACGGCAAGGAGAGAAGCGAGGCTCCTGCAAGGATTATAAGCAGCCAATGCAATTATCACACACACGGGCTTCAGCTACCGCTGCCAGCTGCCTCATGCCCTTCCTTAACGACAGAGTCAACGAAGTGCTGCGGCTCTGATCATTGCCCTGGCATCTTGCCACCCCTCCCTCCACAGATAGCGCAAGCTTTTCCATTGAGAAAAACTGAGCACAGGTGCAATGCTTTCTCAGACTGGTGTGTTCCTTGTGAGAGAAGTAGGACATGCATGTTGCTCATCACTTTCAGTAATAAAAACCTACTGTTCAAACACTGCTGCAAGTTCACCATTTGTGGCTCATTAGACGCATATCCAAAAGGATTCTTTACAGACCTTCCCTCTCACCTGCTATAGGTTTGTACTCAAAAGCTGGGACCCACAGCAAGAACTACTGGACCAATTAATTGTGTTTTTCTTTCCCCTTTTCTTATTCTGGTCCTCTCTCCACACTTCCCTCCCCAAAGCCAACTTGCCTAGTAATGTAAGTAAGAATTCAATTAACTTTCCTCAGCTAGATGTTCTGTTCAGGGAGCATTGATCTGTGTACATCGTGGTATTGCTGGTTCGAGAACTCCTAAGAGTCCTGAATAAAAGTGCCTGGTAGAACATTATGAGGTTCTGTCAAAACAGGCAGCATACTTTGGTCCAGGGTTCACCAGGGCTTCTTGGGGTGGGGAATTAAAATCATTTCAGGGCCTAGGTACGATTAGGTTCTCATCCATCTCTTGCATTGCATTGGTAAATCCCATTTCTTCCCAAGAGAGCCCAGAATGATGTAAATATAGAATAAAACAACAAAACATCCCATAAATCAGAGGATGACAACTTGGTGTGAACCCTGGATGAAACTTCTGAGCTCACCATCACAACTTACTTCCCCTTCGTGATGAGGATGATCACCTTTTCTCCTTACTTGAAAAGTACATAAAGGTGAAGGAAGAGGTTGAAAGAGTAATAGTCTTCGCCACTTCATCTTTTAGCTCTATGTGCTTTTAATGGCTAAGATGAATTCTGCTGGATTCAACTTTTACCCATATCACTTGGAAAAGTGAAGTGTGTTATCTGTCTCTGTCTCTTTGGGGGCAATTTGGGGAACTGTGCAGAGAAGTGACCAGGGAACATCCAGAGAACACTCAAAACCTCGAATGTACCAATAATCCTAAAAACGTTGGTGGTCCCAGGCATAAATAAAACAATGGATTACCAAAATATAGCTCTAAAATATTATTTATTTATCAGTTTCCACACAAGTCTCAAGGCAATGTACAGGATGCAATAAAAATAATTTAAAGATAACATGGAAAACAGCAATATTTTTTTATAACGCCCCCCCCAACATACACAAAACCAGAGCCCTTAAAACAAAAAAGCTACCTGCAGCTGCTAGGTATTAAAACAGTCTAACTCAATTTGTAAAAGCCTGTGTAAACCATGGGTAGGCAAACTAAGGCCCGAGGGCCGGATCCAGCCCAATCGCCTTCTCAATCCAGCCCACGGATGGTCCAGGAATCAGTGTGTTTTTACATGAGTAGAATGTGTCCTTTTATTTAAAATGCATCTCTGGGTTATTTGTGGGGCACAGGAATTCGTTCATTTTTTTTCTCTCCAAAATATAGTCCAGCTCCCCACAAGGCCTGAGGGACACTGCTGAAAAAGTTTGCTGACCCCTGCTGTAAACAGAAATATATTAAGCTGAAATATAAATATAAAAAGAACTATCCCCAAGAGGGGAAATTCTAAAGTTGTGGTGCCACCACAGAGAAGGCCCGGTTGCATGCTGCCACACTATGAATTCTCATGAGGACCGCAAGCAGATTCCTTTCTCCCTGTATTTTAAGGATTTGATTCACTGGTAGTGACAGACCAACTCTGCATTACAAAGATGCCTGCAGATGGGATGTGAAGGCTGACAACATTAACTGTGTTGTGTGGGAATCCCTTACAGACGATTGCAACACCTGGGGGCAGATGGTCAGGTTGTGCATCCACAGTAGTGACCAGAGAAGGACTGACCACTGGGAGGAGTGCAGAAGAAATGTCATGGTGTATCTGCAGCAGCACAAGTGGATGCCTTCATCTGCCCTGATTGCCCTGTAATGGTCTGTACAGCCACAGCAGGTGCTGTAATTCTCCAATGGTTTGAATTCACCCTTGAAAGCACACTCTTCCATTGTCTCCTGGGACAGATGGATATCAACAGCAATACCTTCAACAGAACCCAGTCATCACGGCCAGAAGTCATTGGTAGTTTTATCCTCTAAATTGCCTTGAAAGCCATCCAAGTTGATGGCAGTCACTACCTCTTATTGAAATAATAATAATAATAATAATAATAATAATAATAATAATAATAATAATATATTTATACCCCGCCCATCTGGCTGGGTTTCCCCAGGCACTCTGGGCGGCTTCCAACAAAATACAGTGGTACCTCGGCTTAAGTACCTAATTTGTTCCAGAGGTCTGTTCTTAACCGGAAACTGTTCTTAACCTGAAGCACCACTTTAGCTAATGGGGCCTCCTGCTGCCGCCGCACTGCCTTAACACGATTTCTGTTCTCATCCTGAAGCAAAGTTCTTAACCCGAGGTAAGATTTCTGAGTTAGCAGAGTCTGTAACCTGAAGCATATGTAACCTGAAGCGTATGTAACCCGAAGCACCACTGTATTAAAATACAGTGGTCTGTTAAACATTAAAAGCTTCCCTAAACAGGGCTGCCTTCAGATGTCTTTGAAAAGTCTGGTGGTTGTTCTTCTCTTTGACATCTGGTGGGAGGGCGGGTGCCACTACTGAGAAGGCCCTCTGCCTGGTTTCCTGTAACTTGGCTTCTCGCAGTGAGGGAACCGCCAGAAGGCCCTCGGAGCTGGACCTCAGTGTCCGGGCAGAACGATGGGGGTGGAGACTCTCCTTCAGATATACTGGACCGAGGCCGTTTAGGGCTTTAAAGGTCAGCACCAACACTTTGAATTGTGCTCGGAAACATACTGAGAGCCAGTGTAGATCTTTCAAGACCGGTGTTATGTGGTCTTGGCAGCAGGTCAGTGGTAGAGCGTGTCATTTGCATGCAGAAAGGACCAAAGTCTTTCCCTCACATGGTCTGGCTCAAGAGAAGGCCATGACTCTTGATATGTTTGATCTTGTCCTTGCTCAGCCGCCCCATGGGCTCAGCCCTGAAACCTTCCCGATTTCTTAAGGGGAATGAAAGGATTAGTTGATTTTGCAAACCAACCCCCATCTTTGGATATTTACATACAACAAAGCAATGACAGAGTATTTTGATGTGAATGATTAAAATCCTGGGCTTGACTAGACACTAATTGCTATTGATTGCATAATGATATTGTGGGATGGTAGCGCTGGCTTTATATTGACAGTCAAAAGCAATTGACTGAAAACTCATTATACCATTTCTAGCTTTTTACCAGTTAAAGCCCTCGAATTCAGAAGGGAGGGGGAGAGGAGAATCACCCTCTGCAACAGTAATTATTTCGGCAAAACGCCATTATACGTAACGGTGTTTATTCCTGCTTCACACAAATGCTGCAAATTGCCTACTCCACCTCTCCTCTTGGCACTCTCAGGTTCTGGCAAGTGGGGCACCGTCATGTTGTTATTGTCTTAGTCTTGGCGCTAAAAGATTGCCTCACCCCTCATACGACTCCCTTGTTACAACAGCGCCACTGGCTCCCAGTCTGGGCAAAATTCAAGGCGCTGGTTACGACCTATCAAGCCCTATACGGCTTTGGGCTCAGGCTGTATTCTCCCATACGAACCCACACAGGGCTCTTCTGGGAAGCCCTTCACCTGGTTCCGCCACTCTCACTGGCACGCTTCATGGATATGCAGGAGAGGGGCTTCTTGGTAGCTGCCGCTAGACTTTGGAACGGGGCGTGGCTCCCTCCCAGTTGCCCTTGTGCTGGCAGGTGAAGACTGTTTTATTCGGCACTTGACTGGATGAAACGGTGAGGTCCCTCCCATTGCTCTCCTAACCTGTTGCTGTATCTTCTTCCCTGAATGGTGGGGTTTATTGGGTAGTTTCCTTGCTGGGACAGCATGGCATGAATTTTAGCTTACTTTTATAATTTTATTGTTTATCTTTTAATAATGTTTTATGGTATTTTGTGTAAAGGCATGGACCTCACAAATTTAATAAACTTGTTGTTGTTATTTGGCACTTGAAAATGTTGGCAGCATTAAGATAAATTCAATAGTGTAAATAAGTTTTGATGGATGCAATAATAAACTGAATGGTTTAGTTTATGTAAAATATGCAGGGATTTATGTTATGCAAAATGAACCATGGAAAGAGAAGAAGGGAAGTCTTTGATATTTTAAGGTAGTTTAAATGAATATTCTAAATGGTAAAACAGTGTATATATATGTGTGTGTGTGTGTGTTTGTGTGTGTGTGTGTGTGTGTGTGCACGTACACACACACACACACACACACACACACACACACACATATGGACTGTTTTATTCGGACAGGCTTTGGAGGACTGTTTTTTAAGGAAAGGGCTTTGAAAGAGTGCTCTGCTGTTTTTATTATTTATATTGTAATTCAATAATAGATAACGGATCTGTTTTCATATTGTTTTAATTCTACAACAGTTTAATTATTCTTTAACTATTATCTTTTATATGTTTTTAGCCTTCTGTGTATTATCTGTGTTGTTTTAATTTGTGTAAGCCTTCTTGAGTCCTGGTCTGGAAAAGGAAGGGATAAGGATAGAGATAGGGACAGAGAGAAGAAGAAGAAGAAGAAGAAGAAGAAGAAGAAGAAGAAGAAGAAGAAGAAGAAGAAGAAGAAGAAGAATTCCACATGCTCTGCAGGAAAGAGTCCTCCTGCAGATACCATCTCATCAGGAGGCCCTGGTGTAGGAACGAGGCCTTCTGTGTGGTGGCACCTACGCTTTGGAACTTCTGTTACACACCAGACTGGTGCTGCCTCCATTGTTCTTTGCAGCCCCTTTTGAAGACCTACCTTTTGATGGAGGGTGATCAGGCACATCTGGATGGAAGCACCAGATCACCCACAAAATAGCATGAACTAGTCCGTTGCTAGTCAGCAAATCTCTTGACAGATTTTATTTGCCCCTAAACTGGGCATGTGGGAGGGTGAACCTGTGAGGAACACAGTGTTGGCCAAAGGTTAGATGCTGTTTTGCAGTGGTAAAAATGGCTTAAACCATGCGCCACCAACCTACTGCCACTGAAACATCAAACCATTTAAGCAGAGGGCAATAATATCTAGAACACCACTAGAAGGTCCTTAAGGTTATCATGACGTACTGTGCGCATAGAGCTAAGCTTGACTAATATGTCTTCCAATCATATTTCAGCCACAACCCTATTTCATAAAAATCAGTAGGACTTTGCTGCTGCTTTCAGTGTGTCGTCGCTTGTACACAACCAGAACCTCAATAATTGAGTACTTCAGTCTAGACACACAAACACATTTTATTATAATCTCACCATATAACCTTCTGTGCCCACAGAGAAATTAACAAGCCAAGCCAGACCTGGAAACTTTTTCTTTGCCGGAGAATCCAAACACAATATTTTTAAAAGTAGATTTTCACAGACTATTTTCTCACTGTTGTAGATCTGAGCTACGCCATGTCTTTCACATTTTCATATCCGTTTAGTACGTTTTCCTCTGTTTTCATTGTTAAATTCTTGTGGATAGTAAGCAATGTCTGAAGCCCTTTGGCAGGACCTTTGTGTGAAAAAGGGGCTGACTTCTCATCCTATTAGATGTTACAACTGCTTCTCTTTTGATGTGTTGAAAATCCTTCTCTTTTATCTCTTGGCGGCTTTAAATATTCATTTGAATTGGCGTGATGGCGCCTGCAATTCCTGCAGCCTAGTGGTGCTACCTGAATGGAATGGAATGGGGGGGGGGGCTGTACCAGAACAGCTGCCACCATGAGCCATTACAAAGTAATTAACGATAGCTTTGAGGGCCACAAAGCCTGATTCAGAATATAAACCTGTAACCCCAAGCAAAAATCATGTCCCACGATTCCACCCAGTTTTGACTGTAATCTCAGAAGCCTGTTAGTTAACAGGGTACCTAATGATCACACACATTTTGTGACAAAATGCAAGGATGGTAGATGCTCTTACTGTAACAGGGAGGGCGCATTTGGATTGTGCGTGGGATTTATTGCTCTAGATGCAGAGATGGTTTCTTCTGTTTCTCTTCCTTGTGTGAAGCAAAAAACTAGGCAATTCACCTGTTATGTGTTCAGTGGTCTGTGTTTGCCTGAGCTTTGAGTCTGGATTAAGGATTCTGAGCTCCTGCGTTCTGATTCGATACATGATATCCAATCACAGAACATTTCAGGATTTGGGCCTCTGCCATTGGCCCTTGAACTCTGAGTCATGATTTGCAGCTTGTAAGTTTAGACAGCCAATCACGTGGGGAGTGGGAGTGGCCCAAGCCTTCAGAAATGTATATAAGCAGTTGCGTTGCCCCTGTTGTCCAGTTCTGTTAGTTCAATAAAGGTTCTCACTGTTATCACTGTGATTTGCCTCATGAGACCCCACCTACACTTCATCACCCATCTTCCCTACTTGATAGTTCAGTCAGAGCGTGGTGCTGATCACACCAAGGTTGCAGGTTCAATCCCCGTATGGATCAGTTGCATATTCCTGCATTTCAGGGGGTTGGACTATATGGCCTTCAGGGTTCCCTTCCAAATCTATGATTCTATGTCCACCCATCTCCTTGGATCCATGCATTTCTCTACGAATGCTCTCCCAGGGGAGAATTTGCTTTGCTTGTGAATTCTAGCAGGCTCTTTTGAAATGCTTCCATTGGACCGGACAACAGTTGATTTAGCACGGAGCTGCAGTCTTTCCATGTACAGTATACAAAACCTAACAAGCTATGCATCTGTCTCTGTCCAGGGACACATACAAACTAAACCCACTGGAGACAGGGCAAGCTAATTCAGCACTCTTTTGCTGAGCTCCAGTAATCCACATATTTCAGCAGGGTGTGTGTGTGTGGGTGTGGGTGTGTGACCAGAGGCATCGCAAGGTGGGTGCGGTCTGCCCCGGGTGTTACCTTTGAGGGGGGGTGACAAAATGCTGTGCGGCAGTCAACGTCTGTGAGAGACGTTGTGGCTTTGGCGCACACAGGCTCCCCGCTTTCGCCTCAGCTGTTGGGCGGGTGGTAGACTCCTTGTCCAAGGCACGCGATATCCCTAAAAAAAGCTAAACAACTCTGGCTCTGCAAAAATAATAATAATAAAGTCAAACCATTTTTGCAGGCAAAAAAAAAAAATCAATGTGGGAGGGTGACAAGAAATTTTTCACACCGGGTACCACCTGACTTTGCTATGCCACTGTGTGTGACCTCACCTGTTTCCCAGGCTATGTCCCAGGAAAAGCAGGGTCACATCTTGGTGACGTGGGAGTGTTTCTGTTTCCACATGCAGTTGCTGTTGCCATGGACCTCTTCAAAGAGGCACTAGCCGTACTTGACAATGTCCGGAGAGACATAGAGCAAGGAACATTGTTGCTGCCCAACATGTTTTGTTCATAGATCAATGGCTACTAGCAGGACAGTCTTACCCATAGGCGCTAGGGGTGTGGGACACCCGGGCGCCGGACTTTCAGGGGTGATAGGCCAAGAGTCCGAGACCCGAGAATTGAGTCTGGGGAAGAGCCCACCCATCGGTTGCAGCGCTGTGGTGGGCTATTTTGCTATGCGCCACGAGTTTGGGGGCAACTGAGCCAGTGAGATGCTGAGGTGGCCAGCCGGCTCCACTCTCCTGCACTCCTGGGAATGGGCAACTGGGGGGGGGCACCGGCGGATCTTTGCACCCCAGAGCTGCATATGCTTAAGACAGCCCTGACTACTAGCCAAGACAGCTATGTGGGGAGGAGAGTGTGGGGAGGAGAAGCACTACTTTGAGCTCCTTGGAGGTGGTGGTGATAATGATGATGATCAGGAGATGAAGAGGGTAGCTAAAGCTGCTCATCACCCATTGCAATGGGGGGGACACACAACCAAAGGCATGGAGGATCTTGCCCAGAATGAGCACAGACCTACAGCAAGCCCTGACCCCAGTCTCCCTTCAATCTCCTAAACAATATGAGCAGGGATTATTGTTATTATTATTAAACATGCTGTGCCCATGTTTAGGAATCTCTGCTTCAACCCTCGACTTGAGCACCAAGCAAAGGAATTTCCTCAGCCTTTATCCCCCTCCCTGCAGGACTTTTCTCTCAGGCTGCCAACTTCTGCCTTTTTGTCATTTTGTATAGCTTCCTTTATAGGCGACGGATGACTCATCTGCTGACGTCATTCCACGTGCGCACAAAGCCTGCTCCCGTCTTGCCATCGCTCACCTCGCTTTCCCTTCGCTCCCTTGCAGGGTCTCTCCGGGGCCGATACTGTGGGAAACTCAGCGACCTCTGTCAGCATCCAGCTCCAAGGTTTTGACTCGGCACTTTGCTGAGATCCACGTTCTCTGCCCGGCGGAATCTCAGTGTGTGGATTTTGGCACCAGCCTCGCCACATGGCAAGAGCACAATGAATTTCTCAGCAAAATGCTTCGGTGACAGGATATCATTTATCCCCACCCATGAATGGGCATTAATTCCGCGGAGATAATAGATTGCAGTTAGTCATTGTGA
Organism: Podarcis liolepis; assembly: GCF_965112155.1. NCBI lineage: Eukaryota > Metazoa > Chordata > Lepidosauria > Squamata > Lacertidae > Podarcis > Podarcis liolepis. The sequence goes on along the minus strand of NC_139563.1, from coordinate 10,712,833 downwards.
GGGGCTTCCTTTGTTGGCGCTTTGAACTCTGCCGCCCATTCACTGGCCTTTCTCCTTTGTGTCCCTGAGAGCTCTGGGATTGCAAACTCTGGAGACTCCAGCCAGCCGTCCCCAGGCTGGGGCCTTCCAGGTATTTTGAACGACAGCTCCCATCATCCCTCACCGTCGGCCAAATGCGGGAGAAGAGATGGGAAGAAATCATAAAATGGATGGAGTAAGGTGTAGTGGGAGAAAGGGGTGGAAACCAATAAAATATTTTTTCGCTTTTTTTTGCCTTTCCCTCAGGACCTGCCCACTTTGGCTCCACCAGAAGGTTGGCCTGCTGTGAATCCTGCCACCCAGCTGAAAAAGGTTCTCCAACTCAGCATGTGCCAGATAACCCAGTTGGTAGAGCACAAAGCCCTTAATCTTATACACACACACACACACACACACACACACACACACACACATACATATATGAGAGCCAGTGTGGTGTAGTGGTTAAGAGCGGTAGTCACGTAATCTGGGGAACCGGGTTCGCGTCTCCGCTCCTCCACATGCAGCTGCTGGGTGACCTTGGGCCAGTCACACTTCTCTGAAGTCTCTCAGCCCCACTCACCTCACAGAGTGTTTGTTGTGGGGGAGGAAGGGAAAGGAGAATGTTAGCCGCTTTGAGACTCCTGAAGGGGAGTGAAAGGCGGGATATCAAATCCAAACTCTTCTTCTTCTTCTTCTATACACACATTTTTATTGGTTTTTTTAACATATCATTTCCAACAATCATATAACATAACTTCTTATCTTATACAATATTTTAGGCTTCCGTCAACACCTCTGATGATTTTTCGTTCTTTATCGCTTATTCTGCATTTCTTAATTTCTCTATTACTCTTTGTTGTTGTTTAGTCGTTTAGTGGTGTCCGACTCTTCGTGACCCCATGGACCAGAGCACGCCATGCACTCCCGTCTTCCACTGCCTCCCGCAGTTTGGTCAAACTCATGCTGGTAGCTTCGAGAACACTATCCAACCATCTCGTCCTCCGTCGTCCCCTTCTCCTTGTGCCCTCAATCTTTCCCAACATCAGGGTCTTTTCCAGGGAGTCTTCTCTTCTCATGAGGTGGCCAAAGTATTGGAGCCTTAGCTTCAGGATCTGTCCTTCCAGTGAGCACCCAGGGCTGATTTCCTTCAGAATGGATAGGTTTGATCTTCTTGCAGTCCATGGGACTCTCAAGAGTCTCCTCCAGCACCATAATTCAAAAGCATCTATTCTTCGACGATCAGCCTTCTTTATGGTCCAGCTCTCACCTCCATACATCACTACTGGGAAAACCATAGCTTTAACTATACGGACCTTTGCTGGCAAGGTGATGTCTCTGCTTTTTAAGATGCTATCTAGGTTCTTCTCATAGTCTTTCTTGCAATATTTCAAATAGTCCTCCTTACAAAACTTCTTGTAATCCTACTAGCGTGATCTGTTCAACAAAACCCTTAATTTCAGGGTCATGGCTTCAAGCCCCATGTTGGGTGAAAGATTCCTGCACTGCAGGGGGTTGGAATAGATGACCCTCGTGGTCCCTTCCAATGCTACAATTCCATGATTAACAGCTTGATGAAGCAGGTATTCTCCATGCAGGCCACATGCCATGACAAGCATTCACTCACTTCTCACCTGGGGCTCCTAGAGGGTGTCCGAATGTGACAGCAGCCACACCCCAGGAACAGCTTGTGACTGGCCAGCTAAACCAAGGGAGGGTAGCTGATGGGACCCAAACCCTCTGTGAGTTAGGGACTTCCCCTCTATGCAAAGACAGGCTTCAGCGGATTGAGCGGACAAGACCAATAGTGGGTCCAACAGTCAAGAAGGCAATTACTGTGTGTATTGTAGAGGGAAGCAAGAGGCAGATGAGGCTCATCAATTGGTAAAGGTAGCCCATATAGGGATAAGAAAACTCTGGTCCTAAATCTTCTGGAGAAAAAAAGGCTACACAAATCCAGAGTGGAGTCCCTAAGACAGTTGGGTGGCACCTTGTTCTCCTCCTTCCAGCAATTCCTGCAGCCAAGCTGGTACCAAACGTCTTGCTCTGCTTTCCTTTGGACTACATCAGAGAGGCTGAGAGAGGGGTCTTGTCACCTGGGCAGCCCAGGACCTCCATACACACTGCCCAGGTCTGCACCCCATAGAGGCCACTTCAGTGCTGCTGATGCAGCGGTTTGACTTCATCCCTGGAAGCGCACTCCATTGCCTCTTGAGACAGGCGGACACCAACAACTGTTTCTATATGTTGCTGAACTAGAACATCCATTATTTCTAACCACTGGCCAGGCCAGGTGCGACTGATGGGAGAGGGAGGTCAGCAAAATCTGAAGGACAACTGTGAGGTCTAATCCTTTTTCAAAGGCACCGGGATATCTTGTGGCAATGATCTGTGTCCTTTGTCGTGTGCTATGTGAACATTGGAGGGACATGGGTGGCGCTGTGGGTTAAACCACTGAGCCTAGGGCTTGCCGATCAGAAGGTCGGTGGTTCGAATCCCTGCGACGAGGTGAGCTCCCATTGCTCGGTCCCTGCTCCTGCCCACCTAGCAGTTCGAAAGCACGTCAAAGTGCAAAGTAGATAAATAGGTACCACTCCGGCGGAAAGGTAAACGGCGTTTCCGTGTGCTGCTCTGGTTCTCCAGAAGCGGCTTAGTCATGTTGGCCACATGACCCGGAAGCTGTACGCCGGCTCCCTCAGCCAATAAAGCGAGATGAGCACCGCAACCCCAGAGTCGGCCACGACAGGACCTAATGGTCAGGGGTCCCTTTACCTATGTGAACATTGTCCTCATGGTCGATGGATGTTGTAGGAAGAAAAGATGAAACTTGGGTACATTCCCAAAGCAAGCACCAGTCTTGAATGAATGAACTTGGGTTGACTTCTTCAGCCTCCCTGCTGCCCTTATTGATGTGCCAGAAGAGTAAATGAGTGTGTGAGAGAGAGAAGGAAGAGGGTGTCTCCACAGCTGCTAAGAGCAGACTGTACCCTCTTCCTGATCTTAAGGAGCAATTGAAATATGAAAGGTAGTGGAACATGATTTAGTTCGTGCTGTACTCTTGACTCACTTATTTTAATTCAAACATTGTCCTTTTTTATCTGCTGGGTCTCTCGGTATATCTTTGTTGATAAAATATCTCTTAGGAATTACAGAGGGGAGCATAGATGTCTCAGTTCATAGGTAAGATGCAATAAAATGAACGGGGAAAGGGAGAAAGCATTCGTCAAGAAAGCCTCACTTATACAATTATTCTTTCCAATGTGGGGGGACACTCCCTTAAAAAAGGAAGAAGAAATTAAAGTAACATAAAGTGTTGTTGACTGGGCAAAGTGAGGCTTCTGGTTTCGCATTGTTCCCAAATGGCCGTTTGGCAATCTCTACTTGTTTGCAACGTGATCTCTCTCTTGATCATGGGCATTTTTTTCTCATATTTTTTTTTGCAAACATCTAGGGCATAATGCCCCATTGCAAGTTCAATCCTCAGGTCAGCTACCACCCCCACTTTCAAGGGAAAAAGGGAAATGTATGATGTATTGAGTCGCTGGTCCTGAAAACTTCACACAGGCTACCAGTTCATTGCCAGGTCCGGTTCAGGGCGCTAGTTGTTGTTGTTTAGTTGTTTAGTCGTGTCTGACTCATAGAATCATAGAGTTGGAAGAGACCACAAGGGCCATCGAGTCCAACCCCCTGCCAAGCAGGAAACACCATCAGAGCACTCCTGACATATGGTTGTCAAGCCTCTGCTTAAAAACCTCCAAAGAAGGAGACTCCACCACACTCCTTGGCAGCAAATTCCACTGTCGAACAGCTCTTACTGTCAGGAAGTTCTTCCTAATGTTTAGGTGGAATCTTCTTTCTTGTAGTTTGGATCCATTGCTCCGTGTCCGCTTCTCTGGAGCAGCAGAAAACAACCTTTCTCCCTCCTCTAGGTGACATCCTTTTATATATTTGAACATGGCTATCATATCACCCCTTAACCTCCTCTTCTTTTCGTGACCCCATGGACCAGAGCACGCCAGGCACTTCTGTCTTCCACTGCCTCCCGCAGTTTGGTCAAACTCATGCTGGTAGCTTCGAAGACACTATCCAACCATCTCGTCCTCTGTCATCCCCTTCTCCTTGTGCCCTCCATCTTTCCCAACATCAGGGTCTTTTCCAGGGAGTCTTCTCTTCTCATGAGGTGGCCAAAGTATTGGAGCCTCAGCTTCAGGATCTGTCCTTCCAGTGAGCGCTCAGGGCTGATTTCCTTCAGAATGGATAGGTTTGATCTTCTTGCAGTCCATGGGACTCTCAAGAGTCTCCTCCAACACCATAATTCAAAAGCATCAATTCTTCAGCGATCAGCCTTCTTTATGGTCCAGCTCTCACTTCCATACATCACTACTGGGAAAACCATAGCTTTAACTATACGGACCTTTGTTGGCAAGGTGATGTCTTTGCTTTTTAAGATGCTGTCTAGGTTTGTCATTGCTTTTCTCCCAGGAAGCAGGCATATTTTAATTTCGTGACTGCTAGTACCAGTGTACAAAGCCCTAGGTGGCTTGGACCCCAAGTACCTAAAATAACACCTGTCAGAATGGCTCATCGGGGGAGGTGAAGATCTGACCCATAGGCTGGAAAAAGCCTCTCCATCCTTGTACTGGGGCTTCTGTCACAGTGAGTGAAGAAGCCCTTGCAATGACAGAGCAGCTCCATGTTCAAAACCCTGCAAAGAAAACATATAGCCGAAAGCGATAAGGAGTGATTATATACAGTAACCTTTAGGTGCTATTATTTTGTATTATTTGTTTCCTTATTTTCTGAAAGAAAGAAAAAAGTTCTTCTTTTAACACAACAAATGATGACACAAACTGGCGGGAGTCCAGAAATTAAACTGAAGGTTGAAAGTACTTGCGTTGCTCACTTTAATTTATTTTCTTCTCTCTTCCTTCTTGCAAGGAACAGCATGCTCCTCGTAATTTTGATGCATGCTACGCCGTTGTTGCATTATGAACATTTTAACTCTCTAAATTTTTTGCCTCTCTTTAAGAACACTCACAAACACTAAATAAACCATAAAAAAATGTAAAATCTTAGTGGAAACCTATAAAAAGTTAATTGCTTCCCCAAAGCAATTGTTGGATCTTCCATGCTATCATGTAAACAAACGCTGAAAAGTTTTCTCCTAGTCTGCTTGAGGCAGGGAAGGAGCAGAGAGCTGGAACGTACAGGCTTTTACATAAGTCTTTCAGGATGTGCCTTCCTCTTTCTTCTCAGCACCCTCAGCAGAACGCCATATTTCACAGAAGGGACCCCGGGGTCATCTAGTCCAACCCCCTGCAATGCAGGAATCTTTCGCCAAACCCGGGGCTCGAACCCACAACCCTGAGATTAAGTGTCTCATGTTCTGCAAGCTGAGCTATCCCTTGTTCAGCTTCAAGCATGTGTTCCTAGTCCTCAGTTTTATAGCAGCGGGCTCCATCTTCAGAGAGTTGTTCCTTCCTTTTGTGTGATAGAAGAAGAAATGCAATAAAATGTCTTGTTGATGTTGGTATGCTTGCTTACACCACTAATTATTTTTTTTAAAATAAAATTTTATTGGAAATTTTATTTACAACATAACATAACCCCCCCCACACACCAATACAGAAATCCACCCTTATTAAATGTGAACATAACATACGATAAGCATAACATACAACAATACAAACAACCAAATAAAAGACTTCCTTTATCCTGTATCTGGCCTCCTTATTTACTTCTTATAAGCTGTTTCCTTTATGAGTAATTATTAAGATTTTTCTAATTATAACTTAAATATCCACAAAGTCTCCTGCAGACATTAATCAAAACAAGTCCAGGTATGTATTTGAGGGCACTGTTTTGTGAAGTATTCTCTGCATTTTCCCCATGCTTTTTGAAACTCTTGTCTGGTGTGATCTCTAATTGCCTCTGTTAATCTAGCCAATTCAATATACTCTAACAGTTTGTCTTGCCATTCCTTTTTTGTTGGCACACCTCTAATTTTCAAGCGCATGAACATATGCTTAGTGCAGGTCATATGCACAGCCTACATATTTACTGGTAGAATTTCAGGTACTCTCTCTCTCTCTCTCTCTCTCTCTCTCTCTCTCGTGTGTGTATGTGTGTGTGTGTGTGTGTGTGTGTGTGTGTGTGTGTGTGTGAGAGAGAGAGAGAGAGAGAGAGAGAGAGAGAGAACCCTTTCATTTGAAAAGATTTGCTTAAAAGGCTTCTCATATCATTATTCGCTAGATGGGCCTCTCCTACTGATTGCATGAAATCCTTTCGCTTTTTGATTTTCTAATCGCTCCCTTTTACAGTTTCCTAGAGTAAGTCCATATTTCATTTTTATGCATAGCTTGTTTCTCCACCATCATGCCACACACACACACACACACACACTGTTTAATCATGTCCAAGTCTGATGTCTCCACTTGGGGCTCGAATTCAACCCTCTGTCTTGCTCATAGTGAAAATGGGGGGAGCAAAACAAAACTGGAGCTTTTGTGTGTGTGCTTACACACATTTCACGTATCGACTTGCATTATGAAATTATTCATTTTTCTGTCGAGTTGATTGAGTTGGCCACATTGGGCATCACCTAAAACTGCCCTCGGTATTGGCAGGCTGGGACGCGCTGAGCTCCTGGTGTCAATACTCCTTCTTCTCAAAGCGGGCTCCTCTGTTCGCCTCCCAAACCCTTGCGGCTTAAGAGGTCGGATGAATATGCTAATGCGCCATCACCTGTAGGTCAAATCAATTAGGCAGGAAAGGCCAAACAGCATTTTGTGTGTTGGGTGTGTGTGTGTGAAGGTACATTTTATTAATACCCTCAGAAGTATTGAAAGAAGAGACACCATGATGGATGGAAAGGGAAGAGGATACACACAGAGAGATATCCTTCAAGTATCTTGGCACTATAAGAGACAAAGTTATTGGCAAAAGAAAAGGTGGGGGTTGGCATTGTTAGAGTCAATTTGAAAGAAGAGACAGTCATTTTACAGCTCTGTGTAGTACGTTGTGGCACAGTAATTTAAAGGCACTGTTGCCCTTCCACTTGGATTCCTGGCAAAAGCGGTGCCAAATTAGCACTGGAATGAAATACCCCTCCCCGCAAAAAAATGGGGGTAGCAGGAATAGAAGTCTTCTGGGTGTCAGGGACTGTGCTGAGGAGGGCTGCACTGAGGAGGAATGGTGGGAGCCTCCCCCTGCTCCTGATCAGGATCCTGAATCTTCCCAGGAGAAGGGAAGTAGTATAGATTTGGAGCAGCGGTTTGCAGAGGGACGTAGTTCAGAAGGCAGAAGCTGGGAAGTACTGGATGGGGAACAGCTAGGAGGAGAAGAACTGGGAGGGAGAGAGTTAACAGACTCACTGTCGCTGGAAAGCACCAACCGCTCAGCCCAAGGTTAAGGTGGCAGCGCAGAAAGCAGAGTGGCTGTGAGATCAGGTTGCAAGAGGTGGAAGTGACGTGGGTGACAAGGGGGAAGTGGGTGGACCCTTTAATTGGGAGCACCTTCATTCCTAGGAATGGATTCTCTATAGTTGCTATAGAGATGCCAACATGTCCAACAATGTTAGCAAAGAGGAAGACCTTATGCACATACACATGCTGGACACATCAGCACAGCATGAGCTCAGGATAGTACCAGCATCCCTTAATCTCCAGTAAATGAAGTCCTTCCTAGCCGTCCATCCTCAAAGCTCATCGCCTGCCACCTTGGAAACAACGTCATGTCATTTTTATCAGAGCAGCTGATGAAGGTGGAATCAGAAACGCTTTGCCACATAAACAAATACTCTGTTCTGTTAACCATCGTGATGTATACATTATTTTAGTGATTAACTGAATCATGCAAGGGATCCAGAACAGGCCTACATGAAGGGCTGTTTGATGCTTTTATAAGAAGATGTTCAGTCAAAATTCAGCCGGCAATAGAAATCCACCGTCGTTTATCATTATATGGTTTCATCGTCTGTTAGGCACAACCCAGTGATTCATTGTGTAGGATCCACACACAATGGCCCACTAACTCAACTACTTCAGATGCCTCCACTCTAGATGAGACCCAATCTATGAGCCCATTGAACATACCTTACTAGAATGTCATGGGACTGAGCCAGGCCGTATTGACTGCAGAGGCAACGTCTGAAATGATCCTGAGGCAGGGCAAGACCAGCATATGCCATATTTACTTGAATCTAATGCTCACAGCAGATGGTGACAGCAGCCACGAAATTAAAAGACGCCTGCTTCTTGGGAGAAAAGCAATGACAAACCTAGACAGCATCTTAAAAAGTAGACACATCACCTTGCCAGCAAAGGTCCGTATAGTTAAAGCTATGGTTTTCCCAGTAGTGATGTATGGAAGTGAGAGCTGGACCATAAAGAAGGCTGATCGCCGAAGAATTGATGCTTTTGAATTCTGGTGCTGGAGGAGACTCTTGAGAGTCCCATGGACTGCAAGAAGATCAAACCTATCCATTCTGAAGGAAATCAGCCCTGAGCGCTCACTGGAAGGACAGATCGTGAAGCTGAGGCTCCAATACTTTGGCCACCTCATGAGAAGAGAAGACTCCCTGGAAAAGACCCTGATGTTGGGAAAGATGGAGGGCACAAGGAGAAGGGGACGAGAGAGGACGAGATGGTTGGACAGTGTTCTTGAAGCTACCAGCATGAGTTTGACCAAACTGCGGGAGGCAGTGGAAGACAGGAGTGCCTGGTGTGCTCTGGTCCATGGGGTCATAAAGAGTCGGACAGGACTAAACGACTAAACAACAACAATGCTCACCTTTTTGGCCAAATTATGTTGCGAAAACTAAGGTGCGCATTGGATTCGATGGCACATTAGACTCGAGTAAAGATGGCAGTCACTACTCTACAGTGCCTAGCATTCTGGGGGCACTACATAAACATTAAAGATCCATTATTAATCATTAGCATCCTTATTCTCATTGTCCGCGGTGCTGGTAGTAGCGAGTCCATAGAATCGGTTACTTGGTGTCATGCTTCTCCTCACTCCCACCCCTCCTTTAATCAAAATAAAGAGGGGAGAAACCCATCAAGTGTGAAATGCAGAAGTACATTTCGGAGACGGCCTCCCAGTGCCAAAATCAAATGAAGCAAGGTCATTTAGAGTCTTCCGAAACTGGCGAGATTATTTATGAAAAAACCCAGGCACTACACTTACCGTACCTCCTGCTCTCAATGGAGCCCATCATTCAGAGCTGTTGAGCAGTTGGGAACAATTACAGAGGATAAACCGAATGAAATATGTTACGCCGTGAATGTGTCAAGATTCTGACCGGTGGAATTTACATACATGAATAAATATTGAATGCTGCTTAGAATAGAGGCTGGGGGCAGAGCCTGGGCGGTGGGCAAGCAGCAATGCAAAAATAATTGCTGCCTTTATTACCCGTTACTGGCTTTAATAGCATGAAAGGGAAGGGGGGAGAGAGAGGTTGGAATAGTCAAGCCTGGGAGGCAAATTAGAGGATGCATCTCTCTGTTACCTGATCCAAATATTAACAGCTTTCCCCTTAGCATTCTGCTGAATGGAGAGGACAAAGAAGGTACGGTACGTCCAAGGGAATCTAAAGCATTTCCACACCAATCAAATTCTATATGGTTTTTGGGAAGGTGGTCAGTGGTCGGGGCAGATCTAGGATGAAAATAACAAAGCTCAAGCTTCAGAGACCCTAATCCCGGAGTGGCCCCATAAGTGACCTTATTCCACATTGCTTTAAATAAAATGGGTCTAGTAGTGAAATATACTTGGAGTCGAGAGTGGATTTCATGCTCTTTATTCAGCTCATAGTGGTGAGGAATGAAAGTTCCCCCAGAATGTCTGCTTTATATACATTATTTACACAATGGGCCCCACGTGATTGGCTAATTCCGGGATTCTCCTGTAGGCCAATCAGGTTGCGGATTCACTTCCACCTGGAGCTGGATTTGGTGGCTCCTGTGGACCAATCAGACTGCTGCCTTCTGAAGCCTATTGTTCTAGGACCAATCAGACTGCTGCATTCTGAATCCTATTGCTCTAGGACCAATCAGACTGCTGCATTTTGGATCCTATTAAACTCAGTACATAACAAGTAGACAATGCTATTTTTCTAGAAACAGAGTTCCAGGACTCCGTTTGACTCCCGGATCCATTTGAAATCCAAGGCGTGGCTTCTGATTGGCTGCAGAAGCTGCGTCAGGCGTTTGGCTTCCAAATAATGTTCGAAAACTGGAACACTCACTACTGGGTTTTCGGCATTCAGGAGCCAAAACGTATGAGTACCAAGGCATTCAAGAACCAAGGTATGACTGTATATGTTTCAGCAATCCTAAAGTTTGAGTGTCAGTAGCACAGATGTTGTAAAGGCAGAGTGTCGCAGCAAGTTAGCTGTTATGCTGAAGAGCACTTAAATTCTTTATGCATAGTGTCTCTAGAAAGTGACATTGCAAAGAAGCTCTCATATGATGAAACCGTAAATGAATATGATGCTAGGGGGGGAAAGGGAGGATTTTTTTGTAAAACATGAGATAATCCAGTACAGAAATTTTAATCAAAATCTGAGATGTTGTAGTTAATTTTTTTTTAATTGTGCTGATCCGTCATGGAACAACCCCATTGAAGAAGTTAACAGCGGTTATCCAGACCTTGTTGCTCGTTTCAAAGCATCCCCCTTAACACTTCATGCTTCGGGGTCCCCAAAAGGCAGGTCCGCCACTGCCAAGGGGAGGGGGAGCCAGAGCCGTTGACAAGCCGAGTGAGAGCCACGTCCTTCAACTTTTGTCCCCCTAGCCTCTTCCCCGTTGAGTTCTTCGAAGGCAACAATCTAACTCTGGAGGCGGAAGCTGAGAGCGAATGCAAACCCGTGAAATGCAGATGAGAACAGAAGAGCAGAGGAAGCTGCCTGTAAAATTCAGGGAATCTGACCCCCTTCTATCACGGCTGGCTGCCAGTAATGGGGGAAAACAAGAAGCTCTTACCAAGGTATTTTATTCAATATTCACAGAGAGGGAGACGTAGGATGTCGCCTCTTGGATAATGGCGTTGCTCCGAGTAAAGTCCCACCCCCTCTGTCTCTCCTATTATACGTCACCCTGTGTCGGCTGATGTGAGCTTTCTGCCTCTGAGCTTTCTGTTCTCCTACTCTCAATGCCTGCCAGGTCCTGGGAGGGAGGGGTCAGGAATGCTGTCTAAAGACACTGAGTCTGAAGTTTCAGATAACAGACTTGGACAACATACCGGATTGGAATGGAGTCAGAGGAAGCTGCACTGATAAAAAGGCAGTTGGAAAAATATATACAGTGGTACCTCGGGTTACATACTCTTCAGGTTACAGACTCCGCTAACCCAGAAATAGTGCTTCAGGTTAAGAACTTTGCTTCAGGATGAGAACAGAAATTGGGCTCCAGCGGCACAGCAGCAGCGGGAGGCCCCATTAGCTAAAGTGGTGCTTCAGGTTAAGAACAGTTTCAGGTTAAGAACGGACCTCCGGAACGAATTAAGTACTTAACCTGAGGTACCACTGTGCGGGAACGAATTAAGTATGTAATGAGATGTACCACTATACTAATAAAGCTGTATTCGATGGATGAAAGTATATTATGTTTGACTTGACTGAGAATTGTGGACTCAGGGACGGAGAATTATAAAGCGTCAAAATCGAGATGTGGAAAATATGGAAACAACAAGGAGAGGCAGGACTGAGATGTGGAGATATGCTTCAAAGATCCAGACCGTGGGGAGCTCTGTAAAATTAATAATTATAATTTGGTCTTTTTTATTTTTATTTTTTATTTTAATTGTGGTATTATGACTGGATATATTAATTGGATGTTTTTTATTGGAAAATAAATAAAAATGATTTTTAAAAATAAAAGACACTGAGTCTGTCAGCTGTCTCTCCCCGGTGCTTCTTCTTCCTCCTGCTCCTCTCCCAATATTTCCCAGCTTCTCCCCTCTGCAGCCTCTGAACTATGCCCTTCTGCAAACCACTATTCTAAATCTATACTCTCCTCCTCTTCCTGGGAAGGTTCAGGAGAGGGGGGGAGGTGGTCTCCACCATTCCTCACTGCCTTATCCTGAGTCAAACCATTGATCCATCTAGCTCAGTATTATCAACACAGATTGGCAGCAGCTCTCCAGGGGCTCAGGCAGGGGCTGTCTCCCAGCCCTACCTGGAGATGCCGGGGATTGGGACCTTCTGCACACAAAGGAGATGCTCTACCACTGGAGCTGCCTGCTGGGGAGGGTAACCGAGGTGAGCAGGACAGCTCCCCCTTTGTTTCAATGGACCCTCTCCACAGTCCAAGCCCTCCACCCCAGATGACTAACAAGAAGGTGGCCAAGGATTCAGACAGGAGCAAGCAAGTCTCATCACCTTGCTTTCATTTCTTCTTATTCTAGCAAACATTTCTTTGTTGGGGACCGGACCGGCAGCTGCAGTCACAGATGCTCGTTTTATTATTTCACCCTTTGCTACAACAAAATGGTGCTTATTCCCCCGGAAATGTGTTCAGCATCAGGACAGCAGAAGCAAATTCCGTGTTATTCCCGTCGCCGGGAAGGCCCTACGGTTTAAGTGGGTTTAAAATGCAAACCTGCACATGCACAGAGCATTTTCTTACTTTCCTTTGTATCAGCAAATGCAGAAGCCGTTGTAAAGCACGGGATGACATAGAGGACGAGGGGTCAGGAGAAAATGTGATTGCATCCTTTGCAACTAAAGTTATATACCTGTAGATTTGCGGGGGGGGGGGTGCCAGTCTGTAAGACCGCTAATTATAGAGTCTAAAAGCACCTAACTGCACTACTGCCTGATATGACTGGGCAATATCTGGTTTTCAACATCATGATATATCACCTGCTAAACATCATGATATATTGATATATCACAATGTCTGAAATAAGAGGCATTAACTGGCATCAGTGTATCGATGCTCTGTCAAAAATCTGTTTGAAGTCCACATCGTGGTAATAGTTTCGTAATATTCAACATGTGTGCTATGTAAAAAATCGTGATATGGGAAAAACTGTGAAGCCTGTCATCACTTCTCTCTTCCCTTGTTGCACTGTACTATAAAATAACAGCTGTAACAATATGTTAAGGGTAAGTAAGAATGTATCCATTTTAGACCCCTAAGTAGTAGCAGCTTTGAGGACATTGCCCCATTCACCTCTACATAAAGGTAAAGGGACTCCTGACCATTAGGTCCAGTCGCGGACGACTCTGGAGTTGCGATGCTCATCTCACTTTATTGGCCGAGGGAGCTGGCGTACAGCTTCCGGGTCATGTAGCCAGCATGACTAAGCCACTTCTGGCGAACCAGAGCAGGGCATGGAAACACTGTTTACCTTTCCGCTGGAGCAGTACCTATTTATCTACTTGCGCTTTGTGCTTTAGAACTGCTAGGTTGGCAGGAGCAGGGACCGAGCAACAGGAGCTGACCCCGTCACAGGGATTCGAACTGCCGACCTTCTGGTCGGCAAGCCCTAGGCTCAGTGGTTTAACCCACAGCGCCACCCACGTCCTTATTTCATCCTTATACATCCTTGTTTCAGACATCATGTTATATCGGTATATCACAATGTTGAAAGCCAGACACCACTCAGCCCTAACACACATCATGAGTTGTGATATATTGCCTGGTCAAAATTATGAAACTTATATAGGGATATGGACATAGCTGTCAACTTACAGATTTGAAAATAAGGGACCAGCAGCCTTGAAGATAAGGGACCAGCAGCCAAAATAAGGGACCAGCAGCCAAAATAAGGGACCAGCAGCCAAAATAAGGGACCTGCAGCCTCACCTGTTCCAGGCACTCCAGTCTTCCTGTCCTCCTGCAGTCTGGTCAAACTCATGCTGGTTGCTTCGAGAACACTGTCCAACCAACTTTGTAACCAGAGGTTCAACTGAATAGAATCTGAATCACATGCACCACAAGGCCTATGCAGCCTCAACTTAAGATGGCTCCCCGGCCTGGCTTTGCACTGCAAAGTTTGCAGCAGCACGTGCAACAAAATGGCGTCCAGCATTCAAAAACCCCCTCAGCTTGCATTAACTAGCCACACACAAGGCATGCAAGCTCTACCCCCCAGTCGTTCTTAGACTTCTTATTGGGTGAGCAACACAGCCAAGCAACACAGTTGGAGCCTCCCTCCTCCCTGGCCAGCAGGGAGGGAGGGAGAGGAGCTGCTTCCTTTGAAATTTAAGGGACATCATTTAAGGGACATCCAGCAACGGGACATGGCGCTGGAATAAGGGACTGTCCCTTCAAATAAGGGACACTTGACAGCTATGGATATGGACTTCAAACCGGTTTCGGATGATATATCGATATATCACCCAGCCCTACTGCCTGAGATGCATTAAGCGTCAGACATTGTGTGTGAAGTGCACAAGGAAAAGAAAAGATTGTGCCTCAACTCCTTTCCAAGCTTCCTATAATGAGCAAAAGCCCTGCTAAATAATATAACAGGGCATGTCTCGTAAGAGAGAGAGAAATGCTTGGACTTCTCTTCCCCTGGACTTTTGCCTAAAGGAAGAATAAAAAACACTAGCAAATCTGCAAGTTGTTCAAGAGCCCCTTGGAAAAGTCTGGATCTCAGTAAATTATTTATTTTAACTTTGAAGTAGTTCTGCTTCCCCACTTTTAAAGGTTTCGCAGTAAAAGCCTGTGCCTCTCAGAACCTCAAGCCCACGCTTAGGTTTGAAATGATGTGTGCTTCCCTTTCTTCCTCTTATTTTCAAGACATGAATGGAACTCACTTAGATGTAGAGTAGCTGTTTGAAATAGCTAGAACCTGTGCAGATAGATAGAGATAGATAGATAGATAGATAGATAGATAGATAGATAGATAGATAGATGATAGATAGATAGATAGAATAACAATGTAAGTATGTCATCACGTAGTCCCCACTGAAGAATCTGTGGTGCTGCATCACAATCCATAAAGTCAGGGAAGGGTAAAGGAGCAAGAGTAAAAGGCAGGTTGCACAACAGTTGTGGTTGTGGCATGGTAGTGAGAGGAGGGGGACTCTGGTGGGGGGAGCAGTGGTGGTTTAAAACAATGGCAGAAGTTTGAGTAAAGCAGGGATGGCAGGAAGTGAGAGGGAAACGGTCATCTTAAGCAACGGCAGTGGTTGGAGTAAAGTAGGCACTGTACTGTGAAGAAGCTGGGAAGAAGGTGGGGGCAAAACTCAAACTCGTTGGCTGTGTCCGTCATTAGCTCTTGCGCCACTTAGTGTTGGCCTCCCTGCCTTGCAATGGGCACCAAACTATGGGTAGACAGTCTTCTGTTTAGCCCTGTGCAAATAACTAAAAAACCAGAGAGAAACAGGGTCATTCTTGCTCGTCCCACATCCAACCTTTGCATGTCGATTATCTCAGCTTTTTAGTCATCTGCACAGATTGTGGGAACATTTTGGATTTTTTTTTTAATTTTTCCAATTTATTTTCCCTTTTTCTCCTGCCGTAAAAGAATTTCCCCACACTTCACACTATTATGGAGTAGAGCTTTTGATTATGCCCATTGAATGGATGTAAATGTAAACATGGACTGTGCCATGTTACTCTTGGAGAAAACTTATGTAACACAGCTAGAAAGCTGATGAGTGTCCCCACGTGTTTCGATTGTATATTTTGCTCTGGTGAAGCAAGACCTTGCTTCCCTCCTTCCTCACCCAGCAGAATAAAAATTAAAAAATCAGGCCCGATACAATTATTTATAGAATTCAGCTGATGCAATGGGATGTTTTCATTCTCTCCCCTCCCCTTTCCTTTTGGCAGAAAAAAATATTGATTTGTAAGGATAGCTTTGATATCAATTAGTCTCAAAACAAGAGACATGCAGTCACTTTGCATGGGGTGATTTAATTAAAAAATGCCGTATTTGGTCAGAAGAGTGTTCTAAGCATAAAATTGCTTTTCCCCTTTCGGGTCAGTTTCCTCGCATGCTTGTGTAATGGAACTAAATGAGAAGTCGCCTTGAAGAATATTTAAGTTTGGCTTTAAAATGTCCATTATAAACAAGCGGCTGCATATGCCAAACTACAAGGACAAAATGAAACAAGACAGGAGAGATCTGTGACCAAATTACTTTGTTTTTAGTCTTACCTTACTAAAGGGAAAGGGACACGGGTGGCGCTGTGGGTTAAACCACAGAGCCTAGGAGGGTGAGCTCCCGTTGCTCGGTCCCAGCTCCTGCCAACCTAGCAGTTCGAAAGCATATCAAAGTGCAAGTAGATAAATAGGTACCGCTCTGGCGGGAAGGTAAACGGCATTTCCGTGCGCTGCTCTGGTTCGCAAGAAGCGGCTTAGTCATGCTGGCCACATGACCCGGAAGCTGTACGCCGGCTCCCTCGGCCAATAAAGTGAGATGAGCGCCGCAACCCCAGAGTCGGCCACGACTGGACCTAATGGTCAGGGGTCCCTTTACCTTTACCTACTAAAGGGAACCATGGGCTATCATTTGCAAAATGCCGTTCATTGCTGCTGCTACATGTGATGAGTAAGAATCACCTCAGATCAGGCAAGGGAGCTTTTGTAACGTGGAAGAAAGCTGGTCCACATGCATTTTCAGGCGATAACTGTGTCACAAATATTGTGGACTAGAAACCTTGCAGGACTTAACTGCAGGCCTGGTAAACCTACATGGTGCACCTAAATCTTCATCTGCAGTGCTTCCCCTGAACTGATTTTGAAGTGCAGGTATACAAAGATAGAAGAATAGGTGGCAAATCCTTCAGACCCTTTTCTTGAATTTATATTTTCTTGAGTTTATATCTTATAGCTGCTGTGCTTTTGATGGGCAGGTGTGTCCCCGCCCCCCAGCAGCTGACAGCTATGAATATGTTTGCAGCGTTGCACAAGCCCTTTCCCCCTGCTAAATTCCAGAAACACCTGTGAGCCTCCAGAACAAAGGACAGCTCTTTTTAACTTAGCACAAGTGAGAACTTTGTGGAAATTGGGTCTGCGGGCGTCATTACTGCGCATTTAGCAACTCCCTGCGATAGCAAATAAAACACAAGGCAGACAGTAGCAGCTTGTGTGTGAGGAGGAATCAATGTAAATACTGGCATGGACATGCCAGGGTTGGGTCAGGAATATATGCAACAGGAGAAGGTTTTTGAGAGTCTACCAACCCTCTGTACTCTTTCTTCTTCCACCAGTGTGTGAAGTAGTAAGGATTTTCATTGATTATCAGTGGTTCAGCTCTTCCTACTTTGCTAGGGAGAGTGATACAGACCTCCCTCGTCCTTATTGTCTTTGCCCCTCTCTCCCTTCCAGCCACTGTTTCTCCTCTTCCTGCTCCCACCCCACCCACGTCCAAAACGTACATTGTAAGCTCCTTGCGGTGCAGGCCTGTGCTTTGGCGACATTGCACCATAAATCCCCATTTGCACAGACGATGCTACAGAAAGAATATATAATAGCAGTATACTTAGCGGAGGGACTAGGGCATGTCGCTTGCATGCAAAAGTCTCCAGGTTCAATCTTCAGCATCTTCAGCTAAACAAGGAACTCAGATGACAAGGAAGGTTTCTGCCGAAGACCTTAAGAGGTTCTTGCAAGTCAGAGTAGGCTATACTGGCCTGACTTGCTGTAAGGCACCTTCCCCAACAAGTGAGACAAGAGCAACATACTATGTGACCATTAGGTCCAGTCGCAGACGACTCTGGGGTTGCGGCGCTCATCTCGCTTTACTGGCCGAGGGAGCCGGCGTACAGCTTCCGGGTCATGTGGCCAGCATGACTAAGCCGCTTCTGGCGAACCAGAGCAGCGCACGGAAACGCCGTTTACCTTCCCACTGGAGCGGTACCTATTTATCTACTTGCACTTTGATGTGCTTTCAAACTGCTAGGTTGGCAGGAGCAGGGACCGAGCAACGGGAGCTCACCCCATTGCAGGGATTCAAACCGCCGACCTTCTGATCAGCAAGCCCTAAGCTCAGTGGTTTAGACCACAGCGCCACCAGCGTCCTTAATATACTATGTGCTTCGTGTCTATTCTGCATCCTCTGGTTGAAATCATGATGCATTTATTTTTATTTTAAAGCACAGGTGTTTATGTGTTTCTTTTAAAATGGAATCCAACTATCTGTAAGCTGTAGGCTGGGGGGGGGATAGGTTGCAATTTATTTATTTATTGCTCATTGTCCATGAATACTTTATTGATTCCAAACTTAGAAAAAAGTTTGACAACGCTGATTCCCTAATACATGCATCTGGGCTTTGTGTCAAAGTCAGCTTTGGAGTGTATAATTTATTCCAGGTCTTCCTATGATCAGAGAGAGATGAAGGAGGTATCAAATTAAAACACAGAACATGCAGATAGTGGGTGTTCTGGGGTTTTTTTGCTTTGTTGTCGATTTACTTCTGAAATCAGACAAATTCAACAAAAGGTGGAGGAGGAGATTCCCAGACCCTGATGTGAACCGAAGCTGAAGTCTTTGAAACTTCCATAGCTACTTAATTGTAAAATGGCTGACTTCACTTGGCTAGAATGGCCATTGTCTCAGGTGCTGAGGTGTCATGGAATGCTTACGAACACCCCAACTTCTTCCAGGGATTTGTCAAAAACACAATCAGGAGACGCTAGGGATAGGCAGGGTTGTACTCTGTGAAAATGGGTTCAATAAAGAAGCAGGCATTGTTGAAGGGGCTGGTCAATTCTCTCTCATTGCGTGGATTGTGTATGAGTAAAATGTGCTTTGTTTCAGCATCATGGATGGAGGGAAGTGTGAAAGTGAGGAGGGGATGGAGACGCAGAAAGCCATATGTGAATTTATGTGGTTCTCTGGTTGGGAGGCTGGGTGGGTATATTCACATATACTAAAACAATTTAATCCAGCTAAGCCTCAAGATTCATTTGTATGTTTACAAGAGACTGCTGAGCTCCTG
Organism: Podarcis liolepis; assembly: GCF_965112155.1. Taxonomy (NCBI): domain Eukaryota; kingdom Metazoa; phylum Chordata; class Lepidosauria; order Squamata; family Lacertidae; genus Podarcis; species Podarcis liolepis. The sequence goes on along the minus strand of NC_139563.1, from coordinate 10,693,905 downwards.
ATATCACCATTATATTCATTATATTAAAATGCAGCATGCAAAAGGCACCTAACAGAAGAGACAATGAGTAGCTGATAGTTAATTATGGGGAAATTGTGGGGGCTCAGCTCAGCTGACTTTTAAATTCTTTTTCGCTGCTAGATCCAGAGGCTTGTTTTATGGATTCCAATAAATCTGCCATTGGGGAGGAACATAAAAAGAACATTGCCATCCGAGCTGATCTTCAGGGTTATTCTTTAAATATATATATATAAAGAAGAAAAACGTTTAAGCATAAAAGATCTCTCTCTTTTAAAAATTGTTAGTAAGTAGGCTGATCTGTTTATATGGTTTTCAATACAACTAAACAGCTTGCCATTTAAACAAGTTCAATCAGCTGTGGAAATTGACATTTTTCACCGTAAAAATCAGACTTCATCCTAGCATGATATTAAATATTAAGGATTCGGTTAAAAGGACAGTATACATTTCAGAAAACCGCCTGCAGAGAGAGGGGAGGGAAGGAGGGAGGGAGCTGGATGCCAAGTCTCTCCCATTCACAACTTTCTGTGGGGAAGCTGGTTGCTGAACCCCTCTAGCACTACAGAAACTACACTCTGTATTTATTTCCAGACAGTGAACTATAGTCGGGGCCCCCAAGCAAGTGCACAGGCTTTGCAATAGCCTAGGAAGCCGTACAGCAATTTGTTCAGGGTTGCCAGCTCTCCAACTGGCCCCTGCAGCTGTGTCTTTAAGTGATATTTATCTCTGTGGTGTGCAAGTTCTTCCTGTTGGTGCAATAGCCTGCGCCTAAAAGCACAAGAGCAGGGTTTTCAGGGCTAGTTGGCAACCCTGCCTTCTGCCTGGGATGCACGAACCTGACAATTTCAGTTTCTTTCCCTTTCTAATTGTTCCAATCTTAGAATTGTAGTGTTGGAAGGCATGACCCAAGGCAGGAATCTCGGCTAAAGCATCCCTGACAGATGACCATCCGACCTCTGCTGAAAAACCTCCGAGGAAGGAGAGTCCACAACCTCCCAATGGAGACCGTTCCACTGTTGGACTTGTCTCAGCAGGAGAGGGAGAAACCTGTGACTCCTCATCAGTTTAACTCATCTCTGCCTCTTGGCCTCCCTCCCTCCTCCGCCGCCTCAGCTTCTGCCTCTGATTCTGGACTTCTCTCTGCCATAGACTCTCCTCGCTCACTAAGCCCTGGCACCCCTTCTTCAGTTTCCGACACCTCCTATCCCCAGTTTTCTCCCTCTGCCCCCCTCATTGTTTTTCCACCACCCCTCCTCAAGCTTTGAGCCTCCTTTGATTGGTGGTTCCTCCAACCACTCCGCTGCGTCCAACCAGTCCCTGACACCTGTGATAGAGTGGGCTGGAGCTCAGCTTTGATATCATTTTTTCACAGCAGAAACACTGACATCACCTCCAGGAGTAGCATTGTCACTGTAATAAACTGGGCAGGGTGTTGAAGGGACAGGATACCCAAATCCTGTCTGAAATCACCCCAGGCCTCAAAACTGTCCAGAATTCCTTTTGTCTTCTAAAAATCCAAAACAGCTTTTCTCTGCTCTCCTCTGCTCTATCACAAGATGCTGTTCCAAAGGCAAAATGTTACTTTTAAAGGCTAACGAATAGGCTCTGTTCATAGCAGGCCTGAGAAACGAATCTTATCTCATTCGGTTGCAACATCTTGGACATGCTGAAGCACCAGGGCTCCTCAACCCACCCCCTCGGCTTCTCATTCCCCCTTCCCTGGGAAGAGTCCAATAGTCCCAAGACAGCTTTCTGTTCATGCTCAGAGGAACTCATGGGCAGGACTCCTGAGGGAGGAGAAAGGAGGAGGGAACTGGAAAGGGGTATATATGCTTGTGCACATGATTGTGATCTCGTGCATGCTTTTTGTGACTTATCACACTTGCTCCTTCTACCAGTTCATGGATGGTAGAAATAAAAGCCTTTTCTCCGAAACTATTCCCTGAGTGTCTGTTGACTCCCACTTCCCTTTCCCAGGCGCAATATTTTTCCCACCCAAGGGCAAAGCCTTATAAGGCTACAGTGTGTGTGTGTGTGTGTGTTGTGTACCTGGCAAGACCTGTGTCAAGCTACACGGGAATTTTGGTCTACAGTTCATATCAGCAAATGGAGCCCCTTCTAATCAGTTTGATTCGCTGCAACTAATGGAAGGTTCCAACTTCCTGCAGGATAATAGTGTTGGGAATTCCATTCCACCCTTTGCTGCAGACATGAGATTGTTGCGTGTCACATGTCTGTTTACATTCCAGCACAGATTGCTGGCGTGAGCGGAACTTCCGCTCTGTGTTGCTTTTGTTTTTAGTCTCTCTACGAGAAGACGGCAAAGAGATGCCATGTTTTCTTTGTCCTGATTTATGTATAATAAATGCGTAGTTTAGTATGTGTCTACAGCCTCAAGCCTCTTCTGTTGCGCAGTTTACACTGCTGAGTAAAGTGTGCTCAAGTCTGCAAGCTTGAGTCACTACTGGCCTTCCGATCATCCTTCCCCCCCCCCCTGATTCTCACAAATAGGTCCCTCCCAGTATCCACTAAATCTACCTGTTATCAGTAAGGAGCCCAGCCTGTTGCTTTGCATAGCAGGAGTGGTGGTTCCTTTCATATGCTGATTTTTGTGGGAACAAAGGCTGGGCACTCAAAAAAGCACAACTTCAGGAAATGGAGCAAAAAGGAAACACAGCTTCTTCTTCTCCCATCTTCCTGGAAAAGAACTGCCTCGGATGAGGAACCTGTAACTTTCCAAAACGTTGCAGGACTACAACTCCCATCACCCCTGACCTGGCTGTGGGGCTGATTGGAGTCTAACAACAGCTGGAGGGTCATAGGTTTCCCCCACCCCGACCTTGTGCAAATGCCCCCTAAGGTTAAAACAAAAATCATATCAGTGCCCTGGCTGCCGTTGAAGGCTGTTTCCCATCATGCCGTCTTGATGCGATGTCAGCACCTCAGGGTGCTGATCGAATATGAACAAGATAGTTAATTGGTTAAAAAGAAAATGGAAGGGGAATCTTAATCCTTTGCCATCTTCCCTCTCCTCCTCCTGCACACACCTTAAAGACACATGATAATAATACTAGTTGGTTGATTTCCCCTGCCTGCTTTATCCCTGAAATCATCCTGTGAAGCATGACACAATTTCGTTCCTGCTGTTGGAAAAAAAAGTTCTTCCTTATATACCACAGACCAAAAAAAAAAAAAAAGGCCTGTTTTCTTCACAGATCAACACCCATGACATGTTCCCTCAGCCAACGTGGCCCCATTGTGTGAAAATATTTTCTTATGAATAGGGCCTGGCAAAGCCCTGGGCCAGAGGCTGACTGGGTTGCTTAGGAGAGACAATAGAGCAGCACAAAGGCGAGGCACAGGCCGAGGGAATTGGTCCGGCTTCTTGGAGGGGGGGGGGAATGACAGCTCTTCAAAACCCAAGCCCTGAAAAGCTGCCGTCCATGGCCTGGTCAAACCATACAGGGCAGATAAAAAGATAGTACTTCTTCATGTTAAACTTTGGAACTCACTGCCACAGGAGTCAGGGACGGCCACTGACTTGAATGGCTTTAAAAGAGGGGTAGACAAATTTGTGGAGGAGACAGCTATTGATGGCTACTAGCCACTGAGAGAACAGGGTGCTGGACTACTTAGACCATTGACCTGACCCTGCGGGCTATTCTCATGTCCTTATGGGAGAGACAGGGCTGTCTCAGGGTCTGAGGGGGCTGCAAGCCCTCGACAGACCCAGGTCACATTTTAATTTCCCAGAATGCCCCTGACATCAGGCCACATGGACACAATGCATTCGTACCACTTCAATAGTCATGACTTTCCACCCCTCCAAGAGTCCTGGGGGATGGAGTTTGTTAAGGGAGCTGAGAGTTTTCTTAGGAGACCCTCCTCTCAGAATTACAATCCCCGGGGAGGAGATTCATGGTTCAACCATTCTGGGAATTGCGCTCTCAGCATTCTTAACAGACGACAATTCCCAGGATTCTTTGGGAAGAGTGTTGAAGTGGTATAAGAATGTACAGCGGATGCTCGGGTTGCGAACGTGATCCGTGTGAGATGCGCGTTCACAACCTGCATCATTCACAACCCACATCTGTGCGTCTGCGCACATGTGGGTTGCGATTCGGCGCTTCTGCGCATGCGCAAAGCACGATTTAGCACTTCTGCTCATGTGCAACCGCCGAAACCCGGAAGTAACCCGTTCCGGTACTTCCGCAACCTGAAGTGGCTATAACCCGAGGTATGACTGTATGTTGTTCATGTGGCTTGACAGTATATCGGGAGATTTTGAGTAATTAAAATGGCACTTTCCATAACCACACTGAGGAGGTGTGGTGGTGGTGGAAACCATTTCAATCCCCCACAATGCACCAGGATTGTGGGCATTGTGGGGAATCAAGACAAAGCCTTCCAGGCTCAGGCACCCAGGAAAAGCTACAACATCAGGCCCTGACTGGGTGCCACCACCTGAGGAACTATGCCAGGCTGATAGGTAGAGTCCTAATCAGGCCTGGTCTGTCTTATGTCTCAGCCTAGGAAAAGAACTATGGGGACACATACAAAGAGAACCAGCCATTGTGTATTCTCCAAATGTCTACATAAATATTCACCAGATACAAAGCTGTCCTTCCAACGGACCCCCGTAGACCCAGGTGGGCCTCTCACAGTACCATAGAAGCAGGTGCAAAAAAACAGCTTTTTGGGAATGCATAATATATATTTTTCAACACATCTCCACAAAGGGAATACCATGCATGAATTCCCTGGAGGCGCTATTCATTATTTCCTCTCTTTTTTCAAACCTAGGCAGCATTTTTTTTCCTATTTTTTTACAGAGATGTCAAAATGAACAGGCTGTATCCTTCGGATTCTTGTAAAATCTGTTAACACTTCAAAAGACATTTATGGTTTCATTTCAAAAAAAGGTGGCCTAATAGAGGTGGCATTTTATATTCTAATAATTCGAGCTTGCAATACAGCTTGGAAGGAAACCAATGTTGAGGTAAAGTCGCATCTGAATTCTAACTAGGCCAGGTAGCTTGCAGACTTCAGAGAGAGAGAGAGAGAGAGCTTCTGGTCTGTCACAGCAAGTATACTTAAAATGTGCTTAAGGATTTAAAAACATAAATGTTTTCAGATGTCCTTAACGTTTTAAATATGTTTCGATCGCATATGTTGTTGCTTCATTGTTTGCCACCTCATTGTTTTCCTTCCTTTGGGAGGAAAAGTGTGATAGAAAATTAATTAACAACAACAACAACAACATGGGAAAGTTCATTGTCCCCTTTTCAGGTCTTCACATCCTAACCTGGATGCCCAAGAAGTAAGATATGAGGGTCCTAGGAGAGGGTGCAGAGGTCAGCTCAGTTTTTGTATGCTGAAAGCCACCTTGAGAGGGCTGCATCATCATCATCATCATCATTATTATTATTATTATTATGGTTTTCTTCATGCAAAGCAGATGCTCTCTCACTGAGCCGCAGCCCTTCCCCTTCCGACCCCAGAGCCTGAAGAGATTTTTAAGGCTTTTAAAAAAATTATGGGTTCCAAAATGGAACAAGAGAGCCGCCACGGTGCTACTCTGCTCAACAGCTGTTGGACGAAAAGCCATATTGCACGACACGCTGTTCCCTGCCCTTTCTGGCGATCTGGAGGCAAAGGTACAGTATGGGCTGCTTTTCGTTGTGTTGGGTTCTGAAGAGCTCTGAACTTTTTTGTTATAAAATAAGAGGCAATCACCCTGGTCCCCTGCTCTGATGAGACTCCCCACTAAATGCACATTTCACTTATGCATGTGGGGGCCCGGGGCATAGCCCCCACATAAGTGGGGAGTCACCTGTACATTTGAAGCCCATTCTTCCCCTCAAAGAATTCTGGGCACTGTAGTTGCAACACACACAGTTACAATTCCCAGCGACACTTAAAAAAACTAGTGCCCACAATTCTTAGAATGTGTGTCAAATGTCCTTTAAAGGTATAATGTGTGGACACAGCTTGTGTCTGCGGAGGAGGGATAATCTAAGGCGACATAGATAAGGCTGGTTTCATTTGCAGTTTTGCTCTACCTCTGCAATTCCTCCAAGTCTGTTGTTACCTCCCTTAGAGTCGTAGACTTCTGGAAGAAGAAAAGTTTGGATTTGATATCCCGCTTTATCACTACCCTAAGGAGTCTCATAATGTTCTCCTTTCCCTTCCTCCCCCAGAACAAACACTCTGTGAGGTGAGTGGGGCTGAGAGACTTCAGAGAAGTTTGACCAGCCCAAGGTCACCCAGCAGCTGCATGTGGAGGAGCGGGGAAGCAAACCCGGTTCACCAGATTACGAGTCCACCACTCTTAACCACTACACCACACTGGAGTTGGAAGGGACATCGAGTTCAACCCTCTGCGATGAAGGAATCCTGCCGCAGCCATCTCTGGGTGGGCTCGAACCACCAACCTTCTGGTTAACCCACTGACCCACTGTGCCACAAGAGGGCAGGTTCTGTGAGTGGATTATGCCATTTTGTCTTCAAAAGGATAGGCTCTTAGAGGATGAGTTTGTGATTAGCGCGTAGGATGGGGAAGAAAATATTTAATAGCGGCCTTTTCTTCTGAGTATTCACTTTATAAGCCTTTTGGTAATAAGCACATTTATTCAAATGTAATTGATGAATAAATAGGCAGTTAATCAAGGGGATATGTTTACAACCGACTGGGAGCTACAGGGTTTTTGTTAATTTTCTTTTAAATCAACTCCCTTTCCACAGTGCTGTTTTATAACGGACTCTGACTTGTGAGAACCTTCTGCAGCCCACATGGAATCATTTGTGTAGCATTACATCTCCTGTCAAACTGCTGTATTCCTGGTCCTTTGATGGGCTTTCATCTTCCTCCAGCGAGGGAGTGTAAACAGTGCAAAATGCTGCAGTTTGCAATATGAGCCTTGGAAGGGCTGACCATTGAGAAAGCAAGGGACTCCCGTCTGTTATTTAAAGTCTCCTGCAGCTCCCTGGATACAAAAAGCAACACCACAGTGATGGCCATTTGGCTCTTCCTTTTGGCACTGCGATCTTGTCGTAAAACGTATTGAAAAACTCTGGCATGCCTGGCTTTTCCCCCGTTTCCCTGTCTAGACTGAATAAACACACAACACACACACACACACAGAGAGAGAGAGAGAGAGAGAGAGAGAGAGAGAGAGAGAGAGAGAGAGAGATATCTGTCTTATTCTACAGCGGACCACTGCTCCATCTAATACCATGTCATCCAGACCAAATGTAAAATTGACCCTTGTACGACTAAACGAGCTTCTATGCACATTCACGGGGACGCGGGTGGCGCTGTGGGTTAAACCACTGAGCCTAAGACTTGCCAATCAGAAGGTCGGCGGTTCAAATCCCCATGACGGGGGAGCTCCCGTTGCTCGGTCCCTGCTCCTGCCCACCTAGCAGTTCGAAAGCACGTCAAAGTGCAAGTAGATAAATAGGTACCGCTCTGGCGGAAAGGTAAACGGCGTTTCAGTGCGCTGCTCTGGTTCGCCAGAAGTGGCTTTGTCATGCTGGCCACATGACCCGGAAGCTGTACACCGGCTCCCTCGGCCAATAAAGCGAGATGAGTGCCACAACCCCACAGCCGGTCACGACTGGACCTAATGGTCAGGGGTCCCTTTACCTTTTATGCACATTCACATACCC